>NC_052052.2:44333431-44668074 GCF_903992535.2 Arvicola amphibius | reverse complement strand
GAACACTCCTGACATCAGCTTCAGACTTCCAAATACAGACACACACACACACACACACACACACACACACACACCACATGAGCACACATATGCACAGCACACACTCCAAAAACTAAGATTTTTAATTTTAAATTAAATCATTATTATTTGTTGTGTTTGTACAAGTTTTTTATCAGTTATTTTAACAGTTACATTTTTGGTATCTTAGACTTGTGTAGTTTGGTTTCTTTTGTTTTTTTTTAACTTTAAAAAATATTTTTTCTCGTTTATGGGTATTTTGCCTGCATGTATATCTGTGCAGTTTGTTCATGCCTGGTGCCTGCCGAGGCCAGGAGAGGGCATGAGATTCCTGGGACTGACAGACAGTGTTAAGCTGCCATATGAATGCTGGGTCCCCTGGAAGAGCAGCCAGTGGTCTTAACTGGAGTCATCCCTCCTGCCCCTTACTTTATTTCTTTTGTTTGTGCTAGATCTTTGAAAATTTCATACAACATGTTTTGATCATACTCACTCCTTCTGCAGCGCTTCACAGATCCACTCCCTCCTCACTCCCCATTTTTGGAACCCATCAAGATTAAGTAGTGCCTCCCAATTATTCCTGGATGTGTGGTAATCACTGGACCACGGTCATCTTACCAGGACCTACATCCTTTGAGAAAACTGATTCTCCCTCTCCCAGGAGCGACTAACTGCCAGTAGGTACTTGGCTAGGGGGGAGGTTTCATGTCCAGTCCCCCTCTCCACGCTGAAATTGTGTCTGGCTTGAGCTTTCACAAGTCTTGTGCATGCTGCCACAACCACCACGAATTCATACGTGCAGCTGCCCATCTGTGTCTAGAAGACTCTGTTTTCTTGTAACTGTCTTTGCTTTCTTGAGGTATAATTTAAAGGCAATGAAATGTTCACATCTTAAACATATACTTTGGAGAATCGTGATAACGTATTCATTTAAAACTAAAGCTTATAGCAAGACTCCAAAGATGGACTTTTGGCAGGTGGAGGCGGGGTCACCAGACCTCTTTATTTGCTCTTCTTCCCCATATGGCCACACTGGATATATCTTCTCTTTCTGCATGTTTAGTGACAAGTTAATCGCAGATAGAAAGGAGAGAGATCAAAAGGAAAGATTCCACGTAGCTGCTAGAATGACTTTCTCCTGGGGAATCTTTCTTATATTCCCACTGCAACCAGCAGCAATTGGCTTCATATATATATACATATATATTTCTTTTTGACAAAGTAGAGAAACGAACAACTGGATTTCGTTTTAGACTTGAGAAAGTTTGACCTTTAATACATTTTCCCCGGTCTTTGTACCCTGGACTTTGCCTTTACCTTAGTATCAGGGCTCCATTGAGCTAAGTCTTTCTGAGCCACTTTGGTGACTGGCTTGGTTTTTCTGATCTGTTTTGATTCTGTTGGGCTCTATGTATGCCAGGCTCTGTCAGCTTGAAAGGGTTTTGAGGCTGTGCGGTGTATTGGTTCTGCTGAGCCATGAAAGACCGGGAGACAAGGCCTCTATTGTGGTTTGTGTAATGACAAATAATACGTTTGGGGTATGTGAGATGGCTCCAAAGGGAAAGGCACTTGCTGCCAAGTCCCATGACCTGAGTTTGATACCCAGAACCCACATGATAAATGATATAAATCAAGTCCCTCCTGTTGTCCTCTGATTTCTACACATGCGAAGGAGGATGCATGGGCATGCATATATGTGAACACACAACATTAAATATGAGTGTGTTTCAAATGTTTAAGTTTTGACTATCTTTGTGCTCCCTAGGGAGAATTTTACCTGACCAGTCTTTTATAAACTTGGATTTCTAAGCAGTGCTGAAAGACAGGAGATGGAAGCGGGTTAGGCATATTGGGAGCAAGGACCCTAAAAGCAAGCAGTTTGAATTCTTGTCCATGGCCAGAAGCAGACGTCTTTGGTTCTGTCCTGGTTGGATGCCAGTAGTGCCAGACTGGAGCTGATAATTTGTAAATGGACTTGAAATAAGCAGACTAAGGCCTAAGGAATCCAGACTTTGACTTTTTTCTAGTAGTAATAGTTGTTACAAAATAAGGCATATTATGTCTGCACTACTAAACAGTGCTATTCCTTGGTCATATATATTCTTAATGTTCATAATGTACACTATATGCTGTTACTTTTATCTCTTTTGATATAAACATGCAATTTGTGTACTTGTAAATTGAGTACAGACTTTCTCCTTACTAGCATTGGATTGGTTGGCACATGTAGGACACAGGATTGAAGACTCTGATGATCTTTTACACTGGTTCCTCGGCTCAGACTGTAGAACATTCCAGGGCATTGCATATTCTGCCTAAAGAGCAGGAAAAAAATGAAAACCTCTTAGAAATTTTCTTTCTGTATGGCGCTTTATCATTCAGGTTGGTTGGTTGTCTTATTTTTGGAACCAGAGTCTTATGAACTCCAGGCTGACTTGGAGCTATTTTGATTCTCCCGACTCCAGCCCTCGAGTACTCAGATTACAGGTATGGGCCGGCACAGCTGGTTTATAGTATGGTGAGAATCAGAACTAGGGAACTATGCGTGCCAGTTACAGCTCCCATCCTCAATTCTTTACATTTTGAATATCAAGCTATGATAACTACCAACCATTTTGTTCTTAAAATACTAGCTGTTTTTCAGTGCTGAGAATTAAATGTAGGGATTCATGGATGCTAGGCAGGTGTTTCACCATTGAGCTTATACTTCTGAGCTGAGTCCTTTCAAATATGGTGTTTTATGCAATTCCCTAAGGTGAATGTTTTCATCACATTTTATGAATAAGGGGAAAAAAGCCCAGGGAACTGAAAAGATTTGCCGAGGTTTGTGTTTACTAGTGACTATTTCTCTTGTTTACTAATGACTATATTCCCTTTCCAGTGAAACTTGGACTTTATATTCATAATAAATATTTTTTCTAAATGTAAGTGAAGTTCAGACCCAGGAAAGCAATCAGCTCTGTTTTAACAGAAAAGTCCACACACAGTGGGACCAACAGAACAGTTTGGAGGAGAGGACAAGAAGGTGGAACGAGAGTGCAGGGCATTGTACATCCTTCTCTGGCCTCTGCCCATTTGAACACAGATGCTTAGAGCCCTCCAAACATGTGCAAACATCACACACGTGCACACCACATATGTGAACATCATGAGACAGCAGCAAAACATACTTCAAGTTAAAGGCACAGGGAAGGACTTTCTGGAATGAAATTGAGCACACAGAAGGTACTCTCAACGATCGATGTATGAGCTTACTTAAAATGCTTCTGCACAGCAAACTCTTCAGAGTGAAGAGGTGCTCTTCAGAATGGGAAGAAATATTTGCTAACTATACATCAGACAGGGATCTGATGTATAAAATTCATAAATGACCAGAGTAAACACCAAGATATTAAAAAACAGAAATATAAGTGGCCAATAAATATTTGAAAAGGGTGTTCGATATCCTTAGCTATCACTTTAGTAAAATTAAAATCTTCTTAATGCTCCATCTTGCTGGTAAGGCCTTATTGCTGAAGACAACATTTAACATACATAACTCATTGAACATGAAGAGGTTGCACTGGTACCTAACCAGAGCCTTTAACCCCACTGAATAGTGTTCACAGTGCTGGAAGGTATTCTGCATGCTTCCCGAGGGGAAAGTTAAACACCATACTACAAATACCATTGTTCTGCTAAAGAAATGCAGCAATAAAATGACTCCCAATGACCTACTGCTATATTCATAGGTCAGCACCTTGCTCAGCCACGGTCAGAGAAGCTTCCTCCTGCAGTAGATGAGGATGAACACAGAGACCCACAACTGGACAGTGTGCAGAGTGAGAGACCTCAGAACACCCAACTGGAAATGGTTTGTCTCCATCAAATCCATCTCCTCAGGGTTCTTTGCCCCAGAGGCAATCTATAGATTCAATGCAATCCCCATTAAAATCCCAACACAATTATTCACATACCTTGAAAGAACAATACTCAACTTCATATGGAAAAACAAGAAACCCAGGATAGCCAAAACAATCCTGTACAATAAAGGAACTGCTGGAGGCATTACCATCTCTGAATTCAAGCTTTATTACAGAGCTACAGTAATGAAAACAGCTTGGTATTGGCATAAAAACAGAGACATTGACCAATGGAATTGAATTGAAGACTCAGATATTAACCCACACACCTATGAACACCTGATTTTTGACAAAGTAGCAAAAAAGATACAATGGAAAAAAGAAAGCATCTTCAACAAATGGTGATGGATGTCAACCTGTAGAAGAATGAAAATGGATTCATATCTGTCGCCATGCACAAAACTCAAGTCCAAATGGATTAAAGACCTCAATATAAATCCGAACACACTGAACCTGATAGAAGAGAAAGTGGGAAGTAACCTTCAATGCATGGGCACAGGAGACCAGACACTGAGAGCAACAATGAATAAATAGGACCTCGTGAAACTGAGACGTTTCTGTAAAGCAAAGGACATTGTCATTAAGACAAAATGTCAACCTACTGATTGGGAGAAGATCTTCACCAATCCTGCATCAGACAAAGGTCTGATTTCCAAAATATATAAAGAACTCAAGAAACTAGACATTAAAACTCTAATTAACCCAATTTTAAAAATGGGGTACTAAACTGAACAGAGAATTCTCAACTGAGGAAGTTCAAATGGCCAAAAGACACTTAAGGTCATGCTCAACCTCTTTAGCTATCAGTGAAATGCAAATCAAAACAACTTTGAGATACCATGTTACACCTGTCAGAATGGCTAAAGTCAAAAACACCAATGATAGCCTATGCTGGAGAGGATGTGGAGTAAGAGGAACACTCATCCATTGCTGGTAGGAATGCAAACTTGTGCAATCACTTTGGAAATCAGTGTGGCAGTTCCTCAGAAAACTGGGAATCAACCTACCTCAGGATCCAGCAATTCCAGTCTTGGGAATATATCCAAAAGATGCTCAATCACATTACAAGAGCAGTTGTTCAACTATGTTCATAGCAGCATTATTTGTAATAGCCAGGACCTGGAAACAACCCAGATGCCCCTCAACTGAAGAATGGATAAAGAAAGTGTGGCAATCTACACATTAGAGTAATACTCAGCAGTAAAAAAATAATGACATCTTGAATTTTGCAAATGGACGGAATTAGAAAACATCATCCTAAGTGAGGTAACCCAGCCCCCAAAAAACGAATATGGTATGTACTCACTCATAGTGGATACTAGTCATAAACAAAGGGCAACAAACCCATAGTTCAGGATCCTAGAGAAACTAAGTAATAAGGTGAGCCCAAAGAAAAACATATATAGACCCATCTGGAAATTGGAATCAGACAAAAATTTGGTAGCAGAGGGGTGAGGGTAGGGGAGGAGAAGGGAGGTGGAGGACAACTTGAGGAAATGGGATGGTCGAGATGGAGGAAGGACAGATATAAGAGCAAGGAAAGAGACTGAGGGAGCCATTATGGAGTTAGCAAGAAACCTGGCTCTAGAAAAATGCCCAAGAACCCACAGGGATAAACCCAGCTGACACCCTAAGTAATAGAGGAGAGGGTGTCTGAACTGACCTTACCCTGTAGTCAGACTGATGATTATCTTAAATATCACCATAGAACCTTTGTCCAACAACAGATGGGAACAGAGGCAATGACCCACATCAGAGCACTGGACTGAGCTCCCAAGATCCAGTTGAACAGTGGAGGGAGTGAGAATATGAGCAAGGAATTCAAGACCATGAAGGGTCATCCACTGGGACAGTTTGCTTGAACTAACAGGAACTCACCAACTCCAACTGGACTGGGGATGAATGAGCATGGGAACAACGAAGCCCCCCTGAAGGGGGTTGACAGCTGGGGCAGATTGAGGGGTCACTGCTAGTGACAATGGGATGTGTCTCTACTGCATATACCGGTTTCATGGGATCCTGTTCTCTTTGGATGTAAACCTTGCTCAACCTCGGCATAGTAGGGAGGGCCTTGGACTTTCCACAGGGCGGGGTGCATGGCACTCCCTTAGAGTTGGAGGGGTGGGGGAAGGATCTGTCGAGGGAGAGGTCGGGGAGGAGGGAAGGGAGTGACAATTTGGATTGGTAATTTTTAAGTAATAAAAAAGGAAAAAAAGGAAAAAAAAAACAAAAATTGGCCAATAAAGCTGACAGAGAAATCAAGAAATCAACTGTATTTATGATATCTATCTATCTATCTATCTATCTATCTATCTATCTATCTATCTATCTTTTTAACTATCATCACCTAGCAATTTAATCAAGAAGATGAGAGAAAGGGAAAACATATGTACATGGTTTGGAAGAATCCCTATTGTTAAACTGTACATCCTATCCAGGGCGATCTACAGATTCATCCTTATTTAGCTTCCAGTCACGTCCTCAAGAGGTATATATAAAAACCCAAAAATTTATGGAATCACCAAAAGCCCCAAATGGCCAAAGAAATCCTTAAGGAAAAGAAAAAAACTGGAAAAAGTAAAACACCTAAGTCCAAAACATCACCAAGCATAACAGCGGTATAAACGCAATGCCGCAACTTTGAAGGTCAACATAGGAGTACCTTGAGCCTAGATTGGGCTGCACGAAGAGCTTCTGTGCAGCTCCATACCCAAGATCTACTCAGCAAAGAGCCAGGACATGGTCCTCAGCACACACAAAAGGGAAGGCTCAAGCTCTATTCTACAGCACAGGGAGATGACTATGGTTATACATTTCACAATAGCTAGCCCAGAGCATTTGGGATGTTTCTCAACACAGGGAAGTAAATGTGTGAGGTGATGAATATACTAATTATCCTGATTTGATAATTGCATATTACATGTTTCACATCAAAATATACATGCATAACTAGATGTAGTTATTATGTGCCGGTTAAGACTTTTTCAAAGAACTAGGCCCAAAGAGATAGATGGATAAGTTCTTTCAAACTTTCATGAAGTAAAAACAAAACAAAACTCAAAAAGAACTCACATCAATTAATTTAAAAAAAAAACCTTTTTCAGTTGTTTAAATAATCTGGCATAGTCTTAACATCAAAGCCAGAAAAGAATCTATGTGCTAATCTCACGATGTTAGGATTTTTTATAAATATATATTATATATAATTTTATAATAAAGTGCTAATTAACACTATACAAACCAGTACTTCAAATGAAGTATTAGAATGCAAGATCTCTAAGAGATATGTTATTATAATTCATTCTCCAGTGAGCTAAAATGGATGGAAAACAATGTCATATTTTTGGAACTGTTTCAGGGTTCGCTTGCTTCCATGTTTGAGAAAGGGTCTTCCTGTGTGGCCCTTTGATGTCGCAATCCTCTTGCCTCTTCTGGGATGACAGGCATGTACCACCATGTCAGGTCCAATGTTGCCTTAATAGCAACAATACCATACATAGTTTGATATATCTAATAGCTATCATGAATAAAACCATAATAAATCCACACAAGAGTCATTTTCGCATCATTTTAAAGTGTACGACTGTAAAACCAACAGCTCATATGACAGCTGAGGTAATCAATCTACTAGTCTATGAAATAGCAAGAGGGATTGACGCTCTGCTGGGGATGATGGCACAGGCCTGTGATCCCAGCTCCTTCCGAGACCGAGGCTGGAGGATCACAACTGTGACGCTACCCTGGGTCACCATTTCACTCATTTTGTTTGCCTCAGAACAAGAAGTGAAAAGAGGCTGGTGTGTGTGTGTGTGTGTGTGTGTGTGTGTGTCTAGATCAGTGTTAGAGCACTGTCTAGCTTGCGCAAAGCCATAAATTCAGTCTCCAACTTCATATTAATAATATAGGAGAAACAAAAGGAAGAAAAAAGGAAAAAAGGAAAAAAGCAACAACTATCACTATTATTTATGAATT
The DNA here is from genome assembly GCF_903992535.2 of Arvicola amphibius. NCBI lineage: Eukaryota > Metazoa > Chordata > Mammalia > Rodentia > Cricetidae > Arvicola > Arvicola amphibius. The sequence continues at coordinate 44,660,182 of NC_052052.2, read as the reverse complement.
TTTAGGAAGCTCAGAGTAATGAACTAGGAATAATGATGGAATCTGTACACACACACACACGCACACACACACACACACAGAGGAAAACAAACCAAAACTACCTTTGGCAATCCTGACTCACCATGAGTAAGCATTCTCTTATCAGAACTACCTTGTCTCAGATAAAAAATACATGCACGCACACGCATGCAAGCACACACCGTGCAGGAGAGTGGAAGAAAGTTGTGACAAAGAGAAACCACTGAAACTTGGGATAACTGATTTGCAGGGTGAACTTGCTATTTAATGAGGTTTAATTTGACTGTAGGCTGCAGCTGGCACTGCGCGGACATAGAGTAAAGCCACTGGACAAAGTTCAGGCCACCCAGAGTTGCTGTTAGCCAAGGGAGAAAGGCTAGAAAGAAGGGTGCCATCAGGAGGCTTTCTGGCCACGTCTCCGGTTGACCCCAGATCCCTGCAATTTAGGGAAACCTGAGTGACCAGCTAAGATGGACCCAACTAAGCTAGAATATAGACTGCTCCTCGAGAGAAAAGTGTTTTGTGCACCAAGTGGACTGCTAAGACGTTGTTTTTTTGAAGGATGAGAATTGCGTGTCATAAATACAACAGTCATGACATCCAAAGTAAACCTAAGTTGATGTATAGAGGACCAGGAAATTGAAATCTCAATAGAAACAAAGCTAAGTGAGCACAGCCCTAAAGTGACCCAGATGTTCAAATAGATATTTAAAATTAATTTTGTGTGTAAAATGAGTTTCATTTAAACATTCTCATATGTATGTAACATTGTATTTTGATCTGTTAATTTCTCCATTACACTGTCTTGCCCCTACTCCTCTCCTTTCATTGACCCTCTTCGCCAAACTCTTAAATAAAAAGGAAATTGGGGCTGGAGAGATGGCTCAGTGGTTAAGAGCACTCTGCCTGCTCTTCCAAAGGTCCTGAGTTCAATTCCCAGCAACCACATGGTGGCTTACAACCATCTGTAATGGGGTCTTGTGCCCTCTTCTGGCCTGCAGGCATACACACAGACAGAATATTGTATACATAATAAATAAATAAATATTTTTTAAAAAAAAGGAAATTATAGAGCTAAAGAAAAAAATCTAATACTTGAATTTAAAGACATCTCTGGCTAACTTAAACAGAGACATAGAGGAGATAGAGAGTAGATGGAGTCAAAGAGACACCATGTAGCCACCACAAGAGGCAGGCAGATCTCTGTGAGTTCGAGACCAGCCTGGGCTATAAGAGCTAGTTCCAGGACAGGCTCCAAAGCTACAGAGAAAACCCTGTCTTGAAAAACAAAAACAACAACAACAAACAAAACCTATAAAATAGCAATCACTGATCATTAATATCCCTTAATATAAAATGACTCAATTCACCTATAAAGAGACACAGATTAGATTCAAAACAGAATCCATCCTTCTGCTGCATACAAGAAACACACCTCAACCTCAAAGACAGACATTTCCTCAGAGTAAAGGGTTGGGAAAATTTTTTCCAATCAAATGGATCTAAGAAACAAGATGATGTAGCTATCCTAATATCTAATAAAATAGACTTCAAACTAAAATCAATCAAAAGAGACAAAGAAGGACATTTCATATTAGTCACAGGAAAAATCCATCAAGAGGAAATCTCAATACTGTACTTCTATGCCCCAAATACAATGTATTTACACATGTAAAAGAAACATTTCTAAAGTTTAAGTCACACATTAAACCCCACACACTAATAGTGGGAGACTTCAATACTCCACTTTCACCACTGGACAGGTCTGTCAGACAAAAACTTAACAGAGAAATAAGAAAACTAACAGATGTTATGACTCAAATGGACTTAACAGACATCTATAGAACATAAAAGAATATACATTTTTCTCAGCACCTCATGGAACCTTCTCAAAAATTGACCACATACTAGGTAACAAAATAAACCTCAATAGATACACACAAAAAAATTGGAACAACTAATCAGGAGACCAACAAAAAATAAAATAATAGACTGAACCACTACCCATTATAATAATTACATTAAATTTTAATAAACTAATCAATCTAATTAAAAACAACTCTTAGGCAAATTAAAGCAATGCTGTCTCAGTTGCGGTTTTTATTTCTCTGATGAAACATCATGACCAAGAGCATCCTGAGGAGGAAAGGGTTTATTCCAGCTTACAGTTCCACAGCACGGTGGTACGTCTGTCTCTGAGGGAAGTCAGGGCAGGAACATGTTTACAGGCTTAACACATGGTCTGACATTGAAAGTACAATGTAGACGTGAAAAGCCCCAGGTCGTTAGTACTTAGATGAGGCCGTATTTTATAGACATTTAAGCATTCTTAAACCTCAACAAGTTTTAATAAAAGTTTAGGTTTAAAATGCCATGGAATATGTTCTCTGATAAAAAACAGAATTAAATTAGATATTAAATGTTATGTATCTGGAAAAAATTTAGATAGAGGGAAATTCTAGACTACCTCTCAAATGAAAAAAATCCTAGGGTAAAATAAAACATTCTCTTCAAAGTAAATGACAGTGAAAATATAGTAATCAGAATTAATGAAATTTTACTTAACATTACAATTATTTATCTAAACAAAAAACCCCAAGGAATTATCATCTTAGCACACACTGAGTCACTTTAAAGTCCCTCAAGGGCTGGAGAGAGGACTCAATGGTTAAGCGTGCTTCCTGCTCTTGTAGAGGACCTCAGTTCCTAGCACTCAGATTTGGTGGGTCACAACTGCCCGTATGTAACACATCTCTGAGGGCCTCCCAGCCTCTTCTGGACTCCACGGGGACTCATACTTATATCTTTGAGGTTAAGTCATGGTCTACTGAGCCCTAACTAGAGTTGTTTGAAGTAAAATGGCCACACAAAGCTGCTGTGGTTTGAATAGGAAGTGCGCTCACGGGCTCACGCTTCAGCCCAGCTGCTGGTGCTGTTTGGGGGTCTGTGGGACCTTCAGGAGTTTGAGCTTCACTGGAGGAAGTGGAGGCTTCATGTTAATGCTCTATGTCTTGAGAGTAGACTTGGTGAGAGCAGTCAGTCTCCTGTACTGCCATTATGCCTTCCTTGCCCTGTGTCACCTACTGGGACACACCAAGTTTCTCTGGGACTGTAAGCCAGAGTAAACCCCTTTTCCCTAAGTTGATTTAGTCATGGTGTTTTATGATAGGAAAAGAAACTGAAATATTAGGTACATCCTCAAGTCTATGCAGAGTAATACCAGTAAGAGAAGGTCCTGGCAAATTTTCACTTAAAATTTTGTATACTTTAACTAAGATGACTAGTAAATTATGATGATGAACAAATTGTGATGTTATACAATTTCTAGGAGATTTTTACTAAGTGGGGATTTAAGCATATAGATAAGAATAAACCTATAACCAGGGGCATAGATACGATTAATGCTTTTTTTTAATTTTAAAATTTAGGAATGGGAAACAAAAATAATAGGTAGATGGCTGGGAGCACAGCCCAGTGGTTGAAGATTTGCATAGAACACAAGAAGCTCTAAGCTCAACACAATGCCAGTGCTGTCCCCCAAAGGCTAAAATATAATAACATAGTAATGATCATGACTAAGCATGCATAGCTTCATGTTCCTTTCTCCAGGTCAGATATACTTAGTTAATAGCAAATCAATAAAGACTTAAAAGACTCTAGTTTACCCTCGCTGACTCTCTGGATCAACTCATCTGTCTAGTTCCCTAGGTGTTACCTGCTGAATAGTGGCCAGGGGCATGCTCAGTGTTGGAAGAGGGCAAGTTTGCAGAATGCAGGAGAAGCCCCCTCAATGACTGGTTGATTCGAAATCAATTCTTGGCAGTTACTGTAATTGTATTTTCCAACCGTAGTTCAAAAAATTGCCTGAGCTACACATGAAAAGATCAACAGGTTTATGTATTTATGCTTCTAAGTAAATGTTTAAATTAGATGTGCATAGCTTTAGTGTATGCTTAACTTTGTGTTGTCTTCATACACAAGACTACATCATATCAGATGACACTGCTTTACACTCATACCTTTGGATTCTAAACTTCACTTGGATTGTGACACATAGAAACAAAATTATTTGAACTAGCTTAAATAACTGCCAAAGAGCCACAAACATGCAAATTACACCCACCTCAGTTTTATCCTTAAGGAAACAAAGAGATCTGGGGCTCAGTTTTAGATTTTCTTCTTTTGATCCTAAGGAAATCCAAACACACACACAAAAATGATTAAAAAATCACTTCTAATTTCTCTACATCTAATAAATATTTTTAACATAAGATTTTTATTGATTCTTTGGGAATTTCACCATGCACTAGGAACATTCAGTTCCCAGTCTTTCCAAGTATCACCCCCACCCTGAGACCTCTCGCCCCCAAAATTAAAAAGAATAAAAATTAAAAAAAAATAGAGAAAAGATCCAAGTCCTATTTGTGCTATCTAGATACTCACTGGAGCAGGGTCAAAGTCTCAAGTGGCCTGTCCCTTAAATAGAACTGACTCATTCCTCTCCTGCACCCCCACCAGAAGCCTTCAGTTGTGGGGAGCTAACCTCAGCATCTTTATTACACTTTTTAAAAGTTCTTTGATGGCTTTCCTGTTTAGGCTGCTACTTTTTGGGGGGCAGTAGGAGAGTTGGGGTTGTAGGGGTTGTCACAAAATCCTTCCAGATTCCTCTTTCTCAACTGTGTGTCTGCAGTCATTGATATCACTGCAAAACTAGCTTCCTTGCTATTTTATAGACAATAGGAGCATGGATAATGGGCTTCCACATGGCTTCTGGTGACAGCACAGACAGACCATGAACCTGGCCCCTGGAGGCAGCCTGAGCCAAGGACATCTACCTGGCTTCAGGCAGCAGCAAAGACCAGGGACATCTGTTGGCTTTTGGCAGCAACATGGGCCATGGGCATCAACACAGAACCTGGCTACAGAAAGACCCTGGACCCAGACATGGCCCTGGGCAGCAGCACGGACATGGACATCACCATGGTCTCAGGTGGCAGCCACAGGTCACCCACATCAGCCTGGTCCTCACTGTTGTCGAGTCTCTAGTTCTGCCTCTCTCCACAGAGCACATACCCTCTGTATTTCCATCTTACCATCTCTCCATCACACATGGTTCATCTTCCACTGCCTGTCCTAACTTTTTAAGAAATATACTTTAATAATCTTTTATGCTTGCATGTGCAATATTTTTATATTTGTAGAAAGAAATCCATTTCAAAATGAGCCAAATTTTTCATCTCATTTTTTATTGATTTCTGTAGATATGTACTGCATGGATGCATGCATGACAGAGCATGTGCGGACATCAGAGGACAACCTGTGGGAATCTGTTGTCTTTTTCCACCAGGTGGATCCCAGGGATTCAACTTAGGTCGTCAGGCTTGGCAGCAAGTACCTATGCCAACCTCTGAAATTATTTCCTTTAAAAGTGAGGTTTTAAATGATAGAATATAATTTTCAAATATTTATTTGTTATGCAATACTATTTTATTTTCTTGGAAAAGAACTTTCTAAATAAAATAGAAGCATACATATTATTCAAAATAACCTTTAAGTTGTAAAATAATCTTTAATAAATCCTTGGAAAAGAGAACTATTCTCTTCAAACTGTATTTCCTTTTTCCTAATTATGGATGCTATTCGTTTATATTATTATATAATAGATTTTCTTAATATAAGCATAGTATATGGGACAAATATCCGAACTTCGGTTTTAAATAATGCTGCAACTCAAACCAAATGCATTTATGTAAGTTATATTATCTTGAGAAGTTAACCTCTTTAACCTTTCTGTCTCGTCTGTTAGCTTCAAATATTAGTAATTATCATACATGTATGCTTTGAGGACTAAATAATATAATAGATAAATCAAACGATATGGAGTCTGGTTATTTATTCAGCTGATATAGAGTAGGCTAGTAGAGTAGGTGCCAGGTCCCGAATTGGGATCACTCAATAGCAATGCATACATCTTAACGGATAACAGAAGACCCCAAGTGATTGAAAAGGGAATGTGTTTGGGCAGAGGGGAAATCCAGTTGTGTTGAAAGGATGCTGGTGAAGAGGCTGCTGTTTAAGAGACAGTGAATGAAGTCCATCCTATTGGCAAAGTTTAGTGTCTTTGTAGGGAGAGCAATTTCCTAGTAAGGGAGGTGAGCAGCCAGTGAAGAGGCTTTAGAAAGGGATGCTAACCACCTTTCTAAAGACCGCTGAGACTGCACAAGAGCAAATGGTTTAGAAACCTCTGTGGTCATAATGGAAGGTCAGGCAGTGAGCAATAGCTCTCTTTTACAAGGTAACTAAGATATTAGGATGAAGTATTTTTTTTTCTGATAAAAGATGTAAGTTTTGTTGTTGTTCTGTTTGTTTGTTTTTAATCAAGAAGTTTTGTTCTTTGACAATTTTGTGAGTATGAGGCACAGCCAGTAAGCAGCATTCTTCCATGACCTCTGCCTTAGTTCCTGCCTCAGGTTCCTGCTTGAGTTCCTGCCCTGGCTACTCTCAATGATGGACTGTCAGCTGAAAGGCCAAGCTAAATGGCCACATCCCTCCCTGCATTCATAGCTTTTCTCTTGCTGTGATAAAGCACCAAGTCCAAGGCAACTCATAAAAGGAAAAGTTTATTTGGGCCTATGATTCCAGAGGGATACGAGTACTCGGTGCTGAGCAAAGGTATGACAAGAAGCAGTAGACGTAGTGGCAAGATCAGGAAGCTGATTTCACATCTTGAACCACAAGCAAGAAGCAAACTGGAAATAGCATGAATCTTTAAACTCTCAAAGCCCACATCCTGGCATACTTCCTCCAACAAGACTGCACCTCTTAAGCGTCCCCCAAACAATGCCACCAAGTGGTAGTCAAGAGTTCAAACGCATGAGCTGTGGGGGACGTTCTCATTTAAGCCACCACACTCCCCCCCCCCCCGGTTTATTTCCATCATGGTATTTTATCACAGCAAACTAGGACTCCTAGACTCAGAAAGGGTAGCTATTATAAGAGAGTTCAGTGCTGTTGGCATCTTTGTTATGCATAACTGGGAAGACGGAGAGGATGAAAGAACTCACGCCAGGAAACAAGCTAGTACTTATATAAGTAAAAGGTGATTGGGTCAGGATGGCAGCAAAAATGGTGAAAATCCTGAACTCAAGATGAATTAGCACGGAGAGGTCTTGCTGGGCTTTGGGAATGGGGAGAAAAGGAAATCAGGGGTGACTCTGAAGCTTCACATTTGCATTGTTTCTCGGTCCAGTGTTCTGTATTGAGAATGCTGGAGGAGGATTGGGGGGAAAGGATGCCTAGCACGTGTGGTGGGGACAGGTAATCCTAAGTCCTGCTCTACTCTTTGGATTCAAGATGCCTGTGTGAGGTCTGAGATAGCAGAGAGGTATCTGACATTCAGACTCTTATGCATCAAAGTTAGAAAGAGTATAATAGCATTTCTATGGTACGTTCGAAGTGTGTGTGTGTGTGTGTGCGTGCATGCATGCATGAGAGAGACAGAGAGAGAGAGAGAGAGAGAGAGAGAGAGAGAGAGAGAGAGAGAGAGAAGAGAGAGAGAGGAAGGGAAGTGCAAAAGGTGATGGGGAGAGACGCATCAAGGCTGACCCCCCTCACCAGAAAGAGAGACCTAAAGTTTAACATTTATTTATCTTTAACTTGTATGACTGTTTTACAATGTATGTGTACTATGAATGTGCCTGGGGCCAGTAGAGGCCAAAGACGGCATTGGTTCTCCTGTAACTGATGGAGACGGGTGGCTGTGAACTGCTATATGGGTTTGGGGAACCAAGCCTTGGTCTTCTGCAAGAGCAGCAAGTATTTTTAACTGCTGATCCATCTCTCCAGTTCCAGACCCAAACTTTGGCATAATTGGTTGCCTTTGTTGTGCTTCCCTGGGGAAGGCAAATTTTCCATATCACCAGCTAAGTAAAGAGCACTTTAAGAGTTAAATTCCTGCCCCTGTTTGTTGGCTTCTGTATTGACAGACACCTTTAACCTCCAGTGTTCTTGTTACACTCGGCTCACAGAGGTATACCTTCAGGACCCTCAGTAAGTCATTCAGTTACCTTAGAGAAACCAAAGCCTGCCTAATACCAGAAGGTCCTGGAGTTCTGAGGTGGAAACTCTTCCAAACATTCAACAAGTGATTCTACTCAGGGATTTCCCATTTCCTGGCTCTGGTGCTTTCTTGATGTGGGATTCCCCTCTGTACACTATGAATACCATTGGCTAATATAAAAGCTGTCTTGAGCCTGTGATAGGGTAGAGTAGAGCTAGGCAGGGAAAACTAAACTGAATGCTGGGAGAAAGAAGGCAGAGTCAGAGAGAAGCCATGTTGCCCCACCGGAGACAGATGCTGGAACTTTACCTGGTAAACTATAGCCTCGTGGCAATACACAGATTAATGGAGATGTGTTATTTTAAGGTATGAGTTAGCCAGAAATATGCTTAAGCTATTGATCAAACAGTATTGCAAGTAATATGGTTTGTGTGTGATTATTTCGGGAGTCTGGGTAGCTGGGAAATGAACAAGTGGCCTCCTACTACACTTTCTGTCACCTTCATGTAGCAAACTAAACTGTGGTACCTTCCACTTTGACGTCCATCATAAGGCTTGTCTGGCTTCTGCCTTAAAAGTGCTTTCTGTTGTGTTTCTATTTCTTCCTGGGTTATGGCTTGTTTCGCCACTGAAAGTTCTTTTCTATCCTGTTCTGTCTGGGTATTTCAGAACTTAGACTGTTAGAATGGGTGACATAGCCCCCATTCCTCATGACAGTTTCTTGAGATCTGCTAGCCTCAGGCCATGAGAGATGGAATCAGGATGTATGGGATGATAGCCCTCATAAAGAATGGTTCAGCCCCACCCTGGCTGTCAGCTTCACCTGCAGAAACAATATGCCCAGGTACTAAAAGCAACTCAAATATTTCTAGTCAGACCACAAACACCAGCTGTAACTTCCGAGTATCTACTCAAGTATGTGTGAATGCACATATATCTGCTCCCCAGGCCAGGGCACTTAACCTTCATCCCATAGAAAGGCTGGGGCCCCTCTCTGATCCAGTAAAGCATCCTCAGCCTGTTGATGGGGTCTGTCTGCTTCTCTGTCTGTTTTCTGACATAGGGAGATACTAGAGATATATCCCAGGAGGCCTTAAGAAGAGAGGTACCAAAGCAAAAGCGTCCAAACCTGGCTTAGTGGGTTTAGGGCTGACGAGAATCATATGCATTTTCAGAACAGAGCTGTCATGCACAATGGAGATGCACTGATATGGACCCTCGGACCGCACAAAATATCACGACGGTGACTATAGCCTATATTTCACAGAGGGCTTGATGGGAGAATTTACAAAGCACTGGAGTATTAACACGAAATTCTCTTGGCTGGCAGACATTGCCTAGCGTGTATGGAGGCAAGGCCATGAAAGGGAAATGAATGTCTGCTGTGGAGATGATAGGTCACTGGAAACTTGAGTGTTCCAGGGAAAAAGAGATGCTAGAAGCTGGAAGTCCTAGCTGCCCTGGAACCTGGTTCTGAGGAAGGTGGAGGAGGCCTGGGCTTTACGGCTCAGGCAGCCAATTATAATTACTCCCCCAGAGTCTCAGGTAAAACTCACAGAGACGCGACATCCTTTGACTTTACTGGTGGATATTGGGGTTAGTTAGTAATAGATCATCTGATCACAAAAGTCCCCCCCCCCCCCCACGAAACAGGATGGCGAGCAATCCTGATCACCTGTGGTTTCCGAAATCTCTGGAATGTACAAGAGACAGGGCTGGATTCTGTTGGTTTTGGTGGTGGTGGTGGTAGTGTGTGTGTTCTCTTAAACTGGGTCCTATGTACTACCATTTTGGCTTTGCAGCAAAGGCTGGCCTTGAATTCTCAATCCTACTGTCCCTACCTCTCAAGCACTGGGATCACAAGCACGTGCCACTGTATCTTGGTTAAGAAACACAGTTTCGACTTGCATAGTCCTCTTTGGGGGAAGGATCACTAAGTTGCAGGCCTCCCCTAGAGCAGCGGTTCTCAACCTTCCTGATACTGTGACACTTTATTTAATACCTCATGGTGTGGTGTCCCCAGCCACAGATTTATTTTCATTGCTACTTCATGATTGTAATTTTACCACTGTTATGAATTGTCATGCAAATGTCTATTTTTTTCTGATGGTTTTAGGCAACCTCTGTGCAAGGGTCATTCAAGCCCAGAGGGGTCACGACTCACAGGTTGAGAACCACATGTTGAACTTGTCCGGCAGGCAATGCAAGCTAGCAAGCTACTAAAGCTCATCGCATGCTGACACTCGTTCCCAGGCTTAACTGGTCTGAATTTGAGACTCAGTATTCTGCTTCTGCCACAGAAAAGGCTGTAGGCTGTTTGTCCTGGCTTGATTTCTGTTGCTGGGATAAAACACTCAGAAAAAATGCAACTTGAGGAGGCAAGGATTTATCTGGTGTGTACTTCCAGGCCACCATCCATTATTGAAAACGTCGGGGCAGTAATTCAAGCATGCGAGAATTCTTCTTGCTGGCTTGCTCTCTGACTTGCTCACAGGCTTCTAACTTACCTAGTTTTTTTTTTAACCCATTACAGTACCGGCTTAAGGAATGGTGCTGCCTACAGTGGGCTGGACCCGTCTGCATCAATCAGTAATCAAGCCAATACGGACATATCCACAAAAAGCCAATCTGATCTAAGCAATTTCCCTTACTGAGGCTTCTCTCAGATAACTGGATCAAGACTAACCAGAACACTGGAGATTTACTGAACCTGGAAAAGACAACTGGACAAGAAATGAGAAAGGAATGGCATTCTTCCTGGCCTCCGTGGGGGGACCAATAGTTAAACAAATGCATGAGTTAGTTTTTGAAAAGTTGCTACAATTAGCTGTGGATTACAGGGCTGGGGTTATCTGAAGTCATATGGAGAACATAACATTAGCTAGATATATAACTTTTCTTAAAGAATAACAATAAATACAAAGACTGACCTCAACAAAACAGATTTTATACAGCCAAGGTCAAGACCTATCCCAGGACTGACAAGCCAAGTTTATTCAAAGACCAAAGCTAAGAGAGTTCAAATACATGTTGATCTATGTAGCTACCTTTTCAAGGTAGGTTGAAGTGTTTCCCATGTAGACTAATAAAGCAACAGAAGTTATTAAAGCCCGACTGAGAGAGGTCACCCTCCATTTTTATAACAATGATAACTGTACTATTTTTATTATTGAGATAACACAAAAGGCAAACATGAATCAAATGGATGTTACTTATATCCCGGTGGCCCCGAACCTCAGATGAGGTAGAAAGGATGAATCATGCTTTGGAAAGGACAATCTTGAAATTGTGCCATAATGCACCTGCATTGGGACCAAGCCTTACCTCTTGCTCTGAGAAGCTAAGAGCAGCTTCCCTAAGGTTCCCTTGGCTTGAGCCCTCATGACATTGTTTATGGGCATTCGCTCCAGACCATGCTTATACTGGGTGACTAGGAAAGAGGGTGGGGATGGAAAATCCAGAAGCATGTTTGTAAACGTATCTCGAACGGATGCATGTGCTAGAGATTCTGCTGTTGGTGACAAGGCTCTGTTGAAAATCAGAAACATGGGCTCTCTGGGAGACTGAGATGTGGACTGGCCCACAGAAGGTGGTCCAGCTTGCTGGAGTTATACAACGCAAGATATATCCTCAGTTATACAATGCAAGGTAAAGACGCCATCAAAGACTCACCGACATCCAGATGAACAGGAGATCTGAAATGGACTCTGCTCATGAACAGCACCAGAGGCTAGGAAGGCTCACAGGCTGTCCCAGAAGGCACACCAGACTTATGGGTGTGATGGTTGACACCGGTTGTCAACTTGACAGGATCCAGACTTACATGGGAGACAAGCCTAAGGACAGGCTTGTGTGGAATTATCTAGGTGAGGTTGACTGAGGTGAGAAGACACACCCATTCCCTGGCCTGAGATCCTGAGCTACATCCATGGGGAAAAGGGAACTGAGTTTGCATCCGTCTCTCTGCTCCTGTCCACTGATGCTACACTAGACCTAAGCGTCTCCGCCATGGTGGGCTGTAACCCCGGAACTTCTCAAGCCATGTTTTGTCAGAATATGTTATCACAGCAACAGCAAAAATAACTAACTCATGGGGCAAGAGAAAGAGGGCTGCTTCCTGCACACCAAACTTCAGAGTATAAAGCACACCAGCAGATCACTCATTTCTGACCATGCATACACCGCTGTGAACACTTGTGAGGCCACTTCAGGACTCTTACACAGAAGCTGAGCATCTTAGTCTATGGTAAAAGCTGTTGAGGCTATTGGACAGAAATCAGGTCAAGTTGGGGAAGCAGCCCTAGAAAATGGGCAATAGTAGATCATTTAGTACTGAGAGGTAACCATAAAGAATGCAGAAGGGTGCTGTTTTAGCTGACGGGTAAAGCTTAGTTGGCTGGACATAAACCTAAAGCAGCGATGACGATGACACCGTCTCTGACACAAAGAATAGAGGAGGACTCCAGTGTCACCTTTTGTGCCTCCTGGCTCCCAAGCCTTCCTGGCCTCAGGGCAGCCTTCCTGCTTTTCCCTTTGCTAGTACTCCCCTGAGCACCTACCTGTCTGCTGTTGGAAAGGTGCTCTGACTGACCCAGCCTCCCTTGCCGGTAAGACACTCAACTAGTAACCATATGCCCAGCCGCGGAAGCCAAACTTCATGTGAAGCCGATATGACTCATTATTAACAGTAGGAAAGAATAGGAGATAGAAGGGGAGCTTCACATTCTGCAGTATGAAAGCAAACTTCATGTGAAGCCGATACGACTCATTATTAACAGTAGGAAAGAATAGGAGACAGAAGGGGAGCTTCACATTCTGCAGTATGAAAGCATGCTTAAATTTCACAGCCTTTGCATGAGAAGCAGCCCAGCAATGTGCACTGCTAATGCTTTGTTTGCTCCGAGTTAACCTTTAGCGTAGATGGAGTCTGGATGGTGACTCAGAAAAAAACGCAGGGCTTGGGAGCCGGAAGTGTACACGAGCTCCTCACTAGAGCTCCTCACTAGAGCTGATAACGAGGGGAATGTGCAGGGGGCGATAAGAAGAGAAGCACCAGCATCGTGAATCTCACAGACAAGGCAGGCTTCTCGAGCTGAAGTTCAAGACAAAACTTTGAAATGATTAATCGCCTCGTACTGGCTCCCTAGACAATACACTAGCGGGAGCTGGCTCCAGGCAGATTTCCTGTGGTTTCTGAGATTGCTGGCTCTCTGCAATAAAATGAGCTATCAAGAGTCTGCCTTTTGATTGCTATAGCATTCTGATTCGATTTTCAATAGCCATTCATTGCCTACATCTGTGTATGACTAAACATCCTGGTGACTTTCAGGTAAATCTTTCCCGAATGTATTGACTTAGTCAACCATGAGATTCCACCATTCCCAGAGGTAAGAAAGTTATCAGAAAACGTGGGAAACCTCTAGCTGAGATTCCACCACTTGTCTGTAACCTCGGTGTTTCCACTGGTACAGTTGGCAAATACCTTGGCCTATGACTTTCCTTTGTGTCTTAACACATACATTGCCACATTGAAACACGTTATTTGGGGTAATCGGAATCCATGTTCTTAGGCCATGGGCACTCATTTTGGGTTAAAAATAAACATGTTTGATTTCTTTTGAGTGACAGTTGAGTTTGGTCTCAACAGTCTCAACAGCTTAAAGCTGAAAATTGTAAGAAGGAGGGGATGAGCAATTAACTGAGACTGGAGAAGTCGAAGAAAACAGAAATGAAAGCTGTTGTTTGGGCTTGGCAACGCCAGGGCCACTGGTAATCCACTGGTAACCCACTGGTAACCCACTGGTAATCCACTGGTAACCCACTGGTAATCCACTGGTAACCCCACTGGTAATCCACTGGTAACCCACTGGTAATCCTGGTCAGTGCCCTTTAAGCTGAGTAGAGAGAGAGGGATCCTGCCTGGAGCAGGCTGATGTTTAAGGAGGAATGGAGAGAGTAAAGACCATGCGTGGCATGTAAACACACATTTAGAGAATTTATAGAGCACTACACAGACAGAAGGCATTGTGGGGCAGAGTGGAGCCAAGAAGCCTCCGTCCAGGAGGGTGATGACAGCGTACCCCACCAGGGTAACAATGACAGAGGAAAGCAAAAAGTAGCAGGTCTGGGACCCCAGGTCCCTAAAATTTCTAATCCTGTAAGTGTGCTTCTACTAAACAAGCTATTCATACTTGACTTTTATTTTTTAGCTGCAAGGAAAGTCTTAGGGTTGAGTTGAAAGAGAAGTTGGCATTTCTTTCTAGAAGAAAGACAAATAGTCCCATAGCAGAACTATTTCCTCTAGGCATGACTTGACCATTGGCCATCATGACTCAGCAAAAGCTGTGTTGACACTCAGGATGACTTGACCTTCTGTGTGTAAGGAAGTGAAGACAATACAGTCAGAGTCTACAGTGAAAGCTACTAACTTTCCTACTTAGGGGAGGCGAAGGTCACTAGGCTCTCAGGTGAGATTCCAGTCTCCGTTCCCCCTACCCCTGCCCCTAGATGCACATAATTTTGCTCCTGTGTACACGGCCTGGGAAGAAGGGGTGCCAGCAAATACAGAAGGTGGGAAGGTTGACTGGGGGTTAGGGTTCTTCAGTAGCTGCTGGGGCAGGGACTTCCTGATGGTATCCTGGCAAAAGCTATCCAGGTTCCTGTAAGCAAGCCCTCACCATGTATACTCATGGAAATAATCTGAATGGATTTTTAATTTATCAGACTCGACTTAAATGAAATTATTTTTCTTGGTCTGTTGGTACCCTATCTGTCTGCTGTCATTGCTATTTCTTCCTGTCTCCCCAGAAAAATAAATGAAACAACCATATAAACATAAAAATATATTTATAAAAATGTATTTGTGAACCAGGTATGATGGTGTATGCCTGGAGTCTCAGTTACCTGAAAAGATGAGTCAGAGGGATTTCTTGAGTCCAGGAGTTCAAGTCCAGTCTGGGCAAGAAGGTGAGATTACATTTAAATGTGTGTGTGTGTGTGTGTGTGTGTGTGTGTGTGTGTGTGGTATATGTGTGCACACTTGTGATTATACAGTAGATGGAGGAGAATAAAGTAATTAATAAGTTACTTCTTAATTGCACCCACTAGTAACTGTAAGGAGAAGTGAGTATATTATACACAGCATTCCCCATTGACTTACTTTCTTCGTAGTTTGCATCTGTTGCAAGAGCAGATGAATCTGACTCTTTAAAGTCACTTCCGTGTTCAGGCGTACATTTGAAAGATACGTGCCTGGAAGAAATAAAATTTACTCTGAAGGGAAATGGTCAGAAAATTTACAAAACAGATATAAGCTTCAAATTTGGAGAAGCATGTTCATTTTACAGATTGAAGGCAGAAAACCGAGACTGACTGGAGAGGGAATTCCAAGTAGAGGGGACTGGACAGATCTACTTCCAGGGCAGGAATGAGGGCATGCGGGGTGCCAGTATTCACAAGCTGACCAGGACACACATCAGAACTTGGTTCCATGAGATTTGGGGGGCAGATCTGAATGGAAGTGAGGACATACGGACTCAGGGACAGCTCATACATCAGACAGGATGACAGCACCTGTGTGTTACGTAGAGAATTTCACTCCGAGCTCTCTATTCTAGGTATTGCAACTGTCCCAAGAGGAGCACAGATGTTCTAAGGATGGAAACTTGTACCAGACTCTTTGAAATGGTGGACTCTGAATAATTGAAATGTCTCAAAAAGTCCCATGCTGAGCAAAGGAGAGGACTGAAGCCTTGCACCAGCCAGAGGACGAGCTGGTTTCTTAGAAAGAGACTCAGCACAGTGCCTACAGGTTGTCACCGCTAGGAGCACACTGGGGAAGAAGCAGTGAGGATAGGCAGGACCATGGTGCTTAGCTAGGCAGGCCCCTTGCCCTCTATTTAAATTTAAATTCTATGTCAGGACTCTGAAAGTGTGTGTGCGTGTGTGAGTGTGTGTGTGTGAGTGTGTGTGCGTGCGTGTGTGTGTGTGTGAGGACTACATGCCCCTGGACCTATTTACTTATTTCCCAATTTATTCAATGTGGCCACAGTGAACAACCCTGCTTTCTCTGCCTCCTGATGTCATTTCTTTATGGTGTACTGAGGATGAGTGGCTGAGCCTAGCTTGCTAGGGTTAGGAGAACCTGAATTTTGACCCAAACAACCCTGGTTAATAGTATGGTGGCTAAGTGTTTTTTTAGGTGCCACTTTGACTGAATCCAAGATTACCTAAAGAACTGGTAGATAATTCTCTCTAGGTAGGTCTGTGAGGGTGTTTCTAGACTAGGTAGGTACAAGAGTTGGTGGACTGAAAAGGATCTGTTCGCAGTATAGTCAAGTGCCATTAAATCCTCTGGGATTATAAATAGAACAAATCAACTCTCCCTCCTCCACAAATGATGCACTCATCTCTGGCTGTTCTTGGGTACCAGAGTTCTAGGTCCCTTGACCCTTCCGTTCCAAGACTCCAAGTGCTCCCACCTTCCCCCAGGTTCTCAGACCTTCAACTTCAGATTGAAAATTAGACCACCAACCCCTCATATCCTACTGTGGGGATGGTTTTGCTAAGAAATGCGTTTTGAAGTTTGCCTTACAGACCAAACTCTCAAACCATAACCAAGTTAATTTATGTTTTGAGACCATTTATAACAATGCATTCATTTATGCTATACTCAACCTGTTGGAAATAAACTGACCTTTAAAAAAGCAAAACCAAAAGCATTGCACTCAGACTTACTGTGCTTTGGCTCCACAGAGTATCATGGTCCCCGTTTCTCTTCCATTGCCCATTCATGGCCCTGACTCCCAAGCAAGGTGTGTGTGTAAGATGTGCTGGAAGGACCCAAGACCGTTTGTTGAAGCAACAGAATATTGAAATCAATGCTTCAACCTCCCCAAATGCTAAACGCAACATGTGGGTACAGACTGGTAATGTGTGATGATATCTGCTTGTGTCCTTGTGTGCTACTGAGCCCAAATTGTCAGAAAACCGGTATCGTCCTTAATGAAGCGACTGCTGTATAAAACTGTTAAGACAGAAATTCCTCATCCCTTTCCAATACCGTACTTTGCTGTTCAATAAATAGGGGAAGAGCGGGCTTTGTTCGGGAGGATATCAGAGCCCTTCAGCACGAATCACTGCCTCCCTAGAGCTGAGATGGAAGGTGGAAGCCACTATGCTGGGCAAGTTTTAGTTTCTCACAGTATCAGATAGTCTGAGGCAAACACAGCGCTTTAAAATGTTCAGCAGAATTATGATAGCTACGTTTTTGACTTCTTAGGGCCACATGACTTATCTTCTCTGATCTCTGCTCCTGTCTTAAGTACAGATGAAGTGGTGGTGCCTTCAGATTCCATATGAAGATCGAACAGCAGGGGCGAGGTCAAAGACTCTTTCTTTTGTTCAAGCTGAATTTCGGCTTTCTGCAATGAAGCCAAAATGAAAAAGTAATCGCTCTTCCTACAGGCAAAATTCTGTATAGCAAGAACAAAAGTTAACCTCTCTCTCTCTCTCTCTCTCTCTCTCTCTCTCTCTCTCTCTCTCTCTCTCTCCCACACACACACACACACACACACAGAGAGAGAGAGAGAGAGAGAGAGAGAGAGAGAGAGAGAGAGAGAGAGAGCGAGCACACAGAGAGAGGAGAATTCATATGTAAGGGAATAATGGAAAATATTTCAGATTTAAAATTAAAGACAGAAAACATTATACACTAAAATCTGAAAAGAGCCTTGTACCTTTCCTGTGTGACATGCATGATGCCTTCCCCATCCATTTAATAAAAGCAGCACTCCATAACCATGCAGGAGCCCTTCTAACCCTAAATTTTTAGAGTTTAAGGAGAGACCTATAAAATTGCTCATTTCCTCTGAATTGAAACCTTCCTGCCTGGAGGGAAGAGGGAGGGCTGGAAGACAGGAAGCTCATGAAATTTATAAGACTTGGGAAGTTCAGAAAGTTAAAGATTTTTTAAGGTCCCACCCTGAGTTATAGAAGTTGTAACCAACTGCTGGGGAAGAGGAGCCTCTTCTATGGAGCCACCTGCAAGTTGGGAAGGGAACCCAGAGATGTGGCTTTTATGTGTTATCATCAATGCTGGGTTGGGCTGTTTGGTGATATATGAGTTATGCACGCTCTCATAAAAACCCCAATAAACTCATTGGTTCGCCAGTTTTTTGATCTATTGTCTGTGCACCAACTGTGATAAGCAGATATTTGCTGTGTCTCTCCAGAAAAGAACCAGATACTCACATCTGCACAGGGACCACCAAGCAAATATGATTTGGAGAGGTGAAGCAACATGCCACCTGTGATGGGTAATATTGATGTTGATCCATTTGAGGGTGGAGCAATCCTGACATGGCTGTCTTTCCTGTGTGGTATGAGACACTATACTTTCAGTTGCATGTTTCCTGTTATGTGTGATAAGACATGTAACCAGGATGGAGCCATCGGAGAGTTCAGCATCCTTGAAAGATATCCCAGGGGGATCATCTTTCTCTACGTGAAAGGTGGTCACATTCCTCTTGGATGACTGAAGTCTATGACGTAAGTACGGAGCTGCTCTCCAACTGGGTAATGGATAAGATGATATATTACAATCCTTGGAAATGACATGGGTATGATGGGAACGGGGGGCATGGCATCACTTGTATGGTCTGCGCTTGTAACCGAGGTTCATCTGTTCAGCCAAAATGAACTTACCCACGTAAGGAAGAAACTCCCATGGGAAAAAGGGATGCAGACGCAAACCTCAACACTAGCCTCTGATGTGGTAGAAAAAAATGAAATCAAAGAATGAAGTGTAGGTGTTGACTTGGTATTTTTCACAGTGGGGAGGATTCTGTAGGAGAAGAGTACAAGCTAGATCTGTCATACAGCCTTCCCTGGGAACCAGAGACTTGGAACATAGGAGAAGGTTAGCGAGCAAGAAGAGAGGAGTGAGTGGCAGAAGAAAGCCCTCAGGTCTGAGTTTTGACTCAAAGGAAACCCCACAGTTCAGCATGCAGATAGGAATCAAAAGGGCACAGCGTAGGAAACTCTGACAAGCAGGGGATAGTATTTGAGTGGCGTCAACAGGAAAGACTTCTAGGTAAGGAAAAGAGTGTCTCACTACTTAGCTTTAGAGGTCAAGGGGCACAGGGTGGGCAAGTCTGTGTGCAGTAGAAGCAGGGAAACTGGGTAATAGAGCTACTCATTCCTCCTTCAGACCAGGGCTGAAGGATCTGAGGAAATCAGAGCGAAGCAGGTTCCTGATGGACTGGCACTTACAAGTTAGTTATTGCCAGCTCGGGTGCCCATATATTAGGGACCAGAAGACAGCAGAGGCCAGGTAGGCATGACTGAGGGAAATGTGGCTTTGAGAGGCAGTGTTTGATGCCCATTCCACAAAGCTGAATAGGAATGGACATCAGATACCAATCTGGGTCTTTACCAGATTTGAATTCTGAGTCCTGCCTATTTAGTTTGCTTTGTTTCTGTATAGTTCAGTTATTCTTAATTCAGTAACAATGCCAAATGTTACTTTCCCTTTTTAAAATTTTATTTATTTTTTGAGGATTTTCTATACTATATTTTGATCATATTCTTTCCTCTTATCCACTGAGACCTACAACTTCATGTTTTTTCTTCCTTCCTTTCTTTCTGGTTTTTTGTTTGTTTGTTTTATTTTGTTTTTTTTCCAAACAGGGTTTCTCTGTAGCTTTGGAACCTGTCCTAGAATTCGCTCTGTACACCAGGCTGGTCTCAAACGCACAGAGATCTGCCTGCTTCTGCTTCTACCTCCTGAGTGCTGGGATTAAAGCATGTACCACCACCACCCAGCCTCTTTCTTTTCTTTTTTTGGTGGTGGTGGGGGGCTTTTTTGAGACAGGGTTTCTCTGTAGCTTTGGTGCCTGTCCTGGAACTAGCTCTTGTAGACCAGGCTGGTCTTGAACTCAGAGAGATCCACCTGCCTTTGCCTCTGATTGCTGGGATTAAAGGTGTGTGCCACCACCGCTGGGCTGCCTCTTTCTTTCTTAAAACAAACCAAAAACCCAACACCAAAACAAAAAAAACACAAATAAATATAGTCTAATTTGTGTTGACCAGTTGACTACTCCTGAGTCTGAGGCCTGCCCTGCAGGGTCACTCCATTGAAGAAAACTGATCTTTCCCTGGTCCAGCGGCTGTGAATCGCACATAGCTTCTGATTAGGGGTGCTTTCAGGACTTGGTGCTTTCCATGTATCCACTAAGTAACTTTGTATACACTTAGCATATTGGTAACAACTGTGGGTAGCAGTATTTAGTGGTTGGGAGGCAGTACTTTCTAAAGTAAAGTTTTGATACATAGGTGACCTGGCACCTGACAACTACCTAGAAGTGATCTTGTATAGTTAGTTTTTATCACTGCTGTTATTATTTTATTTTTTTGTAGCCTTGGGGCCTCCAGTATACTAGGCCAGTTCTTTACAACTGAGTTACATCCTTGATTACTTAATAAGTCTTTTATTATCTATGTGATTTTTCAACTGTTCTGTTTACAGAGTTGAAAGACATTTATATGGAGATATAAATGAATTTGTCATATTAATGCATCATTAATTATAAAGTAAAAATCTTATCTGAAATGTTAACTTTTTAGCGAGTATCATAGTTATTAACGTCCACTTCCTATACCTTTGCTCTGATGGCTGCAAGTATCCTCGCATCCTCTTCCAGGGCATCTAACTGCTGCAGGATTTTTTCCATCCTCCTTTGTCAAATCATTCCTGTTTAGAAGGGAAGAAGAAAAATATAAGATTCAATTCAGACCCAAACACACGATGGTTATTTAGGCATAAGGGGAGAGTCCCTTTCTACTACTGCTCTGGGTACATCTCAGAGCTCTGTTGGCCACACAATCAGTCACAGAATTATAAATGCACTCAATTGTTTTTTTAACAGGAAAAAGCCCTAGAACTTCAAGCTGTTACATGAGAGCCAGACGTTCTCCTATGAAAATAAGGCTAGGTGGCCGTCATGATATAATTCGATTCATTTTTAAAAAATAATTTATTTTTGTCTTATGAACATCGGTGTTTTGCCTGCATGTATGTCTGTGTGAGGGTTTTAGATTCCCAGGAACTGGAGTTACAGACAGTTGTGAACTGCCATGTGGATGCTGGGAATTGAACCCGGGTCCTCTGGAAGAGCAGCCAGGCTCTTAATCTCCGAGTCATCTCTCCAGCCTGCATGATATAATTTAAATGAAAAGACTGCAAAGACCTCAGCTGCCTACGGTTAACTAAACTTAAATCGGTCCATTGGTGCACAGCACTTAGGAGGCACTGAGAAGCAGCCAATCTGAAAATCCTCACTGGGGTTCAAATGAGGCATGTGAGCTGGACAGGCATCAAAGTCTGGTCTTATTCATCCCAGTTTCTCAATGATTAAACTGAAGGTCACACAGGACTTTATCAGTTTGCTACAAATGCTTACTGGTAAAGTTGAGGCAAGAATCCAGTACTGGAGGTTAAGAAAATGACTCGGTGGTTAAAGCACTTGCCAACAAGCCCGAGGACCTAAGTTCAGATGCCCAGATCCCAGAGAAATGCTGGGTGGGTGTGCTAGCCACCTGTAATTCTAAATCAAGAAGGTGAAAATAGGTAATCCCCAGAACAAGTCAGTGGGAGTAGCCTTGTTGGTGAGGTCCGGGCTTGACTGGGAGATATTTTCTCAAGAAATACGGCAGATAGTTTCTGGCATCCATCTCTAGCCTGCATACATATATGCACACGGGTGTGCTGCCCTAACATGCATCCACACACAAGTGAACATGCTAGCATACACACACACAATCTTTAACAAGAAAATGGAAGAAAAATGAATGCAAAATTGGTAACCCAGCACTCCCTGCTACATTTATTTTTTTTTAAATTTGGACAGACGATTGCATGTTTTTGCTTAGTGAATTGAATGGGATCCAGTGGCACTGAAGTGTAAAAATTACCATGGCTCGCTGAAGTCTGAGCTCACCAGTGTTTATAAAGAACACCAGTCAGTGTTAATACTGAACTTCCTTCTAGCTCAAAAGTTCTTCCATATTTCTCCCATATTGTACTGGACATTAGCCAATCAGTATTACGAGGGACAGCCATGCTTGAAACGCAATGGTTCACACTCTTTGGTACTTCATTTCTTCTAATTTTTTCTACTTTTTTCCTTCAACAAATATTGTACCAACTATGAATCCCCCCGTATGTGTGTGCATGCGTGTATGTGTGTGTGCGTGTGTGTAAAATCTCCATATAAATCAAATAGGATGAATTCAGATCTTTTGAGATTCCAATTCACCTCTGTGTGGGCAGACTCTGATATTTACCTCGTCACCCAGTGGACACAAACTGAGGCATTTTGAGTGCAGCCAGGAGGCTGGGAAGGATGTTTTTCATCTTGTTGGGATAAGATCTAAAAATGTCAAAGGTGTAACTGAGCTGGTGGCCCAAGAGCTTGCATAACTGGTGTGTGTATGTGTGTGTGTGTGTACGCATGTGTGTGTAATATGTGGGTGATGTATGCACAATACGTACATGAGTGCCAAAGGAGGAGGAAGTGAAGTGTCCTGCTCCATCATGCCCTGCACTCGTCCCTTGAGACACTGCAACTAGAGCTGGACAGTAAGCCCCCGTGATTCCCCACCTCTCCCCATGCCCCAGTGCTGGAGTTACAGATTGAGTACAGCCATGCTCGGCTATTTATGTATCTGGAGATTTGAACTCAGGTCCTTGTGCTTGCACAGCATGTGTTCTTGCCATCGACCGAGCCTTCTCTCCACCTTCCAGACTAGATTTTTAAATGTTGAGCCTCTGGGCCTCATGTGGATCTGTTTCACCCAAAAAGGGGTATTTTAAGTAGGCAGTTTAGTTCCTCCTGGTTCCTCTGACACTCCCACACTCCAACTCTTCTCTTCACATCCCCTGCATTCGTGGGAAAGGCATCCCCGCCTTAAGATATTTTTCCAAGGACGAGTTATTGATGCTTCCTATAGTTCCCTCCCCGTTACCTTCTCAGTGGACTCAGTGCCAGTCGACGGTTAATTGATGGCTTTCTGTTGCTGTGACAAAATACCTCATACTGAATGCTTTATGAAGGAGAGAGACTCACCTATCTAGGTCATAGTTTGGGAACTGAAGTCCAAGATTTGGGGATTCCATAATCTCTGAGTGAGGCCTTGTGGCAAACGGTATCAGGATGATGACAGTCGGTACAAGAACCATGATGTCAGACATAAATCCAGAGGGAAGGCAGAATCCAATGTTGCTCTTTTATATCTGCCCCATTGTAGGATCTAACTGGTCTCAAGAGAACTATACAAACTCCCTCTGTGGCAGGGCCCCCTAGTGACCTCAGTACCTCGCATATCACTACACTGGGGACCATGTTTTCAGTACTGAAAACACAGTAAGGGAGGATTCCCTTAGGGAGGAGACTATGGCCAGGCCAAAGTACCAATGTGACAAAGAACTCAGGCTTGGAAAATTCTGGGCCAAGGGGACACAGACAGATGGCAGTCTTTCCCCATATAAGCTCAGGAAGGACAGGGAGGCCTCATGGGCCATGTGCCAATCCACACAAGCTTAGGCTCCTACAGGTGGGAGAGGGAGATGTGGATCCAGGTGTCAGCTCGTTGTGGATGTTGCAAGCTTTAAGGATCTCCTGCTGTAAGGCAGGGGAAGGTTTTGAAAGAGACAAATATTTTCTCTGGACACTACAGATTTTCTTGTAGAGCCAGGAACAGGTCATCTTGTGTCTGAGAAACAAGGATGGAATTTGGGTTCCTGTTTCCATCACCGAAGTGAATATGCCAAAATGTCTTTTAGTAGAGACAGACCCTTCTCAGTGAGAAATAGGAAGGTCAATTATCACATTGAAGAGAATAGTCTTCCCAGCTGGAGAAAGGGACAAATGGCACAAGAACGCTAAGATCTGCTGGTTGCTGATGCTAAGGAAGAAAGCAGGTCTCTTTAGGGCGGTAGTTCCCAAACTGTAGCTCATGACCCTTTTGGGGCTGCATATCAGATGCCCTGCATGTCAGATATTTACAATTCATAACAGTTATGAAGTACCAATGAAATAATTTTATGGCTGGGGGTCACCACAACATGAGGAACTGTATTAAAGGGTTTCAGCATTAGGGAGGTTGACAAACTCTGCTTTATTTATTTATTTGTTTGTTTGTTTGTTTTTCGAGACAGGGTTTCTCTGTGTCGCTTTTTTGCCTGCCCTGGAACTAGTTCTTGTAGACCAGTAGGCTGGCCTCCAATTCACAGAGATCCTCCTGCCTCTGCCTCCCGAGTGCTGGGATTAAAGGCGTGTGCCACCACTGCCTGACAAGAACCTCTGCTTTAGATTGAGGTGTCCTGTGTTCTACTTTTGGTGCCTTCCCCGCGTCAAAGTCACAACCAACAAGATATGGTGCAGCATGCCTCCTCATTTTATACATGCGCTGTTGTGGCAGACGAACATGCTCATGATCACACCTATTATATTCTGTCTCATATTTCTTTTTTATTGATTTTTATTAGCTCTACATTTTCTCTATTCCCCTCCCTGCTTTTCCCCCTCTTCAACCCTCCCCAAGGTCCCCATGCTCCCAATTTACTCAGGAGATCTCATCTTTTTCTACTACCCATGTAGATTAGATCTATGTAAGTCTCTCTTAGTGTTCTCACTGTTATCTAAATTATACGGGATTGCAGTTTGTAGGCTGGTTTTCCTTGCTTTATGTTTAAAAACTACTTATGAGTGAGTACATGAAATTGGTCCTCAAAAGAACAAATAATCCAATAAAAAATAGAGTACAGACCTAAACAGAGAACTCTCAACAGAGGAATCTAAAATGGTTGAAGGACAATTAAGGAAATGTTCAACATCCTTAGTCATCAGAGAAATGCAAATCAAAACAACTCTGACATTCCATCTTATACCTGTAAGAATGGCCAAGATCAAAAACACTGATGACAACTTATGTTGGAGAGGTTGCGGGGTAAAGGGAACACTTCTGCATTGCTGGTGGGAATAGAAGCTGGTACAGCCCCTTTGGATGTCAGTGTGGTGATTTCTCAGAAAATTGGGGAACAATCTTCCTCAAGACCCAGTAATACCACTTTTGGGTATATATCCAAAGGATGCTCAATCATGCCACAAGCACATGTGCTCAACTATGTTCATAGAAGCTTTGTTTGTCATAGCCAGAACCTGGAAACAACCTAAATGCCCCTTGACCGAAGAATGGATTAGGAAAATGTGGTGTATTTACACAATGGAGTACTACACAGCAGAAAAAATAATGACATCTTGAATTTTTCAGGCAAATGGATGGAGCTAGAAAACGTTATTTTGAGTGAGGTAACCCAGACACAGAAAGACAATTATCACATGTACTCACTCATAAATGGTTTTTAAACATAAAGCAAAGAAAACCAGCCTACAAACCACAATCCCAGAGAACCTAGACAACAATGAGGACACTATGAGAGACTTACATAGATTTAATCTACATGGGAAGTAGTAAAAGACAAGATCTCCTGAGTAAATTGGGAGCATGGCGACCTTGGGGGAGAACTGAAGTGGGGGAAGAAGCAGGGAGGGGAACAAAGAAAAATGCAGAGCTAATAAGAGGAAAGACGAGTCTGCCGTTGTGACCCAGAGACAGAGGACACAAGATGAGAATGCCTCACTGATAAAAGGTAGCAAGCCACATGGCTAACAAAGACAAGAATAGTGGGCTAATTTAAGATGTAAGAATTAATAAGAAGCCTGAACTAATAGGCCAACCAGTTTATAATTAATGTAGACCTCTGTGTATTATTTTGGGACTGAATGGCTGCGGCACTGGGCAGGACAGAAATTTCTGCCAAAACAAATTTTCTGGTGTCCCCTTAGATCTCTAAAGTAAAACCCCAGGGAGTGAAGATTAAGAATCCTCTCCCTCTCCTCCTGGGAACTGAACTAGGCAAGCATTCGACTCTCAAGTCTCCAGTCTAGGCATTAATTGGGGTGTGTGGGATGTACTGGTGTCAAGCGTTCTCAGCACACAGCTCCATCAATTATTGATTGCTGGACTCTGGTTATCTATTAAGTGCTATTCTGATGCAGGTCTTCCCCAGACCTGGATTTGGTTTCCACTTTAGTCGAGAAGTTCCTCCATGTAAGTATGTGCAATCGCTTTATCCAGCAGAAGACCTAGCCTAAATCTCTTCTTAGCTCTTCCTGTTTTATCCACTGTAACCTCAGTTTAAGAGTCTGGAAGCTGTTGCTTGGATTACTGCAATAGTTTAAAATTTCCTCCATATATCTGATGAATTAATTCTATTCTTCATATATTTTCATTTTTTCAAGAAAAATATGATTAGTCTTCCTACTTAAAGCTTCAATT
Source organism: Arvicola amphibius (assembly GCF_903992535.2). NCBI lineage: Eukaryota > Metazoa > Chordata > Mammalia > Rodentia > Cricetidae > Arvicola > Arvicola amphibius. Next base: position 44,633,706 of record NC_052052.2, on the reverse strand, counting down.
TCTTCAAAAACATATTAAACAACATCAAACTCCTTGCTCTATTATGCAAGGTTCATAGTGTGGCCTCTGAATTCAGTATCCTGTGATCACACATGCTTGATTCCCCAGCCATGAGAAACAACTGGGGCTTCTCATGTGTATTCATCCTCTTTTAATTGTTACTTCTTAATATTCTGTTTATAGGGCCAATCTCCCACTCTTTCCATTAAGCAACACCTCTATAGGAAGTAGTTCCTGTGGACCATGATTTGCAGAACTGTCTGCGTGCAGAAGAAAGCCTATTGACAACCCCCTCTGAACTGTGTACTTCTTGAAGGCAGGAACCTCACCTAATTCATTTCTGAATCTCTAATACCCCCACAACTTAAGTGATAGCTGCCAGAAAGAAAAAGGATAGTTGTAAATGCCATGATTGCCTTTGGCCTTCGGCAACGTTCTTGCTTTTGACAGGACCCCTTTGAGGGTCTTCGGGACCAATCCATCAATTCAAAAAAAATGAAAAAAAAAATGAAGGGAGAGTGACATCAACAAAGTCTGATGTGGGATTCTTCTCTGTATGCGGTGAATATGTTTTATTACCATTGTTAATAAATAAGCTTCTTTGGCCTATGGCAGGGCAGAATATAACAAGGCAGGAAATCCAAGCAGAGATAGAGGAGGAAAGAAGGCAGTGTCAAGTAGATGCCATGTAGCTGCCGAAGGACAAAGATGCCAGAACTTTATCAGTAGGCCACAATCTCATGGTGATACACAGATAAATAGAAATGGGTTGATTTGAGATATAAGAGCTAGCTAGGAATATGCCTAAGCTATTGGCCAAACAGCATTGTAATTAATATAGCTTCTGTGTGATTATTTGGGTCTAGGCGGCTGGGAAATGAACGAGCAGTCTCCATTTACAAGAGTCCATATTCAGCTCACTTTGACAAACACTTGACACATGAGCAGCACTAAGCAGACTCAGTAGGTTGTAGTCTCTCTCTCTCTCTCTCTCTCTCTCTCTCTCTCTCTCTCTCACACACACACACACACACACACACACACACACTCACTCACACCCCGGTAATAATAAAACAAGTTATGAAGTCAAGGGGGAGTTGCATTAGGGGGAGTTGAGGGGCCTGGGAGTAGTTGGAGAGGTGGTAGACGTTATGCAGTGTCTCAAGAAGAAAAGAAAAATTTAAACCAAACAAAACCAAACTAACAAACCAACCAAGCAACTAAGGCAGCCTTTCCTTCTCCCCACCCTCCAAACGTATGTGCCACACAAATGGCATCCGTGTCCTCCAAAGAACCCCTGGCGTGAGAAGGACCCTGCCTGAGCTATGAGTGCAGCCACACGGTTGTGTATGAGGTGGACTTGCTGCTTAACTGTTCTGTGTGGTCCATTTAAAAAGCTGAAACAAGCCGGGCGGTGGTGGCACACGCCTTTAATCCCAGCACTCGGGAGGCAGAGGCAGGCGGATCTCTGTGAGTTCGAGGCCAGCCTGGTCTACAAGAGCTAGTTCCAGGACAGACTCCAAAGCCACAGAGAAAACCTTGTCTCGAAAAACCAAAAAAAAAAAAAAAAAAAAAAAAACTGAAACAATAACAGTGTGGAAGTCACAGGGTTGCTATAAAGTTTAATCATGCAGATATAGGTGGGAAGATAACTGATAAGTAAAACCAAGTGAGGATCGACTTACTAGTTAGATGCCAGGCCTGTGGGATTCCTGTTTCACAATTGCTGTTCTTCTTGGGCCACAGACCGTCTCTTGCCACAGTGTGATCAACAATAGACCTGCATTTGTCTGTCTGTCTGCTTCCTTTGGCTATACTCACACCCACTTTCTCAGATCTCAGCAAATGACCAGAGCCTCACAATCAGTTAGTGCTTGTTCTTATCGTGTAACTTCGTATCTTCCGTACAACGACTTCCTGTGATCTTGCTTCCTTTCCGTTCCTATCTGACTCACGGTAGTATGCTGAATTTTAGACCAAATTCTTGTTTATCTTTTCTGTTCTGGGAGTAAAAACTAAGCTCTGTGTTATGAGACTGACGTGCAGGCCTTGAGTGTCCTGTAACAACCGAGCAGGAACACCGTGTTCAGGATCCCCGTGTCTCCACACTGGCGTCTCAGCAACAAACTGTAGTATTGCGGTCAGTAGTTGTCATCACGTTTCTTTCTGCTGATATAAATCGGGGCGGGAGAGATGTACTTGCTTCTGAAATCTGCACAGCTCTGGCTAAAGCTCTCCCACACCCTTACGCTCTGGGGCTGGTGGTCTTCTCTGGAATGTAGGGTTCTTACATGTCACAAAGCCACCCTTCCAGACGGTTGGGGTTAGAACCCACCTAGAGTTTATCACACGGTTCCACGAGCAGCAGGGCTGTGCCCTCCCCCTTTCATTTTGGGTTTTGGTTGTTGGTTTTTCGAGACAGGCTTTCTCGGTGTAGCTTTGACTATCCTGGAACTCACTCTGTGGACCAGGCTGGCCTCAAATTCCACAGAGATCCCCCTGCCTCTGCCAGCTGAGTGCTGGGATCAAAGGCGTGCACCACCACCACTCAGCATGTGGTGGCATACGCTGGTAGGATTTGCTGAGGGAAGCGGAGGCAGGAGGATCACGAGTTCGAAGCCAGCCTGGGCTACACATTGGCCAGGCATGGTGGCTCAGGCCTATAATCCCAGCAGTTTGGGAGGCTGAGGCAGGATCGGTGCTTGAGAGTTTGGGGTCAGCCTCCTGAACTGTGCTCTTACACACACACACACACACACACACACACACACACACACACACACGAAAAGCTCTTTCCATCCTTGCTTTGACTTCTTATCCTCCTCCAGCCCTTTAGGTCTCTGCCCTCCATCCCCAGATTCCTGCAGCATACCTACCCCGCTAATTTGCCTGCCTCTAACGGTGTTCCTCATCTTTGGAATATTGCTCATTCAACATGCCACCCAAGCACTCTGCCTTTAATAGAACAATGATAAGGCCCAGCTCTAGCCCACGAACCCTGACTCGTTTCATCTTATCTGAGAAATGGACCCCAGGTTTTCAGACAATATCCAAGAAAAGACAATGCAAGATGTGACTCTTTCCTTTCTGACTTATCCTCCACAATACCTCCCTCACGTTCCTCCAGTCACGTCCTGCCCTGTTCCTGGCCATGTCCTTGGACTTAGCTCTTTTCTTACTTTGGACGTCCTCTCTTCAAGAGTTTTGGCCATAAGCCTGCCAAATCCCAGTGTGAAGCTTCCCCCATTTGTGAGCCTTCCCTTGGCCTCCTCACTAGCTTGGTGACTTCTCTTTCTTTTGTGCTCCTATCATCCTTCATGCGACTTCCTCCTAAAGAGAGTTACTCTCAGCTGGGCCTTGTTGGTGCATGCCTTTAATCCTATAACTTGGGAGGCAAAGGCATGTGGATCTCCATGAGTTTGAGACCAGCCTGGTATACAAAGCAAGTTTTAGGACAGTCAGGGCTACACAGAGAAATCATGTCTCTGACCTTAAATAAAAACCATGCACTATCTGACTCATCTCTTCCTCAGGGAGGACTTGCAGGGAGACTTGAGCCACTCTCCTCTGAATCTCAGCATTTTACATTCAAATGCAACCTGCACAACGCAATTTAATCTGGAGATGTCTCCCAGTAGAATGTCTTATGGGTGAGCACTCTTATGAGCACCTACAATGACTGGTGTTACTGCAGGATAGGTGGGCACCCCGTGTACCGACAATGACTGTTGCTACTACAGGATGATCCTCTTTCTGGAGAATGAAATATCAAGTGGGGGGAATTATGAAATATAGTTTTTGCCATATTAAACAGTGCAATAGTTTTTGAAGGAAATGGATTTATGGTTTTAAGTTTGTTGGATTTTTTCCTTTGTGTGTGTGTGTGTGTGTGTGTGTGTGAGAGAGAGAGAGAGAGAGAGAGAGAGAGAGAGAGAGAGAGAGAGAGGGAGGGAGGAGAAAGGGTCTCACATTATAGCCCAGGCTGGATTTCTGCCTTAGCCTTGACATGCTGGGACTTAAAAGCATAAGCCAAGGCTAGGCAGTGGCAGCACACACTGTGGCACACACCTTTTTTTTTTTTTTTTTGAAAAAGGGTTTCTCAGTAGCTATGGAGCCAGTCCTGGAACTCGTTCTGTAGACTAGGCTGGCCTAGAACTCACAGAGATCCTCCTCCCTCTGACTCCTGAGTGCTGGGATTAAAGGCATGCACCACCACCACCAGGTTTTTTTAATCTCAGCATTTGGGAGGCAGAAGAAGGTGGATCTCTGTGAGTTCAAGGCCAGCTTGGTCTAGAGAATGAGTTCTAGGACAGGCAGGGTGGTTACAGAGAAAAACTCTGTCTTAAAAATAAGCAAATAAATAAATAAATAAATAAATAAATAATAAGTAAAACGAAAAGCATAAGCCATCACATGGTTTAACTGCTAGATAGATATTGATAATTTTTGCTAGGTGTAGGGGTTAATAAACAAAACAGAAAACTTACATTAGAGCGCAGCAAGCTCCTAATCACTCCCTGGTCAGTGATCCCCAGGCCTCACTTCAAAGGCGGTCACAAAGGAAACCTGAGCAGCCCTCATCAGCCCACTAGAGACTGAGTAATGATCAAATAATACAGAGCTTTAGAAAACAACTATCTTTGAGGGCACGGTTTCATTTTAACAGTGTGTTCCTGACCTCCGGACTGGAAGTGAAAGCAAAACCCAAGGTCAAATGTCTGTTGAGGGAGTTCAGAAGAACCAAGAATCTCTAAACACTTAAACAGTAGAAGTGTTTGCCCAGAAAACGGAGGCTTAAATCAAGATGGTTCCATTATGTGCCTTTATCAGTTCAAACATTTCTGCATGGAAGACAAAACTGGCGAGAAACAAGGCTGTTCTTTTTCCTTTCTCTTTATTCCTTCCTTCCTTCCCTCCTTCCTTCCCTCCTTCCTTCCTTCCTTTTTTGATACATTCTACTGGACACTACTGAGATTACAGCAAGTGGACCATCCCTTCATTTGCCAAATAATTAACTTCTACTTGCTAATGAGGTAACTTCCTCAGTTTACATTTCCAGTGTGGTTTTAGATAATTTCTTCCTTTTAAATCGAGGATGATAAATGGTCCGTGTTACAGAGTAAATTCATCCTCCCACCCAACAAACACATACGTTAAAGCGCTAACTTTCAGTTCCCTAGAATGTTATTATATTTGGAGATAGCCCCCCCCCCCCACAAAGAGGCCAAGTAAAAATTAGGGTGTTTGGTCCCAACTTGTCCATAAGACTGGCGGCCATGTAAGACAAAATCAGCTCTGATGGACACAGGGCGGAGTCACGGGGGAAGCCTGCATACCCAGAGGGTGCCTGCGAAGCTGACCCTGCCCATCTCTCTTTCCATGGTTTAGCATCCGGAACTGTGAAAACACAGCTGTCTGCTGTTTACCCTCCCGGTCTCTGACGCTTTCTCATGAAAAAGAAAAGAAGAAAAGTCATTTCCAAACTCATCCTTGAGTAAGACCTGGTGGATCAGGCTGTAATCCCAGACACTCGGGAGGATAAAATGGGAGCTTTCAAGGGCTGACTGGGAAACCTGGTGAGGCATTGTGTGGTAGTTAGGGTTTTATTGTTGCAGAGAGACACCATGCTCACGACAACACTTGTAAAGGAAAACATTAAACTGCGGCAAGCTTACACTTCAGACATATAGTCCATTATCACCATGGCGGGAAGCATGGTGGCATGCAGGCAGACGTGGTGCTGGAGACGGAGCTGAGGATTCTACATCTGGATCTGCAGGCATCAGGAAGCGGAAGTGGGCCGCTAGGCTTGGCTTGAGCTTCTGAAACCTCAAAGACCACTTCCTCCACACTTCCTCCAACAAGGTCAATCTACTCCAAAAAAATCACACCTCCTAATAGTGCCACTCCTTATGGGCCTATGAGGGCCATTTGTATTCTAACCGTCACGATAGTGACAAAAATAAAAGAGTCTGGGATGTAATTCCAGGGCAGAGAGCATGCCTAGCATGGACAAAGAATGCTGGATCCTAGCACCTCAAAAAGATCGAAGTATGAACCTGGTCCGTATACTTCAGCCCACACCATTTTTTTTTAATTAAAGAAAACTTACTCTACATTGGAAAAATATTAGCATATATCCATTATATATCACAACAGATTACAGCATTTTCAGCAATGTACATATTTGTATCATATTCACTCACCCTCATTATCCTTTCTTGCTTCACTCCAAATTTTGCTGGTGCCCTTCCTCTTCCCTAGTGCCCTTTCTGAGCGAGGGCTTATTCACAGGACTGTGGGCAACCGTCTAGTGGCTGCGCCACTGAGGAAAATGTCTCTCTATCTACCCAGCAGTCGGCTTCCTATAGCTTCACAGAGAGGTTCACTGCTGAGACCTCTACTCCCCCTTTCTGGGATCATATGCCTCCATCTTTTCTCGGGGCAGTGATTAGCATTGCTGAGAGGAATGCAGTGGGCCAGTGGTCAAACTCATCTGACTTCACACTCTTCAGTTTTAATCTTTACCAAAATTTGCCAGTTACCAATCTTATAATAGGTTTCATGTTTCAAAAGAAAACTATCAAAAGATTTTACAAGTATGACCAACATACACCTAAGAGCAGGCAGGCATAGGGCATAATTTAACAGCCTGGGACTTGACTTGGTTTGAATTATGAATTATGACTCAATGTGTCAATCAAAATAGAAAATCGCCCTATGACCTCTTAGCAACCAAAAGCCTTCTCTTTGACTCCCACAAAGAAAAACCCCAAACAATAATTGGGGGCCCGCTGGCATCCCTTTCAGAGGTTCTGACCCGTTCTATAGGTTTGCTTTGAATAAAGTTCTCTTGTTCTTCTCACAAGTCTATGTGAACCTTTATTTCAATTCTCTGAGTAAGAGGGTTAGCCCTGGGGACATCCTTTGACCACTGGATAACACAGGAGAGATATTTTTCTACAACCAATCAAAGAATGGTTTAAAGAATTACTAGGCCAAACTGTAATTAGGCCGTAATTACCACAAGAGTTAATAGATATCCTTCTAGCCATTCTGGATTGCTTCTGCCTCAGTAAGTTGGAAATCTGACCACTAATGCTGCCCTGTTTGTGTGTCCTGCCGCTCATGCCTTACCAGTACATACTCCCTGGAAACAGCTTTCAGGGAACCTGCCTCAGACACTCACCTAAAGTGCATTAATGAGAAGCCAAAACCAGAAATAAAGTTGAGAAAGCTCGCTAAATTTCAGTCAGTACAGGAAGAGCAAAGGGTTTTTTCAAAGAACCCAGATAAGCCTGTTGACTCCATCTGCACCTCTGTTCTCATATATTCGAGAATGTGCTTTTCCAAGACTTCACATCCAAAGTGATTCTCATCCAGACTCTCCTGCAGGGGCTGCAGAAATGTGGTCCTCACCTAAACCCACCTGCAGGGGACACAGAAATGTGGTCCTCACCTAAACCCACCTGCAGGGGACACAGAATGTGGACCTTACCTAAACCCACCTGCAGGGGACACAGAATGTGGTCCTCACCTAAACCCACCTGCAGGGGACACAGAAATGTGGTCCTCACCCAGACCTGCCTGACGGGGGCTGCAAAAATGAGGTCCTCACCCAGACCCGCCTCCAGGGGCTACAGAAATGTGCTCCTCACCCAGACCCATCTGCAGGGGTCACAGAAAAGCATCTCCTACCACAGGACAAATCATGATGACTCTGAACTTCTCTAATGCTGGTTCTTCCTCAAACAACCCAGATTTATGCACCATTGTCTTTAGGCTTGCTGGTTTCCCCAGCCCCACTTTGCTAAAATAACAATGCATCTTGTATCCATAGAAACCATCTCCAGAGCTTTCCATCTTGAGACAAGCATTCTTACTCTCCAAGGCATTTCACTCCTCATGCTCTAGTCACCCAAAGCCAAAGTGAGTCATAAAAGACTCATAAAACTTGTGCTGAAGGAGTGGAGGGAGAGAGCCTAGAGAGGGAAGATGACCGTGAGAGAACGGAGGGCAGTTGCTTTGTGCCTCCTATTGCAATTCCTTCTTCCTTTTGTGTTTCTCATAGAAACGGAGAAAATTGTAATAAGAAGCTTAAAATTCATATGCAGCTTGCAGGTCTGAACTAAAATTGGCAGCTTATATTTGAGTATTAAAGAAAAATTATTTTCAATACTTATGAAGTTAAAAAATTCCATTTTTACCCACAAGGTCAAGAAGCTTCTGATGTATATAGTAAGATTAGTGCAGCATTATATAAACCCGAGTAGCAGCCTTGGACACAGGAGCGCGTACGCGCGCGCGCGCGCACACATACACACACACACACACACACACACACACACACACACACAAAGAGAGAGAGAGAGAGAGAGAGAGAGAGAGAGAGAGAGAGAGAGAGAAGACACCACACAGATAGATATTCATATGTAATACCTTGGAAACAGCATGTATTTGATCAGGAATGGCAGAAATGTTATATAAAACAGATTAAATTTTCAGTCAAGAGTTCTCTTGGTAAACATTTTGAGAATGCCCCTTCTATGATATATCAAAATGGGAAAATGAAAAGCTTAAACAAGTAGGTTTAATGATGAGATCACGTCATGGGCAAGACTCTGAAACAGACTGTAGCACTGGCAGAGCACATGTTCAGCAGTGGCGCAGCCCTGGGTTCAGCCCCCCTCTGGCCAGGTAACAACCTTTAGAAACCACCCTGGAAATAAAGGAAAGGGAAGAAAAAAATGGCTGGAGTTTACTAGTCATACTCATAGCCAAAGCATGAACACCATGATCTCAATTTATTCTATGTATTTATCATACAAGAGACCCAGTAATAAAACATATAAGTAGCAGGATTCTATTATTTGTTAAACTGTGGACACTGATGATCGAGGCTTGATTGGGGACAGTGACAAGAATGACGCTGACCCTGGTGATGTGAGGAATTCTCAGGAAAGTGCCAGGTGTCCTCAGGGGTAGATTGAGGGGGAATAGGTGGGCACTGGCAGATGTGGCCACAGGGACCCAAATAAACAAAGTGCATATTTCTCTGTTTCTTTCTGCCTCTCTGTCTCCCCGTGTCCCCCACCCTGATCTCTATCTCCCTCCCCCTTTCTGTGTGTGTCTTGAGTGCAATCAGATGAAATTTTAAAAAGTATAAAGACAGAGACAAATACGGTCTCTTAGAGAAGATCCCACCACTTGGTGGCAGCATACCCAAGTTTAGACGGCTGAAAATTAAAATATGATTTGAAATGTTACCACCATATATCTCCTGACCACAGTTGCAAAATCACCCCCCAAATCCTCTCTTTCTGGCTGGAGGTCGGGCTGCTGTTCCTTATGCAGCAGGTTCCAGAAGCACCCTTCTCTGGCAGAGGGGGCTGGCTCTGAGCAGCTCTTCTTGCCTAGCATACATGAGGTCTTCAGAGTTCACAGAAAAAGCTTCCTCTAGGACACACATTTTGTTTTACCTTTAACTCCCACCATTTTTACTCTCATTATGAATCTGTGGAACCGCTTCTACACAGCAGTGGAAATGCTTAACTCAATGCTCAAGCCACTTTCTTATTTCCGATATCTTTCTTTTTATTGCTGCCGAGATCTGATTTTACCTTTTAGATTGGCATTCCTTAGAGAAATAGGAAAACCTCTCTCCCCTTTTCTCCGCTTCCCTTCCTCTCATCAGAACCCTGCTATCTAGCCCAGTTCTGCAGCCACGAATAACAAAAACCCAGAGACAGACATTGGGGTTCAACCTGAAGATCAGGAAAGCAAAGCAACCAGCCACTAGAGAGCTCTCACCTCTAAGAAATCCTCACACTGAAAAGAGAGTAAGTTCCTGTCTCATCCCACCTTATATTTCTCTCTAGTGCTGGGATTAAAAGTGTGCACCACCACTGCCTGTCCTCTATGGCTAACTGGTGTGGCTGCTGGGATTGAAGGTGTGTGCCACCACTGCCTGGCCTGTATGGCTGACTAGGGTGGCTGTTTTGAGTTCTGGTCTTAAGGCACGCTTCATTTATCAAAATACAAATGAAATATCCCTACACAGTTCAGTCTCAGATTTCCAATCTTCTTGCTGCAAGCTCCTAGGTTCTGGGATTATAGGCATGCTCCAAGCTCAGCATGTTCTTTTTTTGTTAGTGGAAGACATTTTCACTTAGGGCTAGGGAGATGGCAGTCAATAAACTGCTTACTTTGCAAAAACAAGGACCTGATGTGTGAAAAGAACCAAGCCCATGAGAAAAAGGCCAAGGGAAAAGCCAGATAATGGTGACACATTCCTTTAGTCCAGCACCGGAAGGCAGGTCTCTGTAAGTTCAAGCTTGGTCTGCAGAGTGAGTTCCAGGACAACCAGGGTTACGGGCAGAGAAAAACCTGTCTCAAAAAAAAAAAAAAAAAAAAAAAAAAAGAAAGAAAAGAAAAGAAAAAAGAAAAAAAAAAGGCCAAGGCCAAGGGCACTGGTGTCTGTTAGATTAGTATTCAGGCATCTGTACTGGCCTGCCCTTGGGGTCCTGACAGGATACCTCCTCAAGGGCAGCCACTAAGGACATATCCTCCCTACCCCCCACCCTCCGTGCACACTTGCTATGTCCCTTTTTAAAAAGTGGGCCTGCCCATCTTCTTTCTCCTCCACCACTCTTGTTTCCAGGGACCTGCCTCTTCCCTTCTCTGCCCCCTTCTCTGCCTTTTTCTCTCTCCTCTTCCAATAAACCTCCATAGTAACCTTGTTGCATGGCAGGACTTCTCTTTCTGCTATTTTTAAATTATAACAGTGTCCACCTGTAATCATAGCACCAGGGAGGCAGAGACAAAAGGGTCCCTGGGGCTTGCCAGCCACTCAGTCTAGCCTACTGGTTGACCTCTAGGTCAACCAGAGACCCTGTCTCAAAACAACAACAACAACAGCAGCAACAACAACTAGCAAAACAGGTGGGCAGTGCCCAAGGACCAACACCTAAGGCTGTTCTCTGGACTCCATATGTACACACGTATGAACACAGTCGCAGAAGTTCTTGTCTCTTTGGAAGTCAACAACAAACATGACTGTAAGTGAGGATATCTACACCCATTCTTCTCATTCATCTTGCATTACAGTCAGTCGTTCTTATGTTCCTTATGTATTTACAAGTCCTGTTGTGTAGGGCCGTTTCTTAGGCATGGCATGGTCAATGCCATCTTGAAGTCAGAGCTGTGGTAATGGCCCCAGGAGACTCTTACCGATGTTGGGTCTGTTAACACTTGAGGTAGAGGAGCATGGGAAAGGTCGTCAGACACTTAGTTCCTAGCCACTCTGTCTACTTGTCCACTCCTCACCCCACTGCATGTAATCCTGTCCCAGGTACTCAAAGCCTCAAGAGGTGCTTGTATATATAGGAAGTAGGTTAGCTGTATAGGAGACTTCAGTGTAGACATGTCTTGGTATGACAGGAGCGTGGGATGGAGAGAGTAGCATCAAGATGAGGCCATGAAAGAGACCAATGAAAAGGCTGGAACTTTGACTCTTTCTCACCCCTCCCAAGACCTACATTTAAGGGGCCAATGGGGTCCAGGGTCACTGAGCCCCTAACCTTTCCCAGCTCTCTGGCCTGTTTCCTTGCTCAAAAGTGTTCTTTGTCTTAATCCATCAACTCTGCTTCTACCATTATCCATGTGTCCCTTGGTCCAGTTCCTTGTTCGGGGACACAATAATCTGGAAATCTCAGCAAATGCCCTTTGGACTCCAGGGTCAGCCCATAGTAGTTGGTGAGTCACCAGACAGGAAGTCATATTTATGACCATAGTCTCTTAATCTCCTCAAAGGAAGCTAGGATCTTGTGCTTGTCCACTTGCCTGCCTCCTTCCTTCCTTCCTTCCTTCCTTCCTTCCTTCCTTCCTTCCTTCCTTCTTCTTCCTTCCTTCCTCCCATCCTTCCTTCCTTCCTCCCATCCTTCTTCCTTCCTTCCTCTTCCTTCCTTCCTCCCGTCCTTCCTTCCTTCCTCTTCACTTTTTGTTTTTCCTCCAAAGTACACAGAAACCGGGAGCCAGCTGTGGAGAGGGTGGTCATGGTGTCAGAACAGATGTCAACGGAGACTTGACACCAGTCTGGGACACCGAGTTCAACCTTCTTTACAGTTCATGATGCCACAAGGTCGGGGGAAGAAGAGCCCCCAACATGTCTGGGTCCCACAGTGCTACCTCTCCCCCAGATATTCTTAAACTGCCGGTACTTTGCCCATCTCCACTCCCCTTTTCATTTTCTTCTTCTACAACAGCCTTGATGTCCCACTTGGGCATGGGGAGAGCAATGATAGTTGCTGCCATTCATGTCTGCATTGGTCAGTGTTCCTTAGCGGAACAGAATTGATAGACTGAATCTCTCTGTATGTAGAAAGGAGATTAGAATGGCTTACAGGCTGTGGTCCAGCTAGTCCCACAATGGCTGTCTACCAACAGAAGATCAAGGAATCCAGTCGTTGTTCAGTCCACAAGGCTGGGTGTCTAATCTGGTCCAATCAGTGTATACCAGAGTTCCAGAGACATAGGCTCTAATTCCAGCGAAGGAAGAACTTGCCAGGGAGAGCAAGCACAAGCAAACAAAAGGAGAAAGCTGCCTTCTTCTGTGTCCTTTATGTAAATTGACAGCAGAAGGTGTGGCCCAGATTAAAGGTCAATCTTCTACCTCAAAAATCTGGGTCGGAGGTGGGTCTTCCCATTTCAAACAGTTTAATTAAGAAAAAACAAAACCCTACATGTGTACACACCACTTGAATTTTAAGTCAATTCCAGATGTAGCAAAGTTAACCAAGAGTAGCCATCACAGTGCCCATCTTCACCCAGATGAACCCTCAGAGAACCATCCCTACTCTGCGCTTCAGGCTGTGGCCAGGACGGGGAGGATGGAAGTGTCGCAAAGGCTGACTCTATTGCCTGTGTGCCTGCATCTGAACTCTAGGCATTTTCACGTGTTGTTTCCACCAGGGTTCATGAACCTTGATCTTCCAGCGCCATCGCCTGGGCGGGACGGGAGTTCATAGGCTAGCTCTAGAGGTCCCAGAGACGAAAGTGAAAGACACAGACAGAAACAGAAGCTGGTAGGCTAGGTCCAACTCTAATCAGGATCTGGATGCCTGAGACCAATTCCAGGGAGTGAGGTGCACAGGGCAGTCAGGGCAATGGATTCTCACCCTTCACCATTCTTGATTGACTTTGCTCGGTACTCCTGTAACACTGTTTTGTGTGCCCCCTCCCCCAGGAAACAGAGGATACAGGTAGAAGCTAGAAGGCACGTGGATAAGCTATTTGGTCAAAGTCCCTATGACTATTTGTCTACACTACAGGCTCTCTCAGACCAGAAACTTTCTGACTGGGATTCTCACATCCCAGCAGGGATGCAGACATGTACGATGGTGAGGGAGAGACTCTTCACAGGATCCAAACATTGAACTTAGAAACCTGCTAACAATGATAAGATAGAAGGTTATACAAGCAAGGAAAGAAAATCCTTCCCCATTTCTCAGATGATTGAGGCTTTCGGAAAATTCACCAATCAGAAGCCCGCCCACTAAGGATCAGGCTCTTCCGAGCTAACATTTCATTCATTGGTCAACCCCTGCCTGACAGCCATAAAAAACTTCAGTAGCAAAAAAAAAAAAAAAAAAAAAAAAAAAACCCAAAACAAAACAAAACAAAACAAAACAAAAACCTTCAGTAGCTACAGATGAGGCCTCGGAAGCCACAGATTCAGCTGTTCATGTTCAACAACTGAATTCTGAAGGAAGACAAAAAAAGAACAAAGAACAGGGTCCAAATTACTATATTTGTCCCTGTTGGAACCAGGTTCCCTCAACCAACCAGCCAACCAACCAACCAACCAACCAACCAACCAACCAACCAACCAACCAACCAAACTAATCAACCAAACCACAAAGGAAAAAAGCAATCCACTTCTGAAAAGTCTGAGAGAGGGAAGGCTAGAGGCCAGACCTGCTCAAATGCAAAGACCAGGGCACTTGACAGGCGAATGTCCCAGTCAGCCTCACATCTATGTCTAGGAGGTAAGGATGCCGAACTCTCACACTAGCGGGTTTCTTGTCCTTATTCCTAGAGCAGGAAGGGGCCTAGCAACTGAGAGTACCCAAGGAAATAGAGTGCTAAGAAAACAGAAAGCCTTACAGATCTCCCAAGATTTAGCCTTGTTCCCCACAAACAATAGAGATAAAATATCTCTTTTTTGTTTGACAAAATACACTCTGATTTAATGAAATTGTGTCTTGTGTGCATATGGCAACTGTTTTCATGTAATTGTATGTTATTCTGTGCCTAAGACAACATGGATAAAGCTTCATCTGTTCCTAATATTTCTTTCTTTCTTTTTCTTTTTTTTCGAGACAGGGTTTCTCTGTGGCTTTTGGAGCCTGTTCTGGAACTAGCTTTTGTAGACCAGGGTGGCCTCAAGATCCACCTGCCTCTGCCTCCCAAGTGCTGGGCTCCTAATATTTCTTGAAATAAAATAATTAGCAAATCCTGTGGCAACTTATGATGATGATGATGATTGTTTTTGAGACAGGGTTTCTCAGTGTAGCCCTGGGGATGGTGCTATGTAGACCAGGGTGACCTCAAACTCACAGAGATCCACCTGCCTCTGCCTAATCAGTGCCAGGATTAAAGGTGTGCATCACTACCACCTGGCTCATTTTTTAAATGTGTAATAAAATTACTGTTTTGTCATGCTGGATTAAAATGTGTGTGTATGTGTGTGAAAGCAAGTGCTTGAGGAATACAGGAGAAGGCCGGCTACTGTCTTACAAACTTAGGTATTTTAACTTTCTAAAAACTATTAAAATGATACTGTGGGGTCTATTAAATAAGCTTCCTAAAATCTTAATATCCTTAAATTTTACTTGTTTACTTAGAACAACATCCATTGAATTATAACATAAGTGTTGTAAAAATACATTAAAAACTATTTTCCAGAGAACTCTCAACAGAGGAATCTAAAATGGCTGATAGACACTTAAGGAAATGTTCAACATCCTTAGTCATTAGAGAAATGCAAATCAAAACAACTCTGAGATTCCATCTTACACCTGTAAGAATGGTCAAGATCAAAAACACTGATGACAACTTATGCTAGAGAGGTTGTGGGGAAAGGGAAACACTTCTGCATTGCTGGTGGGAGTGCAAACTGGTACAACCCCTTTCCATGTCAGTGTGGCGATTTCTCAGAAAATTAGGAAACAACCTTCCTCAAGACCCAGTAATACTACGTTTGGGTATATAGCAAAAGGATGCTCAATTGTGCCACAAGGACATGTGCTCAATTATGTTCACAGCAGATTTGTTTGTCATAGCCAGAACCTGGAAACAACCTAAATGCCCCTCGACCGAAGAATGAATTAAAAAAAATGTGGTACATTTACACAATGGAGTACTACATAGCAGAAAAAAATAACGACAGCTTGAAACTTGTAGGCAAATAGATGGAGCTAGGGAACATTATTTTGAGTGAGGTAACACAGACACAGAAAGACAATTATCACATGTACTCACTCATAGATGGTTTTAAAACATAAAGCAAAGAAAACCACAATCCCAGAGAATTTAGCCAACAGTGAGGACACTAAGAGAGATTTACATAGATCTAATCTACATGGGAAGTAGAAAGTTAAAAAAAGACAAGATCTCCTTAGTAAATTGGAAGCATGGGGACCTTGAGGGAGAGTTGAAGGGGTAAGAAGGGAAGGGCGAGGCAGGGAGGGGAGCAGAGAAAAATGTAGAGCTCAATAAAAATCAATCAATAAATAAAAATTTTTTTGAATTATGCATGTGTCTGTGTGTGGGTCTGTACATATGAATGCCCGTGGAGACTAGCGGCATCAGGCAGATCCCCTGCGCAGGAGCGGTTGTAAGCTGCCTGACATGGTGTTGGGAACCAAACTCGGCTTCTAGGCAAGAGCAGTTTGTGCAAGAAACACCAAGTCATCCATCCAGCTCCATAATATGGAGGTTTTGCTAAGCAACATACCTTAGCATTTGCCACATAATTTTGGTGAGGATTTTTTTTCAAAAATAGGTTCTGGAAAAAAACTAGATTTTTGCTTTATTTTCTTAATAGTCAAAGGTGACAGAAAAGTAAGGATATCTAAAACTGCTATAAGTTAATCAAAATACCTCTAAGAAATGTACATTAAAGTCTTACTAGATTAATAGTGATAGATTCCTTTTCCAATAATATTCTTAATTTAGAAATGATAATTGCTAGATTTTTATCAAAGTTGTAGTATACATGAAATGATGGATATATACACGCTTGTCAAATACCTTTATGTTAACTTTTCTTTGCATAATGAAAATTACTGGTGATAGGGATCCCAGCAAGCAGGGCCATCCAGAATCTGGGTATGTATGTAAGGGAGAAAGTCCATGTTACTGAGGCTACCTGAGAGTGGGAGAGAAAGAGGGGGGGCACTAATGTCTTCAAATCTAGGATAATTGTTAACTTACAGTTGCGATCTTAAGGTATGAGATTTATTGCCAATCTGCCTGCGTTCTCCTCTTTCAACAAAAGCCCAAGGTTTCCAAGAATCTTCTCTTGCCTGATTAAAACTAGAGGAAAAAAGTCATTTTAAAGCTGAGCTGTTGACTCCTGTTCATCAGTAGGGACTATGGCCCTTACCAGAATGGAAGAAATTATAGATGACTAATCACCATCCTTAGGTTTCAACAAAGCTCTCAGCAGGGAACTGAGGCAGAGTAGGATGCAGAGAAAGGCAGCAAGATTGAGCCTCTGTCTTTATTGCCATTCACCTCACAGACACTTCTCTAATGAGAAGTGATAGCTGCATTAATCTATAGGTTTAGAGAGATATATTTAGAAGGGAGCTTGACAGTATGTCAATTTAGCAATGTAATGATAGGTTTATCCTTAGAGCCTATGAGCTCTTCAGCGGTTTCCTTACTAGACTTATAGTACTAAGGCATGATTTTCCTTTTATACAACAGGCCTTAAGTCCAATCAGAAAGCAGCTGGTCACCCCTATAACATTCATGCCACCATGGTACCCATGGCCATATCTTGCCTGGCTGGTCATTATTATAGTTTACATAACTCATGCTTGGATAAGATTGTTGATGACTTTTCTCCACCAGCAGCCTACACACACCTTCCAGAACCATGTAAGAAAGCCAGCGGGACAGAACCTTCTAGGTCGGCACAGTTTTATTTCTCCAAGTTCTGTGATCAAAATGTGTGGTACCTTTAGCAACAGGGTCTTAGCATCAAGTTCTGGTGGACAACCAAGAAAAATGGCAATAGCTTGTCTTTGAGGGGTCTCTGGCAAGCCCCAGCCCAACTACTCAAGGGGAATATACAATATTTATAACTGGACGACTTATTTGGCAACTCGTGGCTTCTGGGAAGAGCATATTCCTGGTGTTGAGTAACTCTACTTAAGTTCATATTTAAGAAGTTTATTGGGCCGGGCGGTGGTGGCGCACGCCTTTAATCCCAGCACTCGGGAGGCAGAGGCAGGCAGATCTCTGAGTTCGAGGCCAGCCTGGTCTACAAGAGCTAGCTCCAGGACAGGCTCTAGAAACTACAGGGAAACCCTGTCTCGAAAAACCAAAAAAAAAAAAAAAAAAAAAAAAAGAAGTTTATTCAGGTTTCCATATGCTTTTTTAAAAAAAACATCCCAATGTTAATTATCCATTCCTCCACCTCCTCTGCCTTCTTAGCCTCCCATCCCCCTCCCCACCTACTCATCCATCAATCTCCTTCACATCACTTGTGCTTTGTTCCGAGTGCAGATAACTAGCGGCTGTGGTGTGCTCAGATATGAACGGGAATTCTATATCGTAACCCTTCCTCCTGAAGTGCAGAGAGTATCATGGAAGAGGAGATGGTGAGACTGTAAGAGCCCGAGGTCAGGGAAGCCTGGGGAGAGGCAGTGGGGAGAGGCAGTGTCATCTCAACACGGCAGGATTACTGCATTCACAGCAGCTGTGGGAGCCTGAATGATACTTGCAGAATCTCAAGCCAGTCAACACTGCAGCATGGAGCGGGAGGGGCACAGATGAAGAGCTATTGACTGTTATGGGAGCTATTAATGGCTGCTGGATGGGAGAGACAGCCTTTTTCAGGGGCTGGGGGTGCTCTCTGGTAGGTCAACCTCTTGTTGGATT
Organism: Arvicola amphibius; assembly: GCF_903992535.2. Lineage (NCBI taxonomy): Eukaryota > Metazoa > Chordata > Mammalia > Rodentia > Cricetidae > Arvicola > Arvicola amphibius. The sequence goes on along the minus strand of NC_052052.2, from coordinate 44,615,535 downwards.
GCTATACGTGCAAATGGACAGCAATATTTAAGTTCAGTGAGTTATTAAAGAACGAAAAGAGGTCATGAAATTGGGAGGGGAATTTGGAGGGAATCTTGAATGGCAGAGAAGATGAATAGAACAAAATACATTATTTGTATGTACAAAATTCTCAAATAAACAAATCTCATACCATACAAAAGAAAATGAACAAAAAATAGAGCTGAAGTTCTTTGAGAAAGATCAGCATCTGAAAGTGGCCAATGCCAAGGCTGGAGAGATGGCTCAGTAGTTAAGAGCAATGGCTGCTCTTCCAGAAGTCCTGAGTTCAACTCCTTGCATCCACAGGGCTACTCACAATCTGATACCTTCATTTGACAGGCAAAGCACCTGTATAAATAAATCTTTAAAAAAAAGTGATCAGTGTCAGAAAAAGACTGGATCTATCCCTGAGCAAGAGCTCATGTAAGAGACAGAGCAGGTTTAATCCACAAATGAGAGGTGTGGTGGTTGGAAAGAAAATGGCCCCCAAAGGGAGTGGCACCATTAAGAGGTGTGGCCAGCCTTGTTGAAGGAAGTGTGTCACTGTGAGGGCAGGCTTTGAGGTTTCACATATGCTCAAGCCATGACCAGTGAGTCAGTTTACTTCTTGGTGCCTGCAAGAGATAGAACTCTCACCCCTTCTCCAGCACCATGTCTGCCTGCATGCAGTCATTTCCTGCCATGATGATAATGGACTAAACCTCTGAAACTGTAAGTCACCCAATTAAATGTTTTCCTTTATGAGAGTTGTCATGGTCATAGTGTCTCCTCACAGCAATAGAAACCCTCACTAAGACAGAAGCTGGTACCAGGGATTTGGGTATTGTTGTGATAGCCTGGACCATGTTTTTGGATTTGATTTTGAATTTGGTTTTGAATTTGGACTTTGGTACTTTGGGTTTGGAAAGCAGTGGGATGCTTTAAACACTGCTTGATGGACCATATTAGTAGAGCATGGAAGACAATGGAGCTGAGATTGATTTGAACTGTGGGGGCTGGCTCAAGAGGTCTCAGAGAAAAATCTCAGTATGTTGCTTAGAGATTGTTCCTGTGATGTTTTGGTGAAGAAAGTGGCTGCTTTTTGCTAAATGCCATCATCTTTGTTTGTTTTGAGATGTGGTTTATATAGCTTGAGCTTGCCTGGAACTTGCTCTGTAGCCTTGCCTGGCCTTGAACTTGCAGCCATAGTCCTTCTTCAGCCTCCCACGTGCTGGAATGAGACGGGTGTGCCACCATGCCCAGAAAAGATCACTATCTTTAAAAGAATTCAAAATTAAGTAGTTAAATCACTACTATTAATTATAATATGGTGAATATTTGCTCCAACCTCCTCCCATTCGTTTTGACTCGCCCTATCTATCTAGTGCCTCTCCTTTGAACTTTCGTTGTGGTCTTCAGTTTTTGAGATAGAGTCTTACTCTGTAGGCCAGGTTGACTTGACGCTGACCATGTCATTTGGCAACCTGGTTTTGAGTTCAAACTCATCTTCCTGTCTCAGTCTCCTAAGTGTTGGGATTGAAGATAGGAACCACTGGGTCCTCTTTTGAATTTTAAAATGTTGACGTTCCCCAGGGTTCTGTTTCCCAACCTCTGTTTTCTCTCAACCCATCTACTCCTTTCCTGCCTGTTGGCAGTCCCTAGGATTATAGTTCCCGCTCCCATTGGTTTGTAGAGTCACTTCATTTTTATGACTGGTTATCGATATCTCCATGGCCCATCAAGCAGATGTGAAGAACTGAACGAGCCCGCACCCCCAGTGCTGCCATGCTCCCTCACCACCTTTTCCAAGCATCACTGCGTGACGCTTCCTTATAGTGACTATATGATATTGATCTTAATATCTCTACCATGCACAGGGCTGTCACGCACTAGATAAATATTTGTTGGATGAATTAGTGAATACATGAATAGTAGGTTTAGCTTTAATGTGTCTCTCAGGTAGCCTATTAGGAACACAGAATAATTCCTATATATTCACAAAGCATCATCTTGAGGCTGAGGTGGCTAGCTGCAGCTCCTATGGCATCACGCCTGCCAGCATTCACACCCCTGGGCAAACCCTTCCTACGGTGAAATCGTGTCTTAGGGCACTACAGAGGCTGTTGTCATGGATGCTGCTGACCTCCTCAAGAGATCATGGTGAGACGGTCTTTTATCTTTAGTCTTATTTTTATGCAGACTTACCACCCTAGGACTGCGGGATGAGTACCAGTAATTGGAATGCTAGAATTAATGTTTCACCCATCATCAATACCATCAGCGCAGTGCAGCTTCAAATCAAGGCATCTCAGTCCTCCACCAGCCTCCTGAATCGTTTTCCCCTGGGGCAGAACTGAGGATCCAATACAGCCATGGCGAGTACCAAGGGAGTGTGTAGTTCCCGGCAGGTGGCTTATCCAGGAGTATCCTCCTCCAGCCACATGGGTGTGCCAAGGCGCTACAGTCAGAAGGGACCGCAGCCTGCCAGGGACCGCCGGGGCACCCGGGACACCCAGGACACTGAGCCCTACCACGCGGGCGGGGCAAAAGGCGCCCGGGAGGTCCCAAGGGCAGGAAGTGAAGGGGCGGGTCCTGAGAGGGTGTACGCCTGCGCGGAGGCCGGCTGCTGGATCCCGCTCAGGCCGCGGCTAGAGTGCGTGCTCACGGTGACGGCTCGGCGTTCTCCCTGCGCTGGGCGGGGAGGGTGGAGATGGGGAGTTGGGGCAGGGGTTCGGGGCTGCGGTGGGCATGGGCCCTGCCGGGGTCAGCGCGAACGGCCGGGGTGGCGGGCTTTCTGGAAGCTTGCCTCCCGCCGGCGGCGGTGTTTTCCGCCTGAGCAGCGCTTCCTCCTGCGGTGTGGCTGGCCTGGCCTGTGCGGGTCTCCCCTCCCCACCCGCCGCTCGTCCTGTTCAGAGACAAATGCTCCTGTCGCAGCTAGCAGCGTCAGGACAGTCGGAGCAATTCCTGGGAGCTTACTGATTTCCTAAGCAACTTGTGTTCAAGGATCATTTTTAAATACTATTTACATGTCACCTGCGGTGCGACAGGGAGCACCTGAGCGGGACAAACTTCAGCCAGAAACATTAGTCCCAGGAGGTGAAAATACCACATTTGGAATTTAGGAGTTTATAGCTCATAAGAACTGAGCGCCTCAGGGCGACTCTCAAGGTCTTGGAGCCCTCCTAAAAGGATTTAGCTTCGTAACCGGCATCCCCAGCCAAGGTGCAGGGGTGCTGTGTGACATTTGGAGACTGAAGAGCCAAGCCTGATAACTTTCTTTTTTAGAAGCCACCCATCATGTACTTAGCTTGAATGATTATTTCAAAGTGCATGTCCTATTTTTTGCCAATCTGACAGCTGTTTCCATAGAAACTAGAGAAGAAATAGTCGTTTTCAGTGAGAGTTGTTAAGACTGTCTTCCAGACGTCAGCTGTGAGTGCCAGTGAGTGCACTATTTGCTCATTCTGCAATGGCACTTGAAGAATTAAAGGTTTGGGATGTTCTTAGAGGCTAGCAATCCAAATTGTTTAATTTTCTCACATCATTAATTTCCTAATCCAACCAGTCTGCCAGCTATGTTTGTTGATCTGCCATGGTTCTTTGATGAGCACATGGCAGCCCCAGTTCTTTCTTAGGTACTGTGTGTGTGGTGATTGGCTCTTTGAAAATGTATAGATCCCCACCCCTTTTTTTAAAAAAACCTCCATTTTAAGGATTCATTAATGATTTCAGATTAACAACTACTGTTTCTATTCTGGGAGGCAGGTGATTGTCAGTGGTAGAAATGATAATGATTTTAATTATGTACCTAGCGTTTGGGGCTTTTGTTCTTACCTTCTATTGGTAGACTGCGTTAAAAGTGTTCTCACATGCCCCGAAATGAGCAGTTTTCATCTCATACGAGTGGAGCCAAGCAGTGTGAATAGTGTGTGTGAGATGCTGATGTGAGTTTATCGTCGAAGGGGTGTCAGTGAGCCAGACATTCTAGAATTTAGCAGTGGGTGGAGGAGGCTTGGAGATGGTGCCTGTGGAACTGGGAGCCAGGAAGCAACATTAGGATGTTTACTGAAGCTTAAAGAGAACCAGTGGCAATTACAGAAGTGCTTGCTTGCTTTGTGTTTATAAAGTTCATGAACCCTGTAGAATTTAAACTGCCCAGAAAGAGGAAATACTGGATCCCCCAGAACCACCATTCTGCTCCCTAAATTACACATAGGTCTTTTCTGAGGTTATTTTTGTATCCATTAGTGTGTTTTATCTTCATTAGTTTTACAGACCGGGCAGGGATTTTTGTCCTTTTTCTTTGTATCTGCTACACAGAATGGGTCTGATGTGTTGTATTCATTCATTATCTAATGAGTTAATGACCCAAACACTCCTGAACGAAATGAGATAGTGGAAAGTTTGGTTAAGATGATCAAGTTTTATTAATTTGGTTGGCAACATTTTGTTATAGGTAAATTTCACAGTAAATCTGAACTTGTGGCCTGTGTAGAAAGGTTTGAAACATTTGGCATTGTGAAGGTCTGATTCGGTTACATTGTGGGACTTCTTTTGGGTGGCTGTGTTCACATCTTTGTGGCTCTACAGAAGCTCACCTGCCTCTAACATGCAAACCTGCTCTGCTCAGTGTGACAGCCACTGGTTCATAACTCCTCTTATTAACTTTAATAAAAAACGAAGCAGACTACAAATTCCGTTCCTTCAGTGCATCTAGCCACATGCCAGGGCTGCCATAGTGGACAGCACAGAGAACATTTCTGTAGGAAGTTTTATGCGGTCTTCCTTTTGACCTCCAACTTAGCCTCTCCCGCTATCTTGTTATACAGAAAGTGTAGGTAGAGACTGCACTTTCGTTTCCTGGCCACTCAGACCCAAATAATCACACAGAAACTGTATTAATTGCAACACTGCTTGGCCAATAGCTTAGGCAAATTTCTAGCCAACTCTTTTTTTTTTTTTTTTTGGTTTTTCGAGACAGGGTTTCTCTGCAGCTTTAGAGCCTGTCCTGGAGCTAGCTCTTGTAGACCAGGCTGGTCCGAACTCACAGAGATCCGCCTGCCTCTGCCTCCCGAGTGCTGGGATTAAAGGCGTGCACCACCACCGCCCGGCTCTAGCCAACTCTTATATCTTAAATCAACCCATTTCTCATAGCATACAGAGGGGAATCCCACATCAAGAAAGTCTTGTTTTTTAAATTATCTTGAACAGCTCACTCTGTGACTCAAGTGCTGGAACACAGGTCTGCCCTAGCACACTAGCAGAACACAGGCCTGCCCTGGCACACTAGCGGAACACAGGCCTACCCTGGCACACTAGCCTCAGGGCACTTCCAGGTAGCACTTACTGCTGTTTTAGGTTAGCAGATCTCTTTGTGTGTGGCTGACTCTTTGCATCAGACTTATGTTGTTGATTTGATTTTTTTTGAGGGGGGGGGTTTGTTTGTTTGAGACAGGTTTTCTCTGTATAATGGCTCTGACTGTCCTGGAACTTGCTTTGTAGACCAGGCTAGCCTCACAGAGATTGACCTGCCTCTGCCACCCAAGTGCTGGGATTAAAGGCTTGTGTGTGCCACCACCTGATTTGCCTTGCTTTTCTCAGTAGCTATGGATCCAGTCCAGGAACTTGCACTGTAAACCAGGCAGGCCTTGAACTCACAAAGATTTGTCTGCCTCTGCCTCCCAAGTGAGTCCTGAGATTAAAGGCGTGTGCCAACACTGCCAAGCTGATTTGCCTTTCTTAAGGATTGCTTTAGGTTGCTTGGAGAAGAGGTTGGTGGTGAACTAAAGCGGAGTGGCTGGAGAGCCTGTAGTAAAATCTCCATGCAGGGTCACAGAGCCAACTGCGCTGATGGAGGTAGATGGGCAGGACTGATTTAAAGTGGCTTTTGCTCTTTCGGATGTTAATATCCTAGGGCGAATCCAGTATAGTTTGGAACTTAGTCTCTGGAAGATTGGGAAATGTGTGTAAGGGGATCCCTCAGGCTGCTTCTTGACATATATTACATGGAAATATTAGCCTGCACATGAACTTGTGCGGCTGCCTCCAATCATGAAAATGTCTTTGAGATCATCTGTAAGACACAGAAAGTGAACTAAGAGGAGGAATTACTTTAGGGAGCTTCTGAAGCTCATTCAGCTTTGGAAAGCACAGTGGATCTCAGAGAATATGAAGGCTTTCAGGCACTCATCTGCATCCATGGTCTCCCTCCCTCCCTCCCTCCCTCTCTCCTTCCTCCCTCCCTCCCTCCTTCCTCCCTCCCTCCCTCCCTCCCTCCCTTCCTCCATGGTCTCTCACTTACCACATGTATATTCCGTCATTCTTTCTGTGCAAACACTTACAGAGCTTTCCCTCATGGGTCCACCTTGCATGGGCTTGGTTTGCTGCGGCGCCAACTGCAGACCCTATGTACACACTTCTTCAATTCCTCTGCTAGATATGCTTAATGTGGAGTTGTCTCTGTGGGAGATGTCTGCTGTTGGCTTTGAGACCAGTGGCCATCAGGGGCTAACATGACCTCCTGCTGGCCTATTCCCTAAGTTGAGGTCATGGCCAAGACAAGTGTTAAAGCTTTACAACAGTAAGTCATCAGATCTGAAGGAAAGAAAATATGTTCATGTTGTTTTTATAGTTTGATTTCTAGGGGGGAAAAAGGCACATGGCATCAATAAGAAATTTTATGTATTTTCCCCCAGTAAATCCAGTTCTTGATTGGAATGCCACCTCCACAAAGATAATGACTATATTTTATGTTCTTACAGTAGCTTCCATACCACTTAGCCAATGAAGAACCTGATGACTTGTTCAAATACATGAAGATGGTCCCATTAGGTTACTATGGAGCCCAGACACTCCTGTTGCCTAGTGACATAGTATCTGTCTTAATGCAGGCTAAGAAACTACTCACATACAGGACCTGCAGCTACGTATAGCATGTTGTACTTGCTAATGGTAATGATGTGCTTTCTCTTATTACCGTAGATGGTGTTGATTCCACTTTAAATACAGTGTCAGCAAGACAGGATGCTGTGCTGTCCCAGCAGCAGCCCCACGCATAGCATCTGTTAGCTGCATCTCTTGCGTGCCTCAAGAGTACCCGGAGCTCTGCCTGCATGGCGAGGAGCCTTACAGTGCAGCTCTCCGTCACTTCTCTGTGTGTGACACATGGCTACGAGTTTGCAGTCCTTTTCAGGCTTAAATTATCATCACCATCATCGCCATCGTTGTCAGTATCATCGTCCCACTTCTCAGTTTAGTGCAGTGCAGAAGAAAGGAAGCTAGAAAGTTGGAACGTTTATCTAATTTGTTCTTCTAGCAATAAAAACTTGGGAGTCAAATGTCAGGGCGAAAGCCTCATCAAAGACGTGACAGAGGAGCAACCAGCTGTCCTTTTCTCCACACTCCCCAGATCAAAAAGGCATCTCTCAGCTCCTCACGCCTTCCTGTGCCTCTCTATTGTATCCTGGGTCCTCTAAAATCTCTATGGTCAATTCTTGTCAATAAGTCACTGGCTGCCCTTCCCCCACCCAATTTTAACTTTATTAACACAGTTTCAAGAGTGTCACACTGTGATCACATATATCACAACAAGAAGTATCTATCTATCTATCTATCTATCTATCTATCTATCTATCTATCTATCTATCTATCTATTTTTAAAGATTTATTTATTTAGTATACAGTGTTCTGTCTGTCTGTATGCTTGCTGGCCAGAAGAAGGCACCAGATCTCATTACAGATGGCTGTGAGCCACCATGTGGTTGCTGGGAATTGAACTCAGGACCTCTGGAAGAGCAGTCAGTGCTCTTAACCTCTGAGCCATCTCTCCAGCCCCAGGAAGTATCTTTTTAATGTCAAGCTATTAATAGGTTAAGTTGACTCTACTCGTTTTTAATTGGTAGTATCTCAAAAATGGATTCCATGGAGTTAATTTTCACTTAGTGTTGGCCTTATTCACTTTATAAATTAATAACACAAAAGTGTAGTGTACAAATTACATACAAGTACAGCCTATTAACCTTCAAATTGTCAACTATGCAGACAATGCTAATCACTAAAATTAGCAGTTCTGAAACATATTTTTAGGTATTAATACTGTAAGAATAAAGTTAGTTTCATGACACCCCCCCATGAAGATTTTAAAACATTATAAAAATTGAAAGAAAATTTGAGGAACATAGATATAACCACATAGATATGATTATCAGTATTACAGCCGTGGCTCTATGTCCTGAGTGTGTATATGTGTGTGGAAGTACAGTTGTGTGGAACTGTATATGTCTGCATGTATTTGCAAGAGTACGTGGAAATTCATTCATGAATAGATACTTTATCACGTATGTCAGGAATGAGATATTCACATCCATATCATCATCTAAGAAAAGTCATTTCCTACAACAACACATCTGTATTCAGACGCATCCATTTGTCTCACTTGACTTCTGAAGCTGATGTTCACTGCAGAGTTTATCCAATGCATTTGATTATTCTGTCTCTTCCCAACATCTCTCTCTCTGTCTCTCTGTCTCTCTGTCTTCATGCATATGTGTGTCATAGCACATGTCTGGGTATCAGAGGACAGCTTGAAGGAGCTGGTTCTCCTTTCACTCATGTGGGTCCCAGAGAGTCTCATGTCATCAGCTCGTTCTTTCCAAGCTTCAGGGGGATTTCCTACTCATGTGAGCAGCTAGTACTCAGCGGTACGGAGGAGCCTGTGCAGACACTGAGTTCTCTGTGCTCTTCTGTGTTCCTGTGCTCTGCCTATAAGATCCAGCTACTGGCAGGTTAGGGCAGTTAAGGGGCTAGTCTGTCCAGTCTGTTTTTAGACTCATCAGGTGGTTCTTTGGGTTAGTTGTAGGTTCTCATCTTGTTTCCCATCTTTTGATTCTTCTTTGCTTACTGCCAAATATGTTGAAACCCTTGTTTTATGTATTCTGATTTTAAAGTTATTTTTAGGTGGCATTAAAGTCTCTCTTCTTATTTCCTGACTCCAATCGAAAGTCTCTCTCTCCCTCTTTTTTTTTTTTTGAACTCCCTTTGTAGGTCAGGCTGGCCTCGAACTCAGAGATCTTCCTGACTCTGCCTCCCAAAGTACTGGGATTAAAGTCTCATGGTTTTATTTGAAAGAATACATTGGAATTTTGTAAGTTAGACTTTTCTGTCCTATTATATTCATTGTACTTGTCAGTTGATACAAATTTATTCTTGTTTTACCTAAGCTATTTCTCTTTTCTCCAAATGATTTTCTGATCAAATAGATTCCCTGCAATAAAAAAAACATTTTTTTAAAAATGAAGTTTTCGATTCGAGTGTTGAAAATAAGCACTGTGTAATGAACTAATGCTGTGTGTACCCCCTGTCGAAAGGAGCTGCTGTGGGCGATGGGCAGGAGCACAGACGTTAATCTTAAGATGTTTAACACACATTTCTTAAGCATCCCAGTCCCGGTTGGCAAAGACATATTTTCCACAGGTGCTTACATCTTATGTTTTGTGTTTTAGATAGCCGAGCAAAAGCAAGATGAGCTTCCTGTATGGACTGCAGTCTGCCACGAGAAACCGGTTTCTCTCTGGAGTGAATTCCCTGGCCACCTGGAGACAGTGGAAGCCACTAGCAGGCTGTCCACAAGCGCGAAGGCCCTGGGTAGTAAACGCGAGTCGGGGACTTAACACAGTCAGTCAGCGTCACTCGCTGACTTTACAGCCTGAAAACTTCCATTTTTGTAGGACCTTCAGTAACAAAAAATCAAGATACTTCTCAAATGGCCAAAGCCAGGAAACGGGGGTGCTTATCGACAAACGGACTGTTCCAAGACACAGAGCGAAAGAAGGGGTTGGCGGTCCTGCTCCTGCAGCCTTGTGTCCTCTGAACTGCCCTGCAGCAAGGGCCGCCCGGAGTTTCCACACATCTCCGCGGGCTCTGGCCGCCCCAGTCCCTCTCTTGCTGCTTATTCTGAAACCAGTGCAGAAGCTCCTTGCCATCATTGTGGGCAGGTAAAAATACTTGGGGGAAACAGCATTTGTGTTAAAGTTCTTAAATTTCCATATTACATTTGTATCAACCTTTAATAATTTTTAATAATTAAATTCTATTGTTTTATAAAACTCTACTTTTAAAAAACTTTCCCTTATACCATATTCAGCTCAAAATTTGAGTTTTTAAAGGTAAGTTCTACTAATCTTGTTATGTGTGATCTTGAATCATTTGCTTATTGTACAGAAATGGATCCTTAAGTTTGGTAGCTAGAGACGTTTCTAAAAGACTTCACATCTCTGATAGGGAGAATGGAAAGTACTGGTGGCAGCTTGCGTGACAGCAGCACCTAAGAACATCACCTTTGGATTCTGTGGAATTTAGGCAGTGAGCATGAACTGGGGGCTCAGGCTTAGCCCCCATCAGTGATGCCCATCTCTACCATCCTGTCTGCAGTGAATCCTTGTTCTGCTTCTCTTGGTCGTCCTTCATGATTATTCATTTTATAGCTAGTGCTTGTTTCTCAACCCCCTTTCCTCATTTCATGAAGGTCGAAGAAGGCAAATCATCTCTTCATAAAGTTTTCTTATGTTTAGCTCTCTACTTCCTTCCACACTCACAGCCCAGTCTGCTTTTATTAAAAGTCGAAGAATTCCTCTGTAATGTGTCTAATTCTACATGTTTGATGTTGACGGTCAGAAAATAGGTATCTACGTTGGGTGCTATAAGTAACCAACCCGTCCTTGTTTGTAGGGATGATGGCTTTGTGAGTTCTAGTCCTTTAAAATTGTCTTATTTGGTCTTGATTTTACTATTGTAAATTTCCTCTTAGAATATGTCCCACATATAAGTAAGTAGTAATTCTATAAATGTTGAAATAGGAAATGAGTGGCCAGGCAGTAGTGGCACATATCTTTAATCCCAGCACTTGGCAGAGGCAGGTGGATCTTTGTGAGTTCAAGGCCAACCTGGTCTATAGAGTAAGTTCCAGGACAACCGGGGCTACATAGAAAAACCCTGTCAATCCTATCTCCAAAAACCAAAAACTTAAAAAAAAAAAAAAGGAAAAAGTGTTTGTATGACTCCTCTGGTTCAGTCACTTTGCTAAGGCATTTCATGTGTGTCTCTGCACCAGCTTTCCAACACTGAAAAGTCTGAGATAATAAAGGCAGCAAGACATATTTCAGCTCATGCTGTCTGAGGTTTCAGTCCATGGTTGCTTAGGCCCCAGGACCACTTGGTGCATCTTGGTGGGAATACATGGCAGAGGAGACTTGTCCATTTCATGATGGCCAGGAAATGGATAGGGACTGGGATCCTAACATCCACTTCAAGGACATCCCCAGTGACCCTATTTCCTGTCACTAGAGACCTGACATCTCGTAGTAGTGCCACAGGCCAGAGACCAAGCCTTTGATCTGGAATACAGAGACCTTTTGGTGCCACAGGCCAGAGACCAAGCCTTTAATATGGAATACAGAGACCTTTTGGTGGAACTATGAGAGCAGGAACCTGGTAAATTACAGGAACTGCAAAATTGCTTTGTCAAATGAATCCCTGTCAAATGGATTGATGTTTGTGTATGTGTGTGTGTATGTGTGTGTACACATATGTGTGTGTCATAAATTTTATTAAGACTTGACAGGTGTTTACACAAAGAAGTGTTTTGTCCCACTATTGAAAACATTGCTTGTAGTCAAATGTTTACAGCACTTGAGAGAACTATTGTCAGCTCACAAGGCCCTCCCCAGGTTGCATCTGTAAGGTGTCTGTTTCTTTACTCTGGTGCTTCTGATCCTCCCTTCCCTCTTGGTGCTCTAGTGACATGCTAGTGGAGATGCTGCTCTGGGCAGCACCGCTCACTCCCGGAGTCAGTGCCGAGGTAGCTTCTCTTCTTCCTTGCTGGGTTGTAGACTGAGCTGGAGTCTGAGGACCAGTGGGAAGAGCAGTTTGAAAGGTACATATTTATCCTTCGTGACCCCAAGATGATGGCCTGGGGACTCTATCTGCCTTCCCTTTAATCCTGTGTTTTCCTCCTGCTGCCCACGATGGACCGACTGGACCAACCGACCACTGTGGCTAGGTTGTTCTCTGTATCAAGCTATTGCATGAGGAAGAGCAGATGAGGTGATATGTGCATAATGATTAGAAGAGCACTTTGACTATAGCCACCAATCCCAAGTGTTGGTCGGTGGTAGCTGTAAAACAGCTCCTCATGTTAGTCCTTGCCTCACACTAGCTGAAGAGGGAAATTCAAACGAGCCTTGCGGATTTTAAGAGCTTTTATAGAGTTGCTGACTTTTTCATCTTTAGCTAAGAATTTTATTAGTTAAAAAGCTTTGTGTACAGAGAAACAGAGATTGAAGTCATTGATGCTGTAAAATCCTGGCACACACGTGTGAGCTTTGTTGGAAGGTGAGCATGCACTTACGATGCCCCTTTCTGGTTTGTCACAGGGGCATAAGGAAATGGTGGCAAGCCCTTCCTCCCAACAAGAAGGAGCTATTTAAAGACAGCGTGAAGAAGAATAAATGGAAGTTGCTCCTTGGCCTGAGTGCCTCTGGACTGTTGTTTGTGGTGTTCTATTTCACTCACCTGGAAGTGAGCCCTGTCACAGGAAGGAGCAAGCTGCTGTTGCTGGGGAAGGAGCACTTCAGACTTCTATCAGACCTGGAGTACCAAGTGGTAAGTAGCAAGAACTGTCCTTAGCTAGATTGCATAAGGAGGCACTGAGGCAGGAGGCTTCTTTTCATATGGAAGATGCACTGCTTTTAATTTTAGTCTTTGATAGAACTTAGTAATTTTCCCAGGTCTCATACCTGGGGAAGGACTTTGCACCATGTGCAGTGGGGCTTTCCCCCACCCGGGTGGCCCCTGCTCTGCTCAAGTCTGAACTTCACTGTCTCCTGCTCAGGAAAACCTCTCTTGATTGATGTTCAGACTGGCTCAAACCCAGCGACTAGATCATGCTGAACTGGGAACTGTGTCTTTGTGATTGTGCCCCGTGCTCAGCAGTGCAAGTTTTCCTTTCCTCTGCTTTCTTTATCCTAGGGGAACTTAACGTAGTCTGTGTCCACTGTCCTTATTAGGCTAAGCTCCACGGGACCAACATCCTTGTTGGTTTCTTTATTTTATCCTAGGAACTAATACAGCATGCAAAATAGTGCTTAGTTTTTATGTATCAAATAAGTGCTTACTTTTTATGTATTAACTAAGTAAATAGGTTTTGAGAATTTTTATACCTTGAAAGTCAGGTGTAATAAGACAGTTGTTATTTTTCCAAATATCAATTTTGACCTCTGAAATCTTATTGTATTTTTCTGCCATTTTTTTTCTTCTTAAGACAGTTTTCCCATGAGGCCCAGGTTAGCCACCAACCTGTGACCCTTATGTCTCGGTCTTCTAAGTGCTGAGGTTGCAGGTGTGTGCCACCATAATCACTTCTTTTCTGAATGCTCAGTAAAGGAGTGATTCAGAAATCTTAACTCTTTGAGATGTGTAATAACTTTAGTAATAATGGCACATCGTGTACTTTGTGCTCTCGTGTGTCCTCAAGGATGAGGACCATCCTTACATTCCAGTAGATACCACTTACAGGGAGGGATGTGCTGAACGCCATTGGCTGAATAGGTGATGGCTCCAGGTGCTCAGGTCTGCATGTCTGTTTAATGCAAATGAAGACATGAGCCTGTCAAAGAAAAGTTACCATTGATACTGTCTTAGGGTTTCTGTTGCTGTGAAGAGATACCATGACCACAGCACTCTTATTAAAAACAAAAAAAAAACAAAAACAATCATTTAATTGAAGTGGTGACTTAGAGTTTCAGAGGTTTAGTAGTCCATTATCACTATGACAGGGAGCATGGTGGCTGGGAGTACTGCAGCATGCAAGCAGCCATGGTGCTGGGGAACTCTATATCTTGACCCAAAGGCAACAGGAAATGAACTGAGACACTGGGCATGGCTTGAACATATATGAGTCCTCAAAGTCCACCTCCACAGTGACAGGCTTCCTCTAACAAGGCCATACCTACTCCAACAAGCCACATCTCCTAATAGTGCCACTTCCTTTGGGAACCAGTTTCTTTTAAACACCACAGGGAGTAATGACTTTTTACTATAAAAATTGTTCTTAGTTAAGATAATGACAGTATCTTAGAAGAATACATACAGAAATTCAAAGTATCTTAGTCTTAATAGGAAGATAGGTTGAGAAAAATATTATAGAAAGATTGGAACAAACCTTGTATGAAATTGTATATCTTCTACTATTCAGATAGCTTAAAAAATGAGAATACATGAATATAAGAATGGATTTGTTTATATGTATATACTGTGTGTATACATATGGCTCTGTATATATGTATAAGTGTGTTCATGTGATTAGACATTTTTATTGCTTTATATATTGGTCTGTGAATCCAAACATTTTTATAGAGCTATTATAACATTCCATAATTTTATACTGTGTAAACTAGTGTGTTGTCAGCTTGACACAAACTAGAATCATCTGAGAGACAAAGGAGCCTCTGTTGAGAAAATGCCTGCACAAGAGTGGCCCATAGGCAAGCCTGTGGTCCATTGTCTTGACTAATGATTGATGTGGGAGGGCCCAGCTCACTGTAAGCAGTGCCATCCTTGGGTAGGTGGTTCTGGGGTGTGTAAGAAAACAAACTAAGGCAGCTATGAGGAGAACACAAGTAAACAACATTCTCCCAGGGCTTCTGCTTCAGTTCCTTTGGTGATGGAGTGTGGCCTGAGAGTGCAAGATGAAATAAACCCTCTCCTCCCCAAGTGGCTTTGGTCCTGGTGTTTATCACAGCAGTAGGCAGCAAACTCAGATTCTCTGAGAAGGATTAATAGAGGACTTTTAAAATTTGTTTACACTGTGAATTATTCTTTAAAAATGGTAATTGATGTAGTCTTTTAAGTCCATATTCTATTGTCATATATTTTAGTGCATCTTGAAAAAGATTATCAGCTGGGCGGTGGTGGCTCATGCCTTTAATCCCAGCACTCGGGAGGCAGAGGCAGACAGATAGATCTCTGTGAGTTCGAGGTCAGTCTGGTTTACAAGAGTTATTTAGCTCCAGGAAAGCTAGGACTGTTACACAGAGAAACCCTGTCTTGAAAAGCCAAAAGAAAAAAAAAGGAAACAGAAAAATGTTATCAACTTGATTTATATATTAAACTATGCATTTTATGAAAATTAAATATTTGTATTTTTCTCATATATATGATAGAATCTCTCAGAAAAAAGCTTCAGAAAAAAATGTTCTATATAAGATGGCTATGCTTTTTAATCAGCATCACATAGAGAAAATGATTTGGCCATTAGTTTTGAGATCTCAGTGATTTTCTTTCCTTCAGTGTGGATCAAATACTTTACAATTTGTGAGATATTGTCTCTTTTTGTAAAAGCCTGAGTCTATATTATGAATAGGGTGTTCTTCCATTTAGTGGATTATGAAAGTAATTAATTTTCTTTGACATTCTCTCTCTCTCTCCTCTCTCTCTCCCCTCTCTCTCTCTCACCTCTCTCTCTGTCTCTGTCTCTGTCTCTCTCTCTCTCTCTCCTCTCTCTCTCTCACCTCTCTCTCTCTCCCCTCTCTGTCTCTGTCTCTCTGTCTGTCTCTCTCTCTCTCTCTCTCTCTCTCTCTCTCTCTCTCTCTCTCTCTCTCTCTCTCTCTCTCTCTCTCTCTCCTGGGTTTCTTGTATCCCAGGCTGGCCTTGAACTTCCTCTGTAGCAGACAATGGATGACCTTCTAACCATCCTTGTTCCACCTCTCCAGTGTTCCGAGTACAAGGCTGTGTACACACTGGGTTTATGCTGTGCTGAGGCTCGAGCTCAGGCTTTGCGTACGCCATTAGAGTGCCCACTCTGCCAGCTGAGCTACATATGAAGTTTTTCATGTGAATCCTTTAGTATCTAGGCAGTTTTGTTTCCTGGAATTCTTAGGAAAGTAGAAATATCTAAGCATTTTATTTGCATATAGATTAATAGAAGAGTAAAATTTGAATTGAATTATGTTATATGAAAAAATCTTACAATTTATTCCTTTGTGAGACACTATACTGCTTTTACATGAATAATTCAAATTTCAGAAATGTGAGCATTTAATATATGTAAATTTTTGCACAATTCAAAATTAAAATGCCCAACACTAGTCAAATGAAGCACTTTTCATGAAGCAGCAAAAGCATTTTGTAGTGCAAAAACTCTTAAACAATTTTTTTGAAAAATCTTCTAGTGGATGGAAGAATTTAAAGACGCTATGTTGCCCGAGAGAGACCCCCGCTACCTGACTGTTAAAGAAGTGGTGTATCATCTGACTCAGTGCAATCAGGATGTCCCAGGGATCTCTGAGATCAACTGGGTGATTCATGTGGTTGATTCCCCAGATGTGAATGCCTTTGTTCTTCCTGTAAGTAAATACTTTAAAATACATTTTTGTTTCTAGCTTTCATGTCTTTAAGTTTTACTGTGGGCTAATTGCTTATATTATTCTTTTTATGTGCAGAATGGGCAAGTGTTTGTTTTCACTGGGCTTTTGAATAGTGTAACTGATACTCACCAGCTCTCCTTCCTCCTGGGCCATGAGATTGCACATGCAGTCCTGGGACATGCAGTAAGTACCCGAATGATGTGCAGCAGGTGAATGTTGCATTGACATTACCAAGTTGCAGCCTTTAAAGAATCCAATCTTTTCAGGATTTTTTTTCTTTTAATGATGGAATGTATTTGCCTTATTCTGTACCTGAAAAAAAGTGATTAGCCTATTTTGAGACTTTTACAGTCTTTAGTGTGTGATACTGAATAATTAGTGTTTCTCTTAAATACTGTTTTTATCACCTGTCTCTTTTGCTAAAAAGTAATTAGTCTCAACCTCTAATTATTTCACATTAAAATTTAAACTTTCATAATTATTAACATACTTATATCTAGTCAGAAAATTAATTGTTGGAAAGTGATACTACCATTTAAGTGGTAAATCAGTTTTATTCTTACTCATTTTCAAAAGATGGCTTGGAATATTGTTGGAAAATGTCTAAATGATATGCAATATGACATGAATGTGGAGCAGTAATGACACCTTGCTGGAATAGTTTACTGAGCTTCATCTAATATGTTCTTTCTCACTCAGAGCTTTAATAACTTTTGAGTATGTATCTATCATCTCTTGTTTATATGTTAAGAAACTAACATTTAAAAAGACTAATAGTGGTCACATAGGTCTTTAATAACACACAAAACATATTTTTGTACTCATTTTTGATTGCTATTTGTTAAAAATGTGAATGGATCTTTTGCACATATAAGTAGAGATAAATATATTTTTATTTTCTAATTGGAACATGCAGTTAATGTTTGTGAGAGGATTACAATATGCTAAATTGTAAGTGCAAATATTTTTAACTTCAAATGGAAATTATAATGGTTTTTAATCATTCCCAAAGTCATTTAAAATTCTACCTATTCTTTAGTGGAATAATTTGGCGAGCTGGGCCAAAGTTGCTCTTTTTTGAAGCATTCATGATTTCTTTTGGGCTACAGGAAAATATTTAAAGAATATTTTCCCTAAATATTTACAAGAATAAATCTAAGCAATAGAAATAGTATCATTATAGTGTATTCCAACATCTCTCAAATAATGATGTCTTAATATATCAGTGATGCATTAATGAATGAGACAGAAACTTTCTCTTGGGTTAGTTTGACAAAGTGTAAGTTTAAATTTGATTTTTCCACTTCTCTTCCTGTGTCTTCCGTCTGTCTGTTGTGTATTGTGTGTGATCTATTTGCCCCTTTTGCCTGTATCTGTGTGTGTATTCTTGAATCTGTGCCTGTGTCTCTGATTATGTCTGTCTGTGACACCGAACTTTGGTCTGTGTTTATTGGACAACACAGAGAATCTGGTAATCTTTAAGCAGAAATCTTTAATGGTTTTACAAGGGAAGAAATGACTTTACTGCCCCCATCTGACCCAGAATAGCACACAGTAGTGTAAGCAGGTGCTGCCAACTTGTATCTACCTGTTGTTTAAGGTTGCTTTCAAGATGTGGCTGTTGTAGCGTTTTTTTTTTTGGTTTTTCGAGACAGGGTTTCTCTGAAGCTTTTTTAGAGCCTGTCCTGGAACTAGCTCTTGTAGACCAGGCTGGCCTCGAACTCACAGAAATCCGCCTGCCTCTGCCTCCCGAGTGCTGGGATTAAAGGCGTGCGCCACCACCGCCCGGCTCTGTTGTAGCTTTAAAAGATGGTACCATTCAGCTGATGTGGCATCCAGTCAGTGCCTGTCAGTGTGGCGTTACCATCATCAGTACAGGATGGCAGTCAGATGAAACAGAAGAGGCAGGGAACAGCCTTGATGGAAAAAAGTTACTGTTTCTTTGACAAAGGTCTCTTATTAATACAACATTTTCTCTTTTGGAAGTCTTAGTTTTGATTAAGTCTGACTTTTATGCTGTTTTCTTTTTTCTATAAATATGCAGTTTTAAAAATGTTTCTATTTTTTAAGAGTAATAACAGTTATACTCTTTCATACTCTATAACAAGGGTGTTCTCTTTATAAATACTGTCATATTGACTTCAGTCTTTCATAGTAGAATTCAATAACTGTTTTACTGCTAGCGACTGTCGTGTGATAGTTGTTTTGTGAGGAGAGATTATATTGTGAAGGTCATAGTCTGATTTTAGTTTTTAGCCATGTTGTATCCATTCAGGGAGTGACTGGTAGAAAGTCAGCCTGGTAGTGAGTTAACACGCACTAGTGACTGGTGAATAAGCCCATGCATTTAACTCTTACTAGACATTACTGGGCAGAACACACCTTTTATACAAGCCTTTTCTGCTTACTGCTGTATGTCCAAAACTCAGAACCCAATTCTCAGTGATAAATACCAAACTTTCACTACAGAAAATTTGTATAAATGTGTTATTTTCTTTCATGTATTAGGTCATACACACCAAAATAACTTTATTTTAATTAAATTTGTGATCTCTTTCTGAATTTTCTTGTTTTAAGTGTGTTATCTATTATATATATGTATATATGCTTTATGTAACAATATAAGTGTGATAAACACTTTTATTTGATGTATAGAGTATAGTGTCTATGTTAGAAACTAAAATAGTATCATCCTGGGATTTTTTTCGTCCTTTTACTAATAGCTATGTGAATTGGAGCAATCATAAAATCTCCATTTCCAGTCCATTATCTATAAAATGGGTCTTATCATACCAGAGGAATCATTGTGCTGGTTAATGTAAAAAACTAGTTTATTAATTGTTACTGTCTCTGATGATGAATAATTAGCTCAGCAAAAGTGGTAAAATGTTAAAGGCATAAGTGACTCACAGGTGTATAACCAAAGAAAAGGGGACATACCAGGAGACAGCATGGATATGAAGGGAGAAATTCTTTGACTGGTGAGGTGGCTTGACAAGTAAAAACTCTTGGCTGAAGCTTGATGGCATGAGTTAGATCCCAGGTCCCATGTATGAAAGGAGAGAACCAACCCCTACAAGTTGCCCTCTGACCTTGTTATAAGCAGAAGTTTCTGTCCTTTCTCATCCTACAGCAGAGTCATTCAGTCCCAAAGAAATACAGAGACTTATATTAATATATAAACTGTTTGCATATTAGCCCAGGCTTATTATTAATGAGCTCTTACAACTTAAATTAACCTATAATTCTTATCTATGTTTTGCCATGTGGCTTGATACCTTTTATCAATAAGGTCTTCTCATCTTGCTTCCTCTGTGTCTGGGTGTCCACTGCAGACTGAGCCTTTTCCCTTCCCAGAATTCACCTAGTCTGGTCACTCCACCCTTACTTCCTGCCTTGCTACTGGCCTATCAGTGTTTTATTAAAACCAATACAAGTGACAAATCTTTACAGTGTACAAAGCATTATATCAGAGCAACTTGTCTATTGTACTATGGCATGCCCATGCCCTACACACAAACACACACACACATACACACACACACACACACACACACACACATAAAAACTAAATATAATAAAATAATTAAAAAAAATCAGATCTTTGTTCATGTTGGCCAGTTGAACACACATAATTATTTAGTATGATTAAGTGATGGCTAGAAAGTATAAATGTGTACTGTTTCTATTTACTAAATACTAGTTTATTAAGTGGTTTTCATTGTTTTATTATTTTCAGGCAGAAAAGGCTAGTTTGGTTCACTTACTGGATTTCCTTGGAATGATTTTTCTCACAATGATTTGGGCTGTCTGTCCACGAGACAGCTTGGCACTTCTGGGCCAGTGGATACAATCGAAGCTGCAGGAGGTAAGTCTAAGATGACCTGTGGTGAGCATGCAACAGTACCCATGGAAAGCAGTGTCTATCAGAGCTGTGTTAAAGTCTATCCTGGAGTCAGATATGGAATTTTAGTGCCTGATTTTTATTTTTAGGTGCTGTTCCTATGTAGCATTTAATTAAGGAATTCTACATCTGTTCAGTGATATATAAGGATTGATTAAAAGAGCTACCATGCATTTTTTTCATAGGTGTTGATATCATAGAGAGAAAACCTAGTCACTGGCCCTTCCCTTATCTCTGTGACAGTGGCGTCCTTCCTCCAGAGAGCTCTTTCAAGAAGCCCGAAGTTTTAATGAACATGGGCTGGCTGTGGCTTCATATCATTCTCCATTGCTGCTTATGCAGTTAAACAAACACTGCCTAGAATACATGGGCAGGGGCAGTTTTAGGTGCTTTAGTGCTGATAATAATAATCTCGTGACTGAGTCCCTCATATTCTTCAGAGTGCTGGGTTACTGAGGATCCGTCTTGTCATCCTCACAGCTATGCTAACCAGATTGAAACAGTGCTTCTCAAATTGAAGAAGAAAGAACAGTTAGGTTCAGATGATGGCACATCATGTTTGGAACTTTCTTCTGTCAGTGACCTGCTGGGCTGTCAATGAAGCCCTGCCTCTTAGGCGTAATTTTTCAACTTAATAGTTAAACTGAGAACAGGGATGCCTTTGGTATGGATTCTTTTCTTCTAAATTGAGGCCTCTCAATGACTCTGTTGTTAGTAGATGTTTTTCTCTGCAGTGCCCCGCTTACCGTGTTTTGGAAGCATAAAGGAATGCTGGCAGTGATGCACTGCAGAGCGGGAAATCCCACATTTCTGGCCACTCACTTATTTACCGTGGTGACTGAATGATACACTAAGGCTCTGTTAGCTCCGAACTACTGATGTTTTGGTCTGGATTTTTATTGCTGTGGGGCTTGTCCTGCTCTTGTGGGTTTTCTAGCATATACAGCCTCTATTCAATAGGCGGCCATGGTTCTTGCTTTCCACAGTGTCTCGATGGCTCAGATGGTTAAAGAGCCTTGTTATTCTTGGAGAGGATCTGGGTTCAGTTGGCTTCCAGAACTCATGGTGACTCACAACCATCTCTAATCGGGATTAGATGCCCTCTTGGCCTCCATATGCACCAGGCTTATGCATGGTGTACGTACATGCAGGCAAAACATTTATATACATAAAATAAAATGAATATAAAAATAATAATTTAAAAAATGCTGCTGGAAGCCAGCATGGTGGCATGCTCCTATCATCCCAGCTACTGTGAGGAGCTAAGGCAGGAGGATTGCTTGAGTTCATGTATTTGAGACTACTTAGGTAACAACATCATGACCTTGTTAACTCCAAATATTTACAATGTCCCCAAGAGTCAATAAACAAACAAACAAACAACTAAATCACACTTGAGAGCCACTGCTTTCAGTGATTTTGTGTAGTATCTGGCACAAAGCAAGAACTCTGTTAATAGGGATGATTGATTTTATTATTGGTCCATGTAATCTTCTGTGCAAATCGAGGAGTAGGTTACTAGCTCATTTTGCATATTGCCCTATGAGTTCTTCTGTTGAAGCAGTTGCTCCATTGGGTTGGTACACTCAGTGTTGCACACTTGGTTTGTGCACTGAGAGCTGACCCCTGCCTCGCAGTTCTCTAGCTTAAAACCTGTAGCTGAGAGGGAAGGAAGTCCTGGGCCACGCTCACATACTGTGAGCAGAGGCTAGGTTGCTTGTATCTGTCACAAGCATGTTGCTGTGTTTGAAAAGTTGCTTCCTGGATTAATAGCTCCTTTGTCAAAAGTCCTGCTTTTCCGAAATCTCGGTGGGGACCTCCAATTGCCGCGCACCACGCCCCCGTGACTGCGCTCTGTGCGCTGGCACCCAGTTCGCGAGCTTCGGGCAAGGGGGCTGGAGGTTAAAATGCACAGACACACAGAGAGAGAGAGACAGCGACACGGGTCATCCTTGAATTCCCCAAGAATGCCCCCTTTATTGTGTTCAGGGGCAGATTATATAGAGATAGCCATGCCCCAGCCAAACCCACCAGAAACCACTCTCCTGCCATCAGTTACTCCTGAAGGTCTCGTGCTCAGAGCAGCTGGAGGCACTCAGATCAGGGGATTACAAGAAATTCAGGATCTGGGGTCTCACTGCTCCCAACACTGCTTCTTGATCCAGTTCCTACAAAGTTCTAGTGCTTACTGCAAATTAGAATTTAATTGGAAAACATTCTCATAAATACAAGTAATTAGGAAAATTAAAGTTACGGTAACTGTTCTTTTTTTTAAATTAAATCAGAAGAAAGTTTTATTTTCCTAACTAATCAATATTTAGAAAAGGAAATGAAGATAATTAATCACAGAAGGGGCTCTCCTCTGTGGTTAATTTTCCTACTGATGTTTTCGGCTAGTGTTATTGGCTCTCATATACCTGTATTTTTTTTTTTAGAACTGTGAGATTCATGTTCCTTGGCCCTAGTTAAGTCTGTCCCACTATGTTCTCCTCAGCAGCACTTTCTTCAGAAGGAGAAATTTTACGTGGGAAGTGAAATGAGCTGATGGCAGCAGAAGCTGTCCGGGCAGAAGCATCCCTAGCTTCCTTATTTTCCTGTTTAATGCAGAAGTCTAATGGAAGAAACAATGGCCTCATTTACATTTTCAGTCTTAGAGGACAGACATTTCATACTAGATTTTCTGTGGAATTAATTTAACATTCATTTTTTAATTCCTTTGATCATGAAATAAATCCACTTAATGAAGTTTTTTTCTGTCCTACTTCTCAGTATGTGTTTGATAGACCGTACAGTAGAACACTGGAGGCCGAAGCCGACAAGATTGGACTGCAGCTTGCTGCAAAGGTAAAGTGATCAATAGCTGAAAACACAGTGTCCCTCGCACAGCTGACCAAAATGTGTGCTGTCTTGACGTTTGGCGCAAGCACAGGCCAAACATTAAGTCATGCACTGTGTTAACCCTTTGTAGTACTCATCTTTATATTATTATAACAAAATTTTACAGACAGCTCAAGTATAATAAAAGGTTTGCTGAGCCCACAGTTATGAAGTTTAGGGGATGTGTTAAATGCCCGTGTTGGCTCAGTTCTGATGAGCGCAGAAGATGGTGTTACATTATGGCAGGATCATGTGCAGAAGCAAGTCAGTTGCATCTAGAACCAGAGAAGAGAAAAAGAGATGACAATCAAGGTGGCACAGTCCCTTTTCAAGGGCACATCCTCAATGTCGTAAGCAGTCTGTTATTTGGCTCCCTTTGAAGGGTTTGTCACCTCCCTGGAGCAACTCATTAGTCACAGTGGAGCCTTGGGGGTGACTTAGCCCTCATCCCCACCATAGTACTTTCCATAAGTCTATAATACTTGCAGGCTGTATCTCTTAAAGGAGTGAATGAGTAGCTGAAAATATTCAGCTCTCTTCTCCATATGTGACTGTAATTGGCAGGATGTATTAAAAGTTTTAAATTTTATTAGAAAGCATTTTTTGCATGCATGAAATTTTTGGTTATAGACACGAAGTATGCAAATTAAAACTTCAAAAACATATGAATGTGTAATACCTTAGGCCCTTATTGCTGTGTGTGTCCTCTGGAAGGCCAGTGCTGCCTCTCTTCTACGCCCCTTGTCGCTGTGACCTAATGGGGGGCTGAGAAAACAAGACTGTGTGAGCATCTGCTGCTGAGCTGTGTCATGGAGAACAAGCGGGGTCAGTGTAGCAGCTGGCTCTCTGCAAGCTCCAGGGTGGCTCTTGGGCCTCACAGGTTTGTGCTATTTCTCTGTTGGGCAGGAGCCTTCACCCCTAATTACTATTTTAATCACCTGTGGTAGCTGAGTTATCATTTTTAGCAGAGCATTTTTAAATGAGTATAAACTATGTAGTTTATGTATTAAATTACAATGTTATTTGGCCCTTTGTTGAGTTTCCAGTAGTTATTAATTATTAAAAGTCACTGTTATTTAACTTGTTATTGTGAATCTTAATGGATTTGGCTCTGAAAATGATACTACATATTTACAAAAGTAAAAGTGTCTCTTGGCACGTTAAGTAAGAAGGATCAGGCAAGTGGTATCAGGCTCTGTGCGTTAAGAGGTTATGAGTAAGGCCCAAAGCCGGTGTGTATGGGCTCCTAATCTGAGTGCACCGGACTCTCTCACAAGGTTCCCCTTATGTGCATTTTGTGCTCTGGTTAAGAAGCTTTAGTTTACCTTAGTAAGTTGATTCTGTCTGAGTTCTAAGAAACCTTATTATATTAGCTCTTTTCTGTCACAAGAAGTGACAAGGTAGTTCCGTTTTCTCCATGGACAGCTAACATCCTCAGCCTCAGTTATTGAGAGGTAGATCTGGGGCATGCTGACGTAACACCTGCAATTGTAGTACCTTAGAGGTGGAGGTAGGAGGAGCAGAAGTGCAAGGCTAGCCTGAGCTACATGACACTCCGCCTGGAAAGGCTGGACAGACAAAAACTGTTATTTTTGTCGTAAGAATTAATTGCCTTTTTGGAGATTTGCTTCCTTGTGACTAGTCATTCATCCCTGGCACAGTTCCTTTAGGGGGTTCTGCAGTGTGGACTTGATGTTCTTGGATCTTTGCATGCTTGTATACATTTTATAATGATATTATTAAATTATATGTCCATAAAAACTTGCCTGGGCATTTGATGGGCTAATTGACCAGTATCTAACGCACTGAATTTTCCCATCTAAGAATGATATATTTGTTATTTACTTAGCTGTTGTTTAATTAGTCTTAATAATGCTTTAAACTTGGTTTTGTATATAGGGATGGCATATATTTTGTCTGATTTATAAAGTGTTTGATATTAAGATATACTCATTTAAAAATAAATTTCTTGCCGATAGAAATATAATTGACTTACATAACTGACCTTGTCTCTATCAACCAACCCACCTACCTGTCTGCCTCCCTCCCCCCCCCCCCGTCCTCCCTTCCTTCCTAATTAGTGTTTCCCCTTCTTATTATTAGTGTAACATCCAGATGTCAGCACAAGCTGATGGTGGGCAACTTTGTTTTCCCTGATCCTAGAAGAAGGAAATATCTGGTTCTTCACATCCATTCTCATGGTTCTTGTAAGGTTTCTCAGAGGTTGTATTAGCTGTGTTTCTGTTGCTGTGATAAATCCCCGTGACCAAGGAGTGTTTATTTGAGCTTCTGGTTGCAGAGAGGTAAGACCCAGTGTGGCAGGGAAGAATGGCATTGAGCAGCAGGAGCAGGAAGCCAACAGCTAAGACCTCAAGTAGAGCAGGAAGTGGAGAGAGCCAACTAGAAGTGCCCCCAGGCTTTCAGTCTTAAAGCCCCAGTGACTGTGTTCTCCATCAAGGCCACACCACCCAAACCTCCTTACACAGTGTGTAAAAGCCTGTGGGGCCTTCCTCATTCACTTCACCACAGGGGCTGCTCATCAGGTGGAGGGGTCTGCCTTTAGTTCCTCATGGTTTGGGAAATGGTTTTCATTATGAAAGAATATTGTAGCTTGTCACTTAATTTATTGAATTTATTGAGATGGTTATGTTTTTTCTTCTTCAATTTTTAATGTGGATTGGCTATAGGAGACAGTGGCCTGAAATTTAGATTTTCAGGAATTGTTTTCTTGAATGCCCCTCTCATTCTCACCTTCATGAAGATTTCAGGTGAATCCTTATGGAGTGGGGACTGTCTGTATGCCAGGGTGTTGGGGACTGTCTATATGCCATGGTGTTGGGGACTGTCTGTATGCCAGGGTGTTGGGGACTGTCTGTATGCCAGGGTGTTGGGAACTGTCTGTATGCCAGGGTGTTGGGGACTGTCTATATGCCATGGTGTTGGGGACTGTCTGTTTGCCAGGGTGTTGGGGACTGTCTGTTTGCCAGGGTGTTGGGGACTGTTTGTATGCAAGACTATGTGTTTACCTGTCAGGTGTTGACAGGCTGTTTATTTTTTGTTTAGTTTAAAAACACATTATTGTTTTCTTTGTGATTTCTTTTAGCTCATGGATTATTTAGGGGATTATTGCATAGTTTGGGGATCTTTTGTGATTTCTGGTTGCCATGTGTTTTTGACTTCCAGTTCACATTCTGAGTGGAGGGCACGCTGAGTGAGAAGCATCTTTGGAGCTGTCTTAGTTTTGTCTCAGTGGGGTGTCCTTGGCAGAGCTTCTGCCCGTGCAGACACAGTGTTCTGTGGATGACTATTTGGTCAAGTTTTTTGATTTGGTTGTTTCAGCTCTCTTATTGTAGAGATTATTACTATTAAGCTGTTTTATTATTTATCGTTGTTCACCTTTTTCTTCCCCTTTCTAGTTATTTACAGAGCTTTGTAGTCTTTTATTATGATTATAGCATTTTCTTTATCTCTTTTTAGTTCTGTCAACTATTTCTTTGCATAGCTTATAATGAGCTAGCTTCCTGGTAGACTGATGCTTTTTTATATATCAGTATAAGAATATAACTTGGGGCTGGGTGGGTGGCTCAGTGGTTAATAAGGCTTGCTACTCTGAGGCCAGTCTACTCCTAGCACCCATGCCAGTGGCTCACAGGTACCTGTGGCTTCAGTTTTAGGGAATCAGTTACCCCTTTCTGGCATCTGTGGGCATCTGTACTCATGTGCACACACCCCTACACAGACAGACAGACAGACAGAACACTCACACACACACAATCAAAAATAATGCTTTAAAACCTATTTTTGAAGAAAATGACCCTTTATCCCTGGTAATGCTTCTTGCCTAATGTCTGCCTTGTCTTTAATTTTGTTTTCATCTTCTCGCTCTTCCTCCCATATTCTTTTGCGTTGTACAAGAGTGTTGTTCTTTGCAGTCTCTTGTTTTCAGTCTTTTTTGTGTTTTTATATGTATATCTTATAAATAGTACATCTTTTTCCTTTTAATCTTTCTATTTTGGGGCAGAGTGCACACTCTATTTTGTGTTTCTTTTTCCTTTCCTTTCCTTTTCTTCTCTCTCTCTTTCTTTTTCTCTCTCTTTCTTTCTTTCTCTCTCTCTTTCTGTCTCTCTTTCTCTCTCTCTCTCTCTCTCTCTCTCTCTTTCTTTCTTTCTTTCTTATTTTTTCTTTTGATATAGGGTTTCTCTGTATAACAGCCTTGGTTGCCCAGGAACTTATTTTGTAGACCAGGTTGGCCTTGAACTTGGAGATCCACCTGCCTCTGCCTCCTGAGCACTGGGATTAAAGGCGTGCAGCCGCTGTGCCCAGCAGGTTTCTGTTTCCTGTTTACCGTGGTGTAGAACATGTTTCATGTGTGTCTTTGTCATTCCTGTGTCTTCCTTTGTGAATTGTCTGGTCAGATGTTTTGCCTGTTTCTTAAACTGTGTTGTTGGCCTTCCTGAATTTACATGCTTTTCAGTGACTTGCCAGAATCAAATCCTTTCTTAGCTATATGTATTGCAAGAATTTTTTTATCATTCTGTGGCATCTTTTAATTTTTTAATGACTTTATTTTGAAGAACAAAGTTTAATGCTTTTGGGAAGTCTAATTTTTTTCCTTTGGGTTTAATTGTTGTTCTAATTTCCTAAGATGGAAGCTCAGATTATTATTTGTAGATTTTCATGTTCTTAAATTAACATAGGCAGTTAAAGCTAAAATTTCCGCTTGTCATTATTTGAATTTGAAACATTTTGATACGTGCTTTCATCATTGTCATTAAGTACAAATATTTCCTAATATCCTTTGTAATTTTCTTCTTTTATATACAGATTGTTTTAATTCATGTAATGTCTAGATATTTGGAGTTCGTCTAAATGTTTTATCATTGTTTATTTCTAATTTACTTCCTTACAAGTCCGAGAGCACACGCTGTAGAATCTTAATCTTTGGCTGGCTGTTTTTATGTCAACCTGAGACAAGCTAGAGTCAGCTGGGAAGAGGGAACGTCAGTTGAGAAAATGCCCCCCAAAAATTGGCTTGTAGGGAAGTGTATTCTCTAGTGATGTGGGAGGGTCCAGTTTACTGCAGTCACTGGTCCTGGCTGCTGCAAGAGTGCAGACGGAGCAAGCCACGAAGGTGGCGTGAGCACGAGCCTCCGGCCATGCCTCTGCCTCAGGTCCCTGCCTTGTGTTGCTGCCCAGCTTTCTTTGGTAACGGGCTGTGACCTGAGAATATAAGCTGGGATCCACCCTTCCTCCCTAAGTCACTTTGGTCTTGGTGTTCACACTATAGAAACCTAGCTACAGATGCTTGGTTTTAGGAAGCCCTTGACCTGTCTTGGTGACTGCGCTCTACAGTAACTGAGTGGCTTTCCACAAGCAAGTATTAGATTGAGTTGGTTCGCTATATCATCCACATTAATATTCTAATCTCCGTTAGAGAGATATTTTAGCTATGAATGTTGACTTGTCTGGTAGTTTTAGTTTCATGCAATTTGAAGTCTGTTTAAGACACATACATATTTGGGATTCTTTTCTACTTTTGAATTGTTTGATCATTTTGAAGTAAATCCATTTACTTATTTAGTCATTCAGTTTTTTAATTGTTTGTTTATTTGTTTGATTCAAGGCACCACTCTGTAGCCCCGGTTGGCCCAGAACTCACAAAGAATTCCCCTGCATCCCAAATACTGGTATTAAAGGCACACACCACCATACCTGGATTCTTTTTCTTTTCTTTTTATTTTTTATTTCTTTTATTTTTTTTGTCTCTACTAATTTCTTTTTTAAAATTTGAAGCCAGTTTCTGAATGTATTATCGCTCACTTAGTTATCCTGTTTATTTCTTTGACCTTGGCCTTTGCTGTGAGCTAGATGAGCCTTTTAGATTAAACGTCATTGACCCTGGTTATATTTAGTTTTGTCACTTTTCTGTTTGTGTTACTGCAAATTTGGGGTCCCTTAGTGGTCACCAGAAGACAAAGAGGAAATTGGGGTCCCCTCTTGTTTTTCCAAATTGCATTAATATGAGAATTTAAGGATGAACTCAGTGGAAGAGTTTAAAACAAACCAAATACAAACCAGGTCAGGCCAACTGTAGATCCAGAGGAGGGGGCTGGAGAAGAGGAAAGGAAATCGTGCTGTCTCGCTGGGCACAGAGGCCAGCCTCAGGAGAGACAGGCAGCCATGTACCCGGGAGGGGTGCTTCTGAGAAAGAGTAAGAAAGCCCAAATGTGGGAGAAGCCCAAAGGGTTAGGAAAAACGTACTTAGAATAAGAGATAGAAGAAAAGAAATTCTCTTTTATGAATAGTTTGGGAAAGTGGAGGGACTTGCCCAGAGGGCTGTGGCCTGGCCAGCCACTGGGTGAGGGTGAGGATCCTGAGATCAAGAGTTCAATTTCTCCTTAAAAGACTATTATTCTGCTCTTTAGCACAGTGAGCTGACCAGCTTAGGGGTGATCCCTTGACTGAGCTGGACCAACATGAATGAGGAACTTTTGTCTTAGTATTTTCAGTATCGCAGGGGGTAGATTGTTTTTCGAGTGCTGTTGGCTGAAGTCACAGTCAGATTCTAGCAGTCTATGTGCTGGCTGTTTTCAACAGTGTTCCTTCAGTGGGGCATTGATTTCAACACCTCACTGCTTTCATGACTTAGGTCTGGCCACTGCATCTTCTGCACATACGTATTGTTCTGAGTCAGGGGCACAGATAGGTTGCAAAGGAGAACTAGGAAATGTGGAAACTCAGAGCCAAGCTTTCAACTTAGCTTTAGTCCAAAACACAGGAAGATCTTAAAGATCAGTAGATCCTGCACAGGCTTCTCAGAGAAATAATTCCCATACCAGGGTCTGTTTAAAAAGTAGATTTCTCATTTGCCTGATTTTCTATTTTTCTCCCTTCATGCTAGAAGCCAGTGAGGGATTTGACTGGAGTTGAGGTGGAATATGTCATTTCGTCTGTTCTCTGGCTGTAAGCTTTCTCCCTTCCGTCTGTGAATCAGGGAGGCTGTTGCTCTGGAAGCAGGCAGCACCTTCAGGAATGCTTAAGTCTTGTTTCTTGTATAGGTTTTCAGTGTTAAGTTCTTTCCTGGCTTGTGTTTGATTTATATTTTCCTATAATCATTAAATAATAGCTGCCTGTAACCCAGGCTGCAAAGTTGTCATCTCTGGGATGTGTGGCTACCAGCTGCTTTGCCCATTACTGCAAGCTGGCATGCTTTGGAGGAGTATTGTTGTGGGACACAAGATTTGAAATCTGTGGTTCTTGCTCTCAGCAAGCTGATGATGACCTCTGACGCTTTCTCACTGTCCCCTTTAAGAGGCCGTCCCGTTGTCTTTTCTCTTGTTTTTAACTTACTTTATTCATGGTTGCTAAGCTTGCATTTTTGTCTTTGCTTTTCTGTTGATTGATGTGCAGCATCAACCTAGTCTGTGTTTTCTTTGTGTTTACTGTGCTCACGTGACTGTTGCTTGGTATTTTTCATCTGTTTGTTAGATTCTCATTGATTACACTTTAACATAAAGCATTTGCTCCATTCTTATTCTCCTCTGGGACTAGAAATATATGTACCTATTTGTTTGAGAGCGTCATGTTCCTCTTTCATTGCTTCTTGTTTTTATAGTTTCTGTACTTGTCAGCGTGAATGTGTTCTGTTGTAGCTCACTAATTCTCATCTATACCATTCTGCATTGAACTCGGTGTCTTCATCCAGAGGAGCGCCACTGTCTAGGATAGGCCCTGAGGGATGGCATGTGTTCTGTAGTTCCCCTCTAGACCTTTCCGGAACACTGGCCCTAGGCTTTATCTTCCGTTCTCGTTGCACCAAGTCTCTACTTGGTTTGGGGCCTACATTTTCTTTAATAAGTTTTCTTTAAGAATGTTCAGATGTGCCGGGCGGTGGTGGCGCACGCCTTTAATCCCAGCACTTGGGAGGCAGAGGCAGGCGGATCTCTGTGAGTTCGAGGCCAGCCTGGTCTACAAGAGCTAGTTCAGGACAGGCTCTAAAAAAACTGCAGATCCTAGCTTATTTCCCAGAAACGCTGTATATATTCTAGTGAACACTTAAAAAAAAGAAAAAAGAAAAAGAAAAAAAGTGTAAAAAAGCTGCAGAGAAACCCTGTCTCAAAAAAAAAAAAAAACAAAAAACAAAAAAAAAACAAAAAAAAAAAGAATGTTCAGATGTTTTGGCGAATCTGTGCTTGGCGCCATGTCTCTGTTGTCTGTTTTTAACCCCAGTCTTCACCTTTATGAGTTACAGACAAACTCTTAGTTATCTCACTGCTACTTTCTCCATAAGCTTCAGTAGCAAGTGTTTGGGTAGCATGTACCGGGATGCTCGGATGTCCATCATTGCCAGGTTTCTAACCAGCAATGACAAAGGACAAAGTTAAGCCCTATCATTAGACCAGTCTTTAGGTCTCTAGATTTAATGTTCATCGTTCCCCCACCAACAAACATCTTTGTTCTGTTTTTACTTTCTCTCTTGTCCTCATGTGCAAAAGGTGGGATATTCTTAACTAATGCTAGACTTTACAGGTCTGGCTGCCTTGATGCGTCTAAAGTTTGGGTTTTCTACCCCTGTAACAGCCAAATGCTTCCTTCGTTCCATCTTCCTGTTGGATTCCTGCCAGATTCTGCCATGTTTTTAGCCTGCTGCTCCTCTTTGCTTCAGTGGGTTCCCTGAGGGTTAGACTAGCTTTGGTGAATTTCCTCCTTTCAGGATTTTGGTGTCTGTCTTGGCCAGCCTGGTGACTCTTCCATCCTCTGGCCAAGTCTTCTTTGTATTCTCTGGTTGTTTTTGTCAGGGACACTGGTTTGTTAGGAACTCCTCTACACTGCCAGAAGAGAAAGCACCCGACTTTAGGTAGCACTGAATGTTCTTCAATGTTCTGATTGTTTTTGTCAGGGACACTGGTTTGTTAGGAACTCCTTTACGCTACCAGAAGAGAAAGCGCCTGATTTTAAATAGCACTGAATATTCCATAATAATGATAAGTTGAGTTATTTGCCATTAAAAAGCATTTGAATAGTTTTTAGGAATTGCTAATATTGTAAATAATTTTGGAAAAGATATTCTATTCATATATCCTTAAACTCCATGAGTTTTTCCTCCCTTCCTTCTTTCCCTCTTCCTTCCTCTTTTCTTTCTTTCTGCTTTTCTTTCTCCCCTTTCTCCCCTTCCTTCTCTCTGAATTCATATTCCATTCCCTCTTTCTGTCTTCCCGCTCCCCTCCTCCCCTCTCACACTCATTGTCCTTTCCCCCTCTCTCTTGTGCTAGGGCTCAGACTCAGAGCTTTACACCCCCAGGCAGTTTCTTACAACTGAACTGTACTCAGCACCATTCCATAAGCTTTTACTATTTCTTTAAGATAAGTAAGTGGAGCTTAGGATATATATATATATATATATATATATATATATATATATATATATATATATATATTCTGTATTCAAAAATGCTAATGCCAGGTTTCAGTAACCTGTGAGAATACCTTTTTTTTCTTAATATTTACAACACTGTGTTCAACCATGTTAGGTTTTGTCAGTTTGGATGGAAAAAATAGTATCTTTCAGGTTTTTTTTAACTAGGGTCTCTCATTGTATCCCTCTGACTCACTATATAGACCAGGATGGCCTAGAACTGAAATATACCCACCTGCCTCTGTCTCTCCAGAGTGCTGGGATCAAAGGCATGCACCATACACAGCCTCTCATTGGTTTTTGAAATTTTCTTTTCTAGACTCCTGGAAAGGCTGAACATACTGTCTCAGTTTTATTGGCTCCTTAATATTCTCTACTGCAGAGTGCCTTCATTGTGCTTGTTGGTTAGATGTTTGAAATGTATATTTTAGGATTGCATGTGGAGTTTCTAAGTAGCTGTAGATGAAGAAGCTGAGGCAGTGTTTGAGAGTAGCTCAGTGCTGGGTTGTCCAGGCAGATCAGGACAGCAGCTGCCACAGTCCAGCTCTGTGTTGGGGGACTTGGTAAGTCTTCTCCTCTGAGAGCAGACAAGTCAGTGAAGAGATGATGAAGCCTCTTCAATTACAACGTGGCAAACCATTTTGGAAAAGTATATTTGGACAGGTAAGAGCATGGTTGCCTTTTCTGAAGCACACTAAATGTGTTGTGCAGCGTGAGACTTCCATTGCAATAATTTGTTCTGTTTATGTCAAGCACAAAGAAATGTTGCCATAGATGTTAAATTTGTCTTTGTTATGCAACACTCAGGATGAAAAATGCCATTTCTAAAGCACAAGTATTTATTTCCTGTCAGAAAGAGAAGCAGTACGAAGGCTTTGAATATAGTATTTATGCTGCCTTTATTCTGTGAAAGCATCCTTTTAGATAAGAATATCTCTAGTTCCAGTTACTGCCTGCTCTCCCAGTACTGTGCGGTGCTGGAGGTGTGGAGCCTGGCCGACCCACTGCACAGCTGCTCCATCAAGTGCTTACTGCTATGACCATCGTCTCCTTTTTGCAGGGGAAGGAGCTGAAGCCCACATAGGCTCTCTTAGCTTCTTTTTCAAAGGTACAACAGTAAAAGTGATTCAAACTGGAATGGGACAGAGATTCATTTATTGATTTTTCTTGCTCATCATGGAGACATTTGTTCTGTTATGAGCTACAGGAGTCAATTTCCTTATTGGTGAGGCCAGCTACTTGGCAGGAAGCCATCTATGGGAGATGTTGTTGTTGTTGGCTTTTAGCTTATGGTTCAAGGAGATACAATCATGGTGGATACAGTCCAGCATGGAGGTAAGAACATGAGGCAGCTGATCATACTGTGTCCCCAGTCAGGAAGCAGAAAGTAGACAGGAAGTGAGACCAGGCTGTACACCCTCAATGCCCACACCTAATAACCTGCTTCTACAAGTGAGGTGAGAATCAAAGTCTAAACCCTTTTTAGGTACTGGTGGAGTGGAGGAATCACCTGCCAAGGACACTGAGTCCCAACAGTAGCATGGCTGCTGAGCTAGATCACCCATGTTTGGGATTCCACCTTTCCGGTTAGCTGTGTGATCCTGAACATGTTATATTTACTTTTCTGCATGAGCTTTCACCACCTGGGTGATGGACTTGGACATTTCTCATTCAGTCAATACAATTCAAGTTCCCGAGGCACCAGTTTTCTGCCTGTGCACGCCCATTGCCGCTTCCTCCAGCCCACAAGGATCTTTTTTTTTTTTGTTTTGTTTTTTTTTGTTGTTGTTTTTCGAGACAGGGTTTCTCTGTGGCTTTGGAGCCTGTCCTGGAACTAGCTCTGGTAGACCAGGCTGGTCTCAAACTCACAGAGATCCGCCTGCCTCTGCCTCCTGAGTGCTGGGATTAAAGGCATGCGCCACCATCGCCCGGCGCCCACAAGGATCTTAAGTCTGTGTATTCAATACTGAATCCTGGAGTTTTGCCCACTTTCTTCCAGTTTGCTCCTTTCCCTGTCAGATGTTCTATCTTGTGTTCAGTATTGTTCTAAATGCCTGCAGCCTGTCGTCATCCTTTCTCATTTAAGATTTAAATCTGATCTTTCACGAAGTCCTGGCAGTTCCTTCTATAAAGTATGTCTCAGTATGTTCCCGTTTCCACTGCTAGCATCCTTTACTGGAATGAAGTTCTGCAGAAACTTCATTATAGCTTTCCTTGACTACATTCATCCTCCCCTCCATTCAACTTGCTACCCAACTACACATAATAAAGCAGGTCTGGTGAGCCAGTGTTGGTCTCTAGATTTCTACTCAGTACCTGGCTGACAGACCTCTAATTCTGATGGACCTTTTTTTTTCTTTTGACATTACAGTAGTCTGATCCAGACCCAGGTGGTAGCCCTCCTCTATAATATGATTTTCATTTATTAACTGAATATGTATTTGCTGCATGCCTGCTATCTGCCAGGTGATTGGAAGTCAGAATGTTTGTAGGAGACAGATATGATCAATTAATAATTTTTAACAAGCTTAGAGCATCACGGGAGAGACATACAGGCAGGTTCATCCCATGGAAGAGGCAACAGAATGGTAGAACTTGTATCCAGGTTAAATGACAGCCCAGGAAGGGGACTGAGAAAGAAGCATCTAGAGCAGAGCTCTCTGAGACAGTTATCCTGGTGTGGTGCTGGGGGAGTCTTGGGGGATTTGCTATGAAAACAGTGTGGTCAAAGGTAAGGAAAACAATGCCCGTTCTGGGAATTGAAATCTCCCTGTGGCTAAAATACAGAGAGTTTAGGAACATCCACAACAAGATGGGGAGGAGAAGGTGGGCAGTGACTTCATGATATTAAGGACTTTAAACTCTGAGCTCAGCGGCAGGGACTTTGGGTGTCACAGAGATCTTGGAACTCTGATTTCTTGCATGTGACCCTAGGCAGGTTACTTAACTCTCTGTTTTCTCTCTGAAAAGAAAGAGGCTAGTGATGCTTCTACTTAAAGTCCTAGTCTGGGTGTCTTGAGCTTGGTTTCTATTTGTGGTCTATACCCTGGGCCCTGGGCCCTGTACCCTGTACCCTGTACCCTGTGTCCTATGCACTGTACCCTGTACCTTGTACTCTGTACCCTGTGACCTGTGTCCTATGTACTGTACCCTGTACCTTGTGCCTTGTGTACTATGCACTGTACCCTGTGCCTTGTACCCTGTGCCCGATACTCTGTACCCTGTACCCTATTTTGGACATTTATAGACCAGGTGCTTTTTTGATTGTTTGTTTGTTTTTGTTTTTGTTTTTTGAGATAGGGTTTCTCTGTAGCTTTGGAGCCTGTCCTGGAACTCACTCTTGTAGACCAGACTGACCTCGAATTCACAGAGATCCACCTGCCTCTGCCTCCCGAGTGCTGCATCCCCACCGCCCGGCTAGACTAGGTGCTTTTATGTATGTGTGAAGCAGTTGAGCAAACTCCCCAGCCCTGCCCTGTAATTCCCATCACATTGCCAAATTATGCTTAGATTTCTTTATAATTATGATTATAGCTTAGCTTCCTTTGTCACACATTAAAAGAGAACAAAGGTGTTGAACCAGGGACAGACACACCCACATTGCATGGTTGGTCTTGCTGCTGTAAGTTGCCATTACCTTTCTGTCTGGGACTTGAGAGTGTGGTCAAGGGGAACTGTTTCTGGGAGGTGAATTTGTTGCTCCTGTGTTGTCCCATTGGATTGGTGAACATTCAAGGTCAAGGCCTAAACAGAACATAGGAAATTCACTGAAATGAAATTATATTTGAGAGACTTTCAAGCAAGAATCTATCTTTTCCTAAAGATTCTTTCTGCTGCTTCTCTACTATTGACTGTGAAGAAGTTAATTTTACATGCTTATGTTTTTATAGTTTAAAATTTCATTTTGGAGAGCTTTGAGTTATTATTAAAAATTATTAGAATGGTTAATTTAAAATTAGCGGTTGACTTGTAGTCTGCTGTAAACTGAGATGAATAAATGGTTCAAATCAGCTGGACAAAAGACTGATTTTGTTGATGTATTTGTTCATTTGTCTTTGTAAGGAAATTTTGACACTTTGCAGTCAGTCATTTAGAAATGACTTATTTTTTAATTTCACAAGCAACCAAACCATCTATATTCATTTTTGAGTATCTGTACTGAAATCTAAAAAAAGAAAGCTAATTTTCTTTTAATGCTTCTAAACTGGGGGCAGGGTCCTTGGAGGGCATTATGTATGATTGCTTTTGATTATTACAGAGCCAGGGGACGTGTGGATGTGTTATTTCGTTTAGTGGGTGGGGACTAAGGATAATAAATACACTGGTGTGGTTTGAGAGCCCTCACTGGGAGGGATTGTCCAGCCCCAGAGCTGCTAAGGACCCTTCTGGAAGCTCTGTTGCTTTCCATGGATGATCCAGAATAGCTATGTTCGTAGCACCATCTAGCGAGAGAAGTGGGTAACAGCAGAATCCTCTATCACAAAATAAGAACCCAAACTTAAAACTTCATGTAAATATAAAAACATACGCTTTTGGACCTGGGAGGAAAACTGGAGCTAATTTAACTCAACTTCTCCTTTTACAGGTAGGGAGGCTAGAGTCCAAAGTGCTGACGTGATTTCCCTAGTAGCATATTTGGTTAGTAACAAGACTCCCGGCCCTTGTCCAGGTTAGTACTGAGTCTTCCCACAGTGAACTGTCTTTGTGTTGTGCTTGGATGACTGTGTGGGCTCTTAGGTTAGCCACTTAAGAATGAGTAAGCATCAAATGAAAAAGTTCTATTTCATAGATGTGCTATAAAGTAACTTCCCCAGCACATACATTATACCCAAATCTTATTTTGAACCCATTCCCCACAGAGAATATTAATTTGATTTGTAGCTGTTATGATGTGCGTTGTGTTGAGTACTGAGCTACACGAGATAAGAAAGAAATATGTGTAAAATTTATTGAAAACTTTGCCAGCTTTGCTGATTGGTGAACTAACACAATGGCAATCAAAAAAATGCAGAACACTTGGGCAAGGACTTTAAAGTTATGGAGCCACAAAATAACAAGAGCCCATTTCTCCCATTTTGGCATACACAAGTGTTTTTGATAAATGAATTTTTTTTCCGTTGACAAATTCTGAGACTGATTTAGCTACAAGTACCTTATCCACACTCAGTTGGGAAAGAACAGTTTGAAATTATTGATTGGAAAAACAGTGTGTAGGGATCCAGTGACTTAGAGAATGCGAGGGAGTGTGACAGGAGATGCCCTGAGCCCATGCATGCAGACAAGGGAGCTGGCTCCCTGTAGATGCTGAGGACAGCACAGGTGACACTGCCAGTGGCGGTGTTGACAGTTGGCCTCAGTCATAGTTCCTGTGTGCTGGGCCCTGTCCTGAGCGGGTGTGTGAGTTGTTCTTCACTCAGCCTGTGAGGTGCAGGTCCTGGCATTTGCCTGGTTTTACAGATGACACTGGAAAGTGGAGAGGTCAGACACTGTGGCACATCTCCCCCGAGGGTGGGTCTTTCCCACTCCAGGAGGAGGTGCGTTCATGGGGGATGTGGGACTTCTTTCTTCCAGGCTGCTGGGAACAGGTTTGTCTTCCACAGCATCACCTCTGAAACATGCCCGTGGTTATGTGTTTTGTTCCCTTCAAATATCATAGCATTCAAACTGTATTCTCCCAGCTCTTGTCCCCTCTGTAGCAGTCCTTTCTAATACTGTCTCATGTCCTACACATGTCTGTGCAATACAGAGGGGATGCCAGGGCATCTGGTTTAGATAAACAGTGCTACTGGCATTCAAAATAAACTCTAAACTTCTAACACCAGGCTTTTCCTTCTTGGGGTGATGGCTGGCAGGAGTCGGAGAGGTGAATGCATAGAATTATGAAGTCCAGAGCCCTCTTCAGTTTGTACTTGCAGGGAACATTTTACTCATAGGTGGGATAGGGCTTAATCTTTCTTTGATGTTGTGTTGGCCTCGGGAAATGTTCAGGTTTTAAGGGCAGTACTGTGTGCCTTATGGATATCACATCCTGCTGAATATAAATTCCGTGTCCCTGT
Source organism: Arvicola amphibius (assembly GCF_903992535.2). Classification (NCBI taxonomy): domain Eukaryota; kingdom Metazoa; phylum Chordata; class Mammalia; order Rodentia; family Cricetidae; genus Arvicola; species Arvicola amphibius. The sequence goes on along the minus strand of NC_052052.2, from coordinate 44,576,865 downwards.
CTCTTACTGCATCTTCACGCATGTTATCACTTTAATCTGGACTTGACTAGATCCTTATTTGTTTATGATTCACAGCACCATCTCTTAGGACTGCACATAGTGTCGTGTAATTACCACAAGCTCCTGCTCCTCCCCAGGGAAAGGAGGACAGAAGCATTGTGTTCTGGGTTCTGAACGGGCTGCTTTTCATCCTGATGATCTGCAGTGTTAAATTTCAGAGGTGAATCTGGTGGCCTTGGAGACTGAATTGTTGGTTCGGGGTACTGACTGGCTCTTGACTGCTGGAGTCAAGATTGTGGCTCAGTCCCTTGCTCTCCCCATCTGCTCAGTAAATTGATGTGAAATACCATCACTCAACAAAGTTCACAATGGAAGCCGGGCGGTGGTGGCGCACGCCTTTAATCCCAGCACTCGGGAGGCAGAGGCAGGTGGATCTCTGAGTTCGAGGCCAGCCTGGTCTACAAGAGCTAGTTCCAGGACAGGCTCTAGAAACTACAGGGAAACCCTGTCTCGAAAAACAAAACAAAAAAAAAAAAAAAAAAGAAGATGGGGTCTCAACCCCTTGCCTCACTGGTTATAAGCCCTACGGTCTCAACATCACCCAGTCCTGCAGCATTCTAGGATGCATTTCCCACCCACATCTGTCCCTTATGTTCCCTGGGACTTTGGTCACCACTGGCTCTTTGAAGAAGGAAAGGTGGTTTAGAGAGAGCTTTATCTTTTCTTCATTTGTACCCACAATCTTGGTAAACACACACTCTTTTATTAGATAGTATTTTTAAAAAAAGATTTTATGCCAAACATTATATAAAATCATGGAGGAAGAGGCAGGCAGATCTCTGTAAGTCCAAGGCCAGTCTACTTTAGGATCATGTTCCAGGAAAGCCAGGGATACATAGAGAGATCCTCTCTTTTTTTAAAGGAGAGTTTTAAAATTTTTATTTTATGTGTTTGAGTTTTACCTGTATGTGTCTATGCACCTTGTCTGTGTTATGTCCACATAATCCAGAAGAGACCTTTAGATCCTCTGGAACTGGAATTGTGGGCAGTTGTGAGCTACCTTTAGGGTGCTGGGACTCTAATCTGGATCCTCTGGAAGAGCAACAAGTGTTCTTAACCACTGAGCCATCTTTAGCTCATTAGGTGTTGTTTTATTAATTTGTTTATTTATGTATGTATTTGTTTGTGTGTGCATGTTCCATGGTCTGTAGAGGTCTATTGTGTGTGTATGCGTGCGTACATGCATGCTTGTGTTTGCATGCGTGTGTGCATGCGTGTGTGTGCATGTGTGTTGTTTCCAGCTCTTGCCGGAAAGCACACTGTCAGTAGTTTAGTAATGAATAGGGAATGCTAGTTTATCTTTGAGATCCTGTTTTTAACTTTTGGGTAAACACTGCATAGAAGGATTGCTGAATCATATGGGTTCCATTTTTAATGTTTTTGGAGCACTCTCTGTCAGTTTCTTTTCAAAGTGCTTTGATATTCTTTGTTCCTTATTTTTTTTTTTTTAATATAGAGTCTCATGTAGCTCAGGCTAGCCTCAAATTTGGTCTGTAACTAAGGATGACTTTGAACTTCTGACATTCCTGTCAGCTTCCCAAAATGTAGGATTACAGGTATGATCACTGTGTCCAGTAAGAGGTTCTGGGGATAAAACTCAGGGTCTGAGGCTCTCTTCTAGCTGAGCTACATCCAAACCCAATGATTTTTTTTTTATTTTTGGTTGTCCTTGTGTCTTCCTACTGACGTCTGCTTCAGAGAAACACCCTGCCTAGCTTTTACAGTGTTCTTCGATGCACTCCTGGGTCAGCTAGTGACAAACAGAGTGGTGTGAAGCTTTTTTAGTTTGAAATGCTTTTGCTATCTACTGGGATAGTTTTTTTTAATCTATTTCTACATATCAAATATTTTAAGTATTGCTTTCAACTTTGTTACTTAGATTGAACAGGTAATATTTTACTTCTCTTTAGTTAACATTTGTAAGGTAAAAAAATCCTAAAATCATGCTTTTATTTTGTTCAGATATACATAACCATGAATGTGCATATCTGTTATTAGGATATATTTGTGTGTATGTATGCATGCATGGTGTGCTTGTGCACAGGCCTGCACAGACAGCAGCACTAACGTTGTGCCATCAGAGGACAATTTTCAGGAGCTGTGTCTCTGTCTTCCTTGTTGAGCAGGGTTTCTCTTGTTTCTGTGTGGTGCTGCCTGTTCCAGGCCAGCTGGCCCACACCTTTCCAGGTGATTTTCTTGTCTGCAGTCTCACTGGATTACAGATGATGTCACTGCATCTAGGGTTTTATTCAGGTTCTGTGCCTTGAACTTGGGAAGTGAGACCTTTATGACTAGCATTTTTGCTCTCTGACACATTTGCCCAGCTGTTCCTCGGGTTCTTTTAAACCTAGAGACCTTAATGTGCTTAAAAAATTGCACTGGCTGGGCAGTGGTGGTACATGTCTTTAATCCCAGCACTCAGGAGACAGAGACAGGTGGATCACTATGAGTTCAAGGCCAGCCTCGTCTACAAGAGCTAGTTCCATGGTTCCATGACAGGGTCTAAAACTACAGAGAGACTCTGTCTTGAAATACCAAAAAAAAAAAAAAAAAAAAAGAAGAAGAGGAGGAAGAAGAAGAAGAATTGCATTGATTTGAGCATTGAAAATGAATTTCAGATCATTTCTTCCTCTTTATTTCCCAACCTTAGAAGATATCTTAGTGTTTTATGAGCTGTGAGGCAGCATAGATGTTGACTGGCTGTTGAGTGTGTGTCTTGGTTAGGTTTCTATTGCTGTGATAAACGCCATGACCAAAAGCCACCTGAGGAGAAAAGGTTTTTCCAGCTTACAGTTCCATATCACAGTCATCATGGAAGGAAGTCGGGCAGGAAGTCAAGCAGGGCAGGAACCTGGATGGAGAAACGATGCCAAGGCCATGGAGGGTGCTGTTTACTGGCTTGCTCATCATGGTTTGCTCAGCCTGCTTTCTTATAGCACCCACAAGCCCAGGGGTGATCCCACCCATAAGGGACTGGACCCTTCCACGTTAATCATCAACCAAGGCAATGCCTCAAAGGCTGGCCCACAAGACAGTCTGGTGGGGACATTTTCTCAATTGAGGTTCCTTTTCCCAAGTGACTCTAGCCTCGTCGAGTCCACATAAAACCAGCAACACAACCTGTGGCATTTGTCACGTTTTAGGTATCACAGTCACACAATTTAAGGCTTTTTGGTTCCACATTTTGACCAATCTGATAGAATTTTGTTCTTAATTTATTCAGTAAAATAGGAAATGCAAACACAATTTTTCTAGTTCTTAAAGAAAGAGTAAATTAAGATGTGAAGAAAATTGAACAGATTTCTAAAAAAACCTCCAAGTCCTTGTATGGGGAGCTTAAAAAGAATTTTTATTACAAATAGTTAAATATAGTTCAGAATTAAACTCTTATTTCCTTCCCAACTCAAATACTTGAATTATGTTCCCGGAGCTACACCATTAACAGTTCTTAAATAGCCTTCCATGGTGTTCTGTGTATTCAAGGGTGTGGACATGAGTTTACATATGTATACTATATTCATATGCATCCTTTAAAAAATAGTGTGTCTTGGTTGGCCTAAATGTATTTTTTTTCATGTAGTTGAGAAAATTGGACAGATTGATATACCTTCATATTAACTATTTTCTACATGTTTGTTTAATTTTTTTCTAAGTGTATCATTAGGTGTAAAGTTTCTTAAGTGTAGATTATTTTTAGTAGAAAAGTTAATTGATGAGGAAGATTTTCCCCTTACTACGTGTTTCCAGTGTCAGCCGTTCAGAAAATGTTTGCAGGCTAGGAGTGAGGCTTGTGTTGCTGCAGTGCTGTGCTGTGTGAGCTGTGCTCTTCTCTTCATTCTGTTTGCAACCCTGGAGCAAACCCAGATCCTAGTGTCTGCTAGGCCTGCTACTCTACTGCTGAGTGTGGTTCCCAGCTTGAGGATTCCTTCTTTTAAGTGGTGAACAGATTCTTTCATTAAAATGATGATAAAAGTAGAATATTTTCAAAACATGTAGTGACACAAAAGTAAACTTAAATGTGTTTTCCTTCTCTCTCTCTCTCCCCCTCCTTTCTCTCTCCCTTTCTTCTCCCTCATCTTTCTCAGCCTTTTGGATACCTGGCTGAGTTATTTGTTTTTAAAGTTGTGGTAACTAAGCTCATTGTGTGCCTTATTAATTCTGTGTTTAGGCATGTGTGGACGTAAGAGCCAGCTCAGTATTTTGGCAGCAGATGGAGTTTTCAGAGCGTCTTCATGGCTACCCAAAGTTGCCAGAGTGGCTGTCAACACACCCTTCTCATGGGAACCGAGCTGAGCACTTGGACAGACTTATACCACAGGTGAGCTAGCCCAGATCACCGGTGAGTTAGCCCTGCTAGTCCTGTTAATTTTAAAGTATAGAAAAAGTGAGTTTTAATGTGCAATTATTTTGGTTACTATAATTATCAATTATTGGCTTTCACAGATTTGGACTGAAAAGGAAAGCCCTATTTACCCACAAGTCTTGAGTATAGTAGGTTTGTTCCCGGCTGTTCAGTCCTGAAATAACCACTCAGAAACTATTATTTGCAATACTGTTTGGCCAATAGAGTAAATGTCTTTTTAGCTAGCCCATATCTTAAATTAACCCATTTCTGTTAATCTGTGTATTGCCATGTGGCTGTGGCTTACTGGCAAGGTTCTGTTCGGTATCTGTCTCTGGCAGGGCTACATGGCTTCTCCTTGACTCATCTTCTTTCTCTCAGCATTCAGTTTAGTACCGCCCCCCCCCCCCCCCGTCTACCTCTAGTCTGCCCTGACCTTTATTATTTATTAACCAATGGTATTCACAGCATACAGAGGGGAATCCCACAGCACTTGGGGAGTAAATTGCTATGTACAGCTGAGTTTTTTCAATGTGAAGGTCTAACTCTTTAGTGTCTGACTCTGTAACTAATTTGGTAATATTTTAAAACTTTAGTTGGGCCTGGAAATATAGTTCAGTTGGTGAGTGCTTGCCTAGCGTACAGAAAACTCCTGATTGCATCTCTAGCACCCCATAAACTGTGATGATACACACTAGATGTACCAGCGCTTGGGCGGTGGAGACAGGAAAATCAGGAGTTCAAGGTCAACCCCAGCTCCACAATGAGTTTGAGGTCAACATGGACTACATGAGACCCTGTCTCAAAGAATAAGCAAAAAGGGAAAAGAAAACAACTTTTTTTTCAATATGTTGGTTATAATTTGTTTTTTTCTTCAACTTTTGGTTTAAAATGTCTGTTAATAAGCTGTATATAAGTTTTGGATTAAATGGGTATCAACTCTAGTTTTGATTTGTAGTTTTTGTTTGTTTGTTTTTGAGCCAAGGTCACACTGCATTGCCCTGGCTGACTTTGAACTTACCGTGTAGACAAGCCTGGCCTAGAATTCACAGAGATCCCCTGTTTCTGCCTTTGCCTCCCAGGTGCTGGATTTAAAGATGTGCTCTCTCATGGCTGGCTCTTGTCAAATTTTTTGTTTGTTTGTCTGAGACAGCTATATGAGCCTAGGCTGACTTTGACCTTTTGTGTACAGGCTGACTTTGAACTCTGAGGCTGACCTTGAGCTCAGAGTGCTGAGTGCAGCCCCTGTGCTGCTCCACCTGCTTTGTACAGTCCTGGGATCCAGCACAGGCTTCATGCATGCTGTGCAGGAACTCTACTACCTGAGCTACACTTCCATCTCTGTGTGGCTTAGAAACAGTGGGGATTGGTTTGTAAATTCAGAAACTGGAAAATCTTAGATCAAGATTGATGTCTTGTAAGGATCCAGTTTCCTGTTGATAGATGGCTGTCTCCTAGTATAACCTTACATGGTGAAGTAGGAAGAGAAGGCTTTGGAGTCATTTTGTCCATCTGTCCATCTGTCCATCCATCTGTCCATCCATCCATCCGCCCGCCCGCCCGCCCGTCCGTCCGTCCTTCCGTCCTTTATTTATTTATCACTGTATTTGAAGTCAGAGCCCTCGCTCTGGAGATGAAGGTGTTCTTGAACTTGAGATCTTCCTGTGTCGGTTTCCGCAGTGTTGGGACTGTAGGCATGGGTCACTATGTTAGGAATAGAACATCTTTTTTTTTTTTTTTTTTTTTTTTTTTTTGGTTTTTTCGAGACAGGGTTTCTCTGTAGCTTTGGAGCCTGTCCTGGAACTAGCTCTTGTAGACCAGGCTGGCCTCGAACTCACAGAGATACGCCTGCCTCTGCCTCCCAAGTGCTGGGATTAAAGGCTAGGAATAGAACATCTTTTAAGGAGACACTGATCCCATTGGGATTGACCTTTACACTCTGAGCACACCTTAAAGGCCTCATTTTATTTATTTATTTTTTTTCAAATATTTATTTATTTATTATGTATACAATATTCTGTCTGTGTATATGCCTGCAGGCCAGAAGAGGGCACCAGACCCCATTACAGATGGTTGTGAGCCATCATGTGGTTGCTGGGAATTGAACTCAGGACCTTGGGACGAGCAGGCAATGCTCTTAACCTCTGAGCCATCTCTCCAGCCCAAGGCCTCATTTTATAAGGCTATCACCTGGGTATTAGGATTTCAGCATGTAAAGTCTGAGAGGCACAAACATTGGTTGATTAGCACCTTTTATCTGAATCAAATATTTGGATCCTTAACATGAAGGAAAAACATAGCAAAAATAGTAGTGAAGTTTACCTGATGTAATCTGTAGTATTGCTCACCTAAACTGGGAAGTATGTGTTTCACCTGTAATTGATTATACTGAGGGCCAGCGAAGACCCCAGATGTTAGAAGCCCTGGGGAGGTTGTGACTTGTCTCTAAAGTCATGACACACACAAGTTCTTTTCATTTTAACTCAGTTTAATTCTAAACTGTGTGGCTTGTTAAAACTAGATAACAGATTCTACCAGCCAGCTGTGATTTGAAGCCTACCCTAAATTCTGAAGCTGTCATTCCATCAAATCCCTGAGGATCTTAAAACAGGTTAAAAAAAAAAAAGATGTGTTTTAGGGAGTTCTGTGAAACAGGAAGGAGTTGATTAGAGAGCACAGGGAACATGGCTGGAGAAACAAATGTTATTGGGAGCCAGTGAGGAAGGAAAGCAGGGGAGGTCTTTTTTTTTTTTTTTCTAAAAATAAACCATCCCAGTACAGAAATTTAATTTGAAAACTGCAGGTAAATTTCTTATATTTTTCCCCCAAGTGATTAAATTCAATTTGAAAGCAATAAAACTCTACTACAACATTGGGAATAATTCAGTGGTTGAAGCGAGAATGATAGTTAGTACAAGGGTATACTGTTAATTAGAACACACAGTTATAAAGATTGGAATGGGCTGCTCTCCTATGTCTGATTCTATAATGGAAGAAAGCAGCCATGTATGGAAGATGTGTTCCTGCACACCACTAAAGACTACAATCTTTTTCTTTTTTTTCTTGTTTTGTTTGTTTTTTTTTTTGTTTTGGTTTTTTTTTTTTTTTTGAGACAGAGTTTTACTGTGTAACTTGCTCTGTAGACCAGGCTGGTCTCAAACTCACAGAGATCCACCTGCCTCTGCCTCCCGAGTGCTGGAACTGAAGGTGTGTGCCATCACTACCTGGCAAGACTACATTCTTATTTACTTGGGATTATTTTTCTAAAATGTGTACAGGGTTGAATTTTACTAAGGCTTCTGTCCCCTGACATTTGGATAGTCAGACACATTTCTAAGGTCCAGGGCACTGGTGCTCAAAACGGTTTGCAGCAGACACTGTTTTCAGTGGCACCCTGCAGAGCTAGTAGAACTGGTGAAATCCGTAAGTTCACCTAGGAACTGAGTAGAGAACAAGGTGAAGGGTGGGTGGGTTATTCACAGTAGAGGTCCTCTGTGCTTCCTCAGAGAGAGGACAGAACCAACTGTGATTCAGATGTTTGGGGAAAAAACCAAGAGAGCAAGACATTGTGGTTCTTTGATGGGAACATAAATTTTCACGACTTTAACATTTAATTTCAAATGCTAAGGATTATATCTATTTTATCAGATTCTTAGAATGCCATTATGAAATATATTATTTTTTGATATAATTTATCAACATTAAGATATATTAAATGTTGAATTTGAATCACTATGTTGATGTTGAATAACTATGACTTAGGTCTTGATTAACTATGCTGTAAGTCTTGTAAGTGATAGGAATAGCATAGACATGTTCACCCTCACCCACCCTCACCCTCACCCTCATCCACCCTCACCCTCATCCACCCTCACCCTCACCCTCATCCACCCTCACCCTCACCCACCCTCACCCTCACCCTCACCCTCATCCACCCTCACCCTCATCAAGCCCAGTCTCTATTGAAGGAGTTGGCCAGCAGGGGAGATGTGAGAGATGAGGCTGTCTGGAGTCTCTTTTTGTAAAGACTCTAGTCCTGTTGGGTAAGGATCCCATACTGATAGCCTAATTTATCCTTAATTACCTTCTTGTAGTCTCTGTTCCCAAATGTGTACATACTGGGGGCTAAGACTTTGAAATATGAGTTTCTGGGGAAACAACTGATTCTTGTGTGGGCAGCTAATATGTGAGCAGAGGTGGGAGGGTTGTTGGAAAAGCAGTTGAAATGGAGTAGCTAGGGTTGGGGAGATGGTTCAGGGGTCAGCTGTTTGCCGTGGAAGAATGAAACTGCTAGTTTGGATCTCCAGAACCCGTGTAAAGCTGAGCATAGTCTGCAGTCCCAGCACTGCTCCAGTGATTTGGAGGCAGAGACAGGAGAATCCCCAGAAACTCAGGCCAGCTAGCCTGGTGTACTCAGTACTGAACTAGAAGAGGCCCTTTTTAAATAAGGTGAGGATCAACACTGGGAATGCCCTTTGTCTCCAGACAGGTCCCTCTGTCTGCATTCACGAACACACACGTACACACACATACACGTGCACACTGCACACACACATACTCATTGGTTTAAAAAATAAACTGAAGTGGGATGGCTAGAGTAGGTGGTCCCAGCGAGGTCTCTGGATTTGCTCAAAGGTGAGATCTTCATGGAGGGTCCTGAACAGAGACTGGGACACGGTGTCCCGACTTGTCCACTCGCTTTATTCTGTAGGAATTTGACATCATATTGTTCAGAGAACAAACTGCTCCCTTCCTTGTTTTGTTTTGGTTTTTTTTTTTTTTTTTTTTTTTTTTATCTAGGATCTCTCTATGTAGTCCTGGGTATCTTGGAACTCGCTATGTAGATCAGGCTGGCCTCAAACTCAGAGATCCACCTTCCTCCCTCCCCAGTGCTGGCGTTGTGCCACCACACTGACTTCTTAATTTTGTTTTTGAGTCAAGATAGTACCATCAAATTGAGGGGGAAAATGCACTTACTATTTTTTTAATGTGAATTTCAGGGGGGAAACCAACATGTATAAATGCTTAGTTAATCATGTGATCCACTAGTATATGAAAGTGATAAATATAGGTTTGTAGTAATAATATTATTTGTTGTTGGCTAGCTGATATGATATAATTTTATTTACTTGAAATAATCAGTTAGATTCAGGAAACATATTCCACATATTTTGGTTACCATAACAACTCGGGTGACAACTGCAGAGCAGATGTTATGTCAACCTGTTGATGTTTCTTGTGAGCTTCAGAGTTACAGCTACGCCATTTAGACTTGGAGTTTATGTACATCATAATTTGTCCTTGAAAGAAATACCTTAGTTAAGTATAAAATATGAATCAGTGTGAATAACAGACATTTTGTTGAAAGGTTTATTTAAAAATCAAATCTTTCAGGTTGGTTTTCTCTGTGTTCCTGCTGGGTTTCTTTCTCCTTGCCACTGCTCTTCATGAGGGTGACGGGGTGGGCAGTCGTAGAAGAGCTAGAAAACATTTAATTTGGAATCGCTGTTAAGGTTATATAATTATAACCATAATTTGAATAGGATTTGTTTCTAAGTATTTTAATTGTAAACACCATTCCATCTCTAGGCACGAGAATCACTTGGTAGCAGGCTGTAAATGCATTCATTTTAACCTCATTTTAGTTTTAATCCTTTAAACTTTCAGGCAGCTGGGAATTTGAACTCATGTGTAAATCATTCTTATGCATTTGTAATTGGATAAAACAAATGAATAAATCATTAATATTGTGCATCTCATGAGCAGAGAATATAAGTGTTTAGAATTACCATGAAATGTCATTGTTGGCCATGTGTAAAAACATACACTGCTCACCTTGCTGAATCTCATTTTGTCTGGCATGGAGAGTGTTGAGGAAGCAAGCAGCAGCTACTATGATTGAATCAGCCTCTGAATCCTAAGAAGCCAGGAAGACCGGCACTAACGTTGTCTAAAACCTTAACAAACAACATTATGGCTAAGTGAATGGACTGTTAGAAAAAATTACTTTGAAGGCTAAGACAAGAAGGAGTAATGGTGTGTGTTTAAAATGGAGGTGGCCCCCGAAATATCTTGCTCTCTGTTTCCAGTGGGCTCTTTTAATCTAATCACAAAGCCCTTCTGGCATTATTTTTTTTTCTCCTTTCTCCTTTCACTTAGTTACCATTTATATGTTACGTATAAATATTTCCGTCTCACTCGATGTGTAGTTTGTAGAAAGACCCCAGTGTATGCCAGCAGCTGGTTCATACTTCAGTTGTTAGTGGAAATAAATGCAGCCAGAACCTTTAAGAAACAAAATACTTGTGCGCTCATTGCTCATGCCTTTTTAACCTTTTGAAATGTTTTTATGGGATATAACAAGATGCACGATGTTTGTACACATCGTGGAGTGTCAGGTCCAGCTAACAAGCGGGTCCGTCACCTCGGTGACAGCTCATGTTCACATCGTGGCCGTTCCAGGTGTGCACTGTTACTGGTGGTGCCGTCTGCTACACACTTCCTCCTTTCATCCCACTGAAATGTGGTTCCTGACCAGCAGCTCCCCATCTCTTCTCTGCCCTGGTGGTCACCATGCCCTCTGGTTCCCCATGTGAGGTCACACTGTGCCCTTCAAATTCATCTGTGTTGGGACAGATAACAAGACTTCCTCTTCTGTGTTTGCTTTGTTTTTGGAGCTTCACTCTGTGCTGGGGCTGACCTTGAACTTGAGGCAGTTTCCCCAGCTCTCCATTCTGAGTGCTGGGGTTCTAGGCCTAGGCCTCACTGCCTGGCTAGGATTTCATCATTCTGGTAGGAGGGGTTGGCTAAAAAGTTTTGTTCAGAAACCTTAGCCTTACTTATCATCCCTGAGAGCAACCTACCTATGTCAAAGCAGCCTTTTAGTTTATTTTTTTTTACTGAAAGTTCTCAGTAAAACCATTTCAAAATAATTTGACCATTTCAAAAATAAGTCAGACTTCAATTTCCATTGTAGTTTGTAAAAATAAATGATTTGAAAGATAAATATTTTGATGTGTAACTCTGATTTGAATAAATATTTAGTGAACATACCTTAGATATTATTTAACTCATTAATTAATGAGGAACATGGTAAAATGTCACAACTAGTGGAAAGGAGAATTTAGCAACCATAATATAAGAGATGTAAGCACGACAAACCCAAGGCCTCTGTGTAGTCTTGCGGACGAGGAGCACAGGCTCTGCTAACCCAGCTGGAGTTCTACTGAGGGAATTGAGCCTGGGATTTTATCTAATCCAGGAGTTGGGAGCTGACTCCAAATGGAGTGGCCATAAATTCTGTGAGTTCACTGGACTGTGCAGATCCAAAGAAACAGCTGTTTACTCTGGCATTTCTCAAACCTGCAAGGTGTTGTTAGGATTCAGAAAATGGTTCCCTCCGGCAGACTCGGGTTTTGGCCTGCCGCCTGTGGCTGTCTTCCTTCTGTCAGTAGACCTCTAAGTCTCTGGAACGGATCCATCCACCCTTTGTCTCTCCCTTCCCCTCTCCCTCCCTCTTTAGCTATCCTTCAGCCATCATGGGGCTGATAAATAAGAGCATAGTCAACAGAAACACAACTAGTTATAAAACAGCTTTACACATAGGGCAGCGAACAGTGGCTTCTTACCAGACATAATTTGCTTCCATTTTCATAGACACATATAATTTTCACTATTATTAATGTTAAAATAACAGAAATAAGGCAAATATTTGGTGAGACATTTTAGCCAAATGATATTAGTTAGTAGTAGCTCAGGTCAAAATCAGAAGTAATTAGAATGTGTATATAGACATGAAGCCTGGTTTCAAAAACTGTGTGGTGTTGTGTATATGTGTATGTTTATGTGGTGTTGTGTGTATGTGTATGTGTGGTGTTGTGTGTATGTGTATGTGTGGTGTTGTGTGTATGTGTATGCTTATGTGGTGTTATGTGTATGTTTATGTGGTGTTGTATGTATGTGTATATTTATCGGTGTTGTGTGTATGTATATGTTTTTGCAGTGTTGTGTGTATATGTATGCTTATGTGGTGTTGTGCATATGTTTATGTGGTGTTGTGTGTATGTGTATGTTTATGTGGTGTTGTGTGTACGTGTATGCTTATGTGGTGTTGTGTGTATGTGTATGTTTCTGTATGGGCTGTCACGGTAGACACAGCTAAGTATAAGAATGGCAGGAAGCTAGAATGAACCTCCTTAGGCTAATGTTGGAAAGAAGTAAGGTGTCAGTAAGTCAAATAAAATTTATTTTAGGAACCTATATAGTCACAGCAAATTAACCAAGCAAGACAAGGGCTCTGAGCCATAATGGGGCTTTACTGTGGCGACTTTGTCCACAAGTGCAGAGAACAATTACTTAGTGACTTATTAATTCTAGAATCAAAATATAAAAAGGGACATCAACTATCTGTCTCATTTTATGAGCACAAATGGCTTTGTTTCAGCAATTTGATTAAAACATCTTTTAAAATTTATGAGTTGGGATCATTAATTAGCAAACAAGTCAGTGTATATCACAATTATTATTTGTCACAAGCAACTAAATTGTCCTCACATCCATAGGTGGCATCATGCAGGCACATGAGGGCTGAAATGCAGTCCTGACTTTGATTTCTCTTTCCTATTCTTCTGCATCCTGTCCACAACAGTCTTTGGACTTCCTCCAGTGTGCATTAGGAATCTCCGTGGACCCTCACCATCGTCTCCGGGTTCCTGAACCTCTCTCCCTAGTCCATTATTTCCACTAATGACCTATTTGCAGCGTACGAGAATTGTCTTTTACATGTTATTTTCTTGCCTAGAACTTTCCAGAGTTTTCTCGTGTAACTTAGAATGAGAATCTACCCTGTTCTAGTTACTTTCTGTTGCTGTGATGAAACACTGGCCAGAATGAGTTTGGGGGCCGGATGGTTTTATTTAGGCTACAGGTCACAGCCATCACTGAAGGGAGCCAAGGCAGGAACCTGGCTGGGGTCAGGGACTGAAACAGAGGCTTCATGGGAATGCTGCTTACTGGCTTATTATGGCTCATTCAGCTTGCTTGCTTATATAATCCAGGAATGGTTCTGTCCATAGTGGGCTGGACCTTCCCATGTCAATCATTAGTCAAGAAAGTGTCCCACATACACACCCACAGGCTAACTGGATGGATGCCAGGCCTCAGTTGAGGTTCCCTCTTCCCAGGTGACTGTAGTTTGTGTAATGATGATAAAAACTCTCCAGCTCAGTCCCGTGGTCTTCTGATCACTGCCTGTCTTGCTCCACAGTTTTCCTTGGTTCTAGTAGTTTCACACCAGGCTTGTTTCCTCCTTATGGATCCCCTCTCCCCCCAGTTGTGGATTTCTCTGTTCCAGATGTCACCTTCCCAAAGGGGCTTTTTCTGCTCCCTTAGTATCAAATAGCCTGTCTCCCATGCAGACATTCTCCCTTCTCAAACTAGAATGATCTTATTTCCTGTTGATTGTTTTCTACCATGCGGCCCCTGTTCTCTGTGGTCTCTCCGGTGATTCCACGGCTTCTGAGATACCTAGTGAATACTAAAGTGACCTAGGCTATATAATAATAGGAAACAACAGGCAAAAACAGGACATTCTGCAGTAGAAATGAATAATGCTTTCAATGCTTAGACGATATTAGCTGTAGGAAATCATAGTTATCAGTGAGCAAAAGATGCTCACAAGAACTGGGGATGTAGAAATAGCAGTGTGCTTAGGAGTCTTTGCTTCAATTCTGACCAGGTGACCATGCTTAGAGAAGAATCTAACCTTTGCTTTTCTCCATACATTGTTAGGTTAGCAGACCCTTCAAAGGTATGTTTTATGAACTCATGTGTCTGTGGTAAGGCCCTGCCATTTTTTCCCCTCACCCATGTATCTGTGGTAAGGCCCTGCCTCCTTTCCCCTCACCCATGTCTGTGGTAAGGCCCTGTCTCCTTTCCCCTCCTCTCCTCTTGACACTTTCCTAATAAAAAATGGTTTGCCTTAAGACAGAAGCTTAGATAATGTTTGTAAATTACTGCTCAGAGCAAGACCTGTTGATCTCGTGACACTTTGGAATCTTTAAGGTGGCTTGCTTTCATGCATACCTTCAGTCTTCCTCAGGATTCTCGGAACTGTATTTTCTAGTTATTGGATTATCTTTCCATTTTCTTATACATTGTAGACTCTCCATAATATTTTTACAGGATTTATTAAAATGATTATTCATAGTTTAAATTCTAGCCTGCATTTATGAAGTGTGTGTTATATGCAATACATAGATTTGAACAGAAAATAAAGGCAGTGAAAGGCATATTCTAGGTGCACATGGGAAAAATTCTCACTTTTGAAGAAATATCAAGATTTATTTACTATGACAGATTTGGATTTATAAAATAAAAAAGATGTTAGCACATTGAAATGTAATATAATATATAGAAAGAAAGTAAAAAGTCTAGAAAAATATTTTATCAATATATTAAATAAATCTTTCTATTCAAAAGAATTTATATATATATATGATATATAATATAATTTTCTTGAGAAGAAGTAGAATGCAGCAGTCCACATGCAAGGAAACAGTAATAGGACATATTATTAAGAATAGTTTTTCTAGCAGTTAAAGAAAGAGATCAAACATTCCCAAAGTGCATATACTTAGTACAAAGGCCATTCAAAGAAGTATGTGGTACAAAATTCATTAGCATAAAAGCATACTAGACAAAAGCAAACATTTCAGCCTTTTTATTTCCAATCCGACTTTACTTTTTAAGAAAAGGAATAGATTTTTTTAATATTTGTGAAACTTTATATATATAAAAGAATTATTCAAGACAAGGTCTCCCTATCTCAGGCTGGCTTCAAACATATTCTGTAGCTGAGGATAACCCTGGAATTCTGATCTTTCTGAGTCTCCCTCCTAAGTGATGTAGTTATAGGCATTCCCTTCCACACCCAGTTTATCCATGGTTCTATGCATTCCATAGCTTTGGACACATGGTGTGGTATACATCCAACCTATAGAATACAGAGGTTTTTTTTTTTTTCCCTCTGCCCTTAAACCTTCCGTGCCTGTTTATCTTTCTTTCTTCCTGTCCTCTACAGAGTTAGGTCATTTGGGGGGCTGGTTGTGTGCAGTAGCACTCTGAGACTGTGCTCTGTTTAATAGTGACTCTCTATGCAGTCACACGCTCTCTTGGGTTTTCCCAGCATATGTAAATGCATGCTTCTGTTGCTGTTGCCTAATGTTCCACTTTTAAGCCTTCTATTTATTCTCCACTGCAGAGAACTAGATCTAGCTTTCTTTTCACCCCTAGCAGGCTACACACATGCACACGCATGCTGCTCTCTTCTTTCCCAAATGATTAAATTGTGATTTGGGTTGATTCAAGATTTGGTATTTTCAACTATAAACATCAGTTACAACCGAGTTACACAGCGCGTTATAATTACTCTTCCTTTCCCCACAACATTTTATTCTCCCTAGAGTTAAAAACTGTTGGGAGTTTGATTTTCTGCTCCGTCTCTGTCATTAGCATCTATGCCATCCTGGAAGGTCACAGCTGTGAGCAACTTTGTTGTTGATGTTTTTCTTCAGTGGGTTCAGTCATGGATGCTCTATTATTTTTCTTGTGTCGAAAACAGTCTCTTATAGGAGCTTCAGAGCCTTGTTAATATGGCGTTATTCTCAGTATCTGCTAAGGGTGATCAAGCTGTTTGCTCTCTCGGAGACTTGTTAGCTCTCCCTGTGGCTGTTGTTACACAGACAACTGCTGCTTTCAAAATGATGGTCACTGGATCAGATCGTGGAGAGTGATGACAGACTCACCTGTGGTTCTTCTTCACGTGTTATACTTGAGTTGGCGTCTATGTAAACACGCAGACATGTCCTTTTACTTTGGGTTGTCTTGTGCGGACCATGTGAGGAACTGCATTGTATTCTTCCTCGTAGGCTCTCAAACTTCGGGAGGTCTGTAATTGCCCACCCCTCTCTGGACCAGACCCTCGGCTGCTCTTCCAGCTTACCATGAAGCATTTTCTTGAAGACTCAGAGAAAGAGGACCTCAACATCACTGTTAAGAAACAGAAAACGGATGTTCCCCCCATTCAGAAGCAGGAACAGATACCACTGACGTACATAGTTGAGAAAAGAACAAGCTGAACTAAAATGTATGAGACGTGGGGTGTGAAGAAGACAGCAGTCCTCATCATTTCCGTGCCACTCTTAGAAATGCTGTTCTAAATGAACAAGAAATGGATATTCATGGTCAAGTCATGTATATTACAGATATCGGAATTTTTCTAGATTTGTATCTTTCATGGAATATCAATGTATTTTAATCTATTTTAAAATACTTACAATGAGGAAAATGTCACAGAATAAATTTATATTATGCATCTTACTGTCATCTATATCTGCTTTAGATTTGGAAGTCGGGCCCCTAGTGGATGCATACTCTGAGTGTAGTAGTTATTTTTTTTTAAAAAAAAAACTTCCTGCTCAGCCTGCAGTGGGTTTTGGAGTCTGGGTGGTTATGAAATGGGTAACTGGTAGTCTGAAGGTGATGGACTGCACTGGGTGTTGGGGTGTGTGGAGAAGGGAATAACTCCCAAAGGAAATACCTCCAGATGGATGTTAGATGCCATTCTGTTCAGAGGCACAGGAAGTGCTGTTTGAGGTTCAGGTGACCTAGTAAGCAGTGTAGTGGGGGAAAGGGGGAGGTCTTCATGCTGTGATGATGTGGGGATTTGGAGGTTCCCAGAGGACACTACTGTGTTCTCCCTGAGGTCAGTACCTAGAGAGGCAGGAGTGAGTGTTGCCTTCATTCTTCTTGCTGGCTGATGGCCAGGTGCTGTGGAAAGCCATGGGGGAAGGTGCTCCAGGAACCTCCCTGGTGAAGCCAGAAGTTGGTGACCGTGTTGTATGGGAATGGAAGTAGATATTAAAACATGAGTTATCTAGCAGTTTTATTTATGCTACAAGGTTGGTAGCCTTAGGCTTTCTTTTAAAGGAATGGTTTTCTTGAAACACATTGTCTTAGTTAGGGTTACTGTTGCTATGAAGAGACATCATGACTACAGCAACTCTTATAAAGAAAAACATTTAATTGAGGTGGCAGCCTTCAGTTCTGATGTTCTGCCCATTATCATCATGGTGGAACATGGTGGCATGCAGGCAGACATGATGCTGGAGAAGTTGCTGAGAGTTCTACATCTTGTAGGCAACAGGAAATGGTCTGAGTGTCACACTGACAGAAGCTTGAGCAAGACACCTCAAAGCCTGCCCTGATAGTGACACACTTCCTCCAATAATGCCACACCTTTTAATAGTGCCAACCCTTAGGGGCCATTTCCTTTCAAACCACAGTACATATTAAATGGTGCTTTGCTGGAGAACTAGAAGTAAAAGAAAATTCTTTATATGAGTAACTGCTCTCTAGGAGCTGAGCCCTTAAAAGATCTGTTTTATTTTTTCTTAAGTAAGTGTGTGTGTGTATGTATATATTATACATACATACATACATACATACATACATACATACATACATACATACATACACAAGTGCATGTGATGACCAAGGAGGCCAGAAAGGGTGTCAGATCCTAGAACTGGGGTTGCAGATGGTGATGAACACCTGACATGGGTTCTGAGAACTGAACCTGGGTCCTCTGAAGGGGCAGGAAGTGTTCTTACCTATGGAGGCTTCTCTCTAGCCCCTGAGCAGAGCTCTTTTTATTTCAGTTATTATGCAATCATATGAGGTAAGTTTTGTTTTCATTTTATAAATGGGCTTGGAGAGGCTTAATAATGTGCCCAGTGTCTTCTACCCAGAAGGAACAAAATTATATCTCTGGTTACCAGCGTGTTCATTTGCTCAACTCTCACGTACCAAAGGCAAAGCTATAAAAGGACAAGGAACAAATTGCATTCTCGCTATCTGTTTGCTTCGATATAGGTGAACTTCATACACCTATAAAACCACCGTGTTGTCTGCAGGATGGTTTTCTGAGTCTTCTTAGATCCTTCTGTCGGTCTTCATGAGAAACTCGGGGTAAGGGAGAGTGGCAGAGCAGGACCCCGCGCCCCAAAGCTTGTGAAATCTCACTTGGGATGTCACCTGATGCTTAGACAAAATGCCGAGTTGTCATGAGGACAAGTGCCAGCCTATTTGTGCTTTTCTGACCTTGTCATGTTTTGTTCATAGAGGATTTCTTGATCTGCACACGAAACAGCAGTAGCAAGGGGAGTTTCACAGTAGCTGTTACCTACGTTGCCATTCTTTGTGCTACTGGTGACTGGAGTTTTGTAAGAGGTGCCCCGTAATGTGTAGAGACGTTGGTAGAGTGTCACCCACAGGTAACAGCAAAGCATACTGTTTGACTTTCCTGGAGAGTTCCTGAGAAGATAGTGTACTGAAGTCCCTAGTCTTCTTTTTTTTTTTTTCTTCTGTCCCTCTGGCGAAGCTAATCGTATTGTTCAGACTTCTCGGGCATGCCTACAAATTGACGCTCTGTCAGAAAAAGCATGGATAAATTAAAGATAATGTCTTTTAGTAGATACGAAAGTCTTAACTATGGGATCAAACAAAGAAACGTTTGATTTCACCTCTGGATGTTCTGGAATCTCTTAGCAGTTGATGATAAGATACATTCAAGTTCGCCGGGCGGTGGTGGCGCACGCCTTTAATCCCAGCACTCGGGAGGCAGAGGCAGGCGGATCTCTGTGAGTTCGAGGCCAGCCTGGTCTACAAGAGCTAGTTCCAGGACAGGCTCTAAAAAAGCTGCAGAGAAACCCTGTCTCGAAAAAACCAAAAAAAGAAAAAAAAGAAAAAAAGATACATTCAAGTTCTTAAGTGTTATGTATTTCCATTGTAAAACTTCTCCTGTTACTGTCTGTGCTTTTCCTGTGAATATAGCATGTTGGGCAGTTAGCTCAGCTCTTGGGATCATGGAAACAATAGATCCAACACACAAACTTAGTTCTCCTATAATCCAGATGTATTTGCTACTAGATGTTTAAACCTATAATATGAATGCACATTATAGGCATTCAGTTAGTATTTTATTTCTCTTATATGATCAATATAAATCATTTGTTCAAAAGATTATTGTTTAAAGGAGAAAGAACTATACGTTGTGAAAATTTTATCTGATACCCATTAAGTACCTGTGGGTCCTAAGACATTTTTGAGCCCTCATTTCTTCATTTGTATAATGAGCACAGCAATACTCAGATTGTGATGAAACTGTTCTTTGAGAGATGCATGTAAGGCATTCCTTATAGTCAAGAGCTCTGAGCATAAGACAGTTCACACTACTTTCTTTGTAGTAAGCGCCATGCTAAAGGTGCTCTTGGGCTTCAGTGCAATCTTGTATAGGGTGGATGAGTATCACCCTCATTTCTATTGGAGATTGAGAAACTGAAGTTTAGAGGGATAATGAAAACTTGTTTGGGTTAATCTATTAAAAGATAAGGAGCAAGTTTTTCTAGTAAGAACTGACAGATTCAAACTCTACCAAGAAAATGTGTCGTCTCACCTAGTAAAACTCCCCAGAAGATACTAACTTGGGATACAGTTTACGACAGAGCATCATGATGTCATCAGAGCAGTGGCTCCTTTTCTTCTGTTTTCCCAGCCCTTGCTTCCCTCTGCTTTGGTATATAAATGGCTGCCAGCAGCTCCAAGGGCTACATGCCTTATCCATCCAAGTGTGAAGAGTGACTGTCCGTACAGCCATTGAAACACACTTTCAACACTAACTGCTTCCTGAAGCAGTTACCATGGTAGCAGCTGGGATTATCCTGATAGCCTTGGACCTCATGCATAGCATCTATCAATTTGACTGAGAATGGGTGCAGTTTCCAGCACCCAAACAGAATCACATCACAGGGCTGGAGGGACGCAGACACAACACATCTAGATTGGTCACTGAGTTAACAAGCCTAGAATTGAACTCCACCATGATTGGTCTCCTTCAGCAGGCAAAGAAACAAGCCAGTTCTTCAAAAAGTTGGCCTGAAATGCTTAACCTGAGCAAAGGTGATGGAGACTAAGTTTCATATTGCTGTAATAGTAAGTTTGCATTTGTATGCTCACTTAACTACTAGGTTTGTTTTAATCTGAACCATGCCTTCCAAACCAGCCTATGGGATTGAAGGATAAGTGGTGTTTACTCAGAGGGAGGAAAAAAGCTTGGCGGAACTGGGTAAGCTGTCTGAGTGTGGTCTTCCAGCAGATAGCTGTACTGGGGTTGGATACCTGTACTGGGGTTGGAACTAAAGGGCAGCTGATTTGTAAATCTGCGTTGGTTCTGAAAAACTGCATGCTTGGGAAGAACAGGTATTGCCTCCATTTTTAAAATCTAGACTCCCAAACTGGAAGCTATTAAGCAGTGTATGTCCAGTACTGCTCATTTGTCAGTGGCATAGCTGTGGATGCAGCCCTCATTTTCTGACTGTAAAGTGTGTTTCTTATACGTGTGCTGCCACTTCTCTTGGTGGATCTCACAAAACCAGAGCAGCTGGGAGGTGTGTTTCCATTGCCCCTTGCTTTTGGATGGCAGGGCAACACTTATTTCTTCTCTATTTAGTAGCATTCATTTTACTGGTCTATGAAGGGTGAGAGAGAAAAAAAACTCTCCTATGCTTATTTACCTGTGAAGGGTAAAGTCCTTGCTACTCCCCTTACAACATGGGTTTATTGGAGCCTAGAGAATTCTTTATCATCAGTAGTGAGAAACATCTCTCATTTGCTAAGTGCCTGCCAAGGGCCTACTATGGAAGAAGTTAAAGTTCAGGAGAGTGAAGTAACTGGCTCCTGGTTGCACAGCAAGGATCTCTAAGAATCTTCAAGTAACAAGTCAGTTCCTCAACAGAAATGTGACTGCATGTTCGTTTTGTTTTTAGCATTGTACACACATTGTTTTATGCCTCCTTGTAGTCCCACTTGTAGTGTGCTGGGATGGGGCTGTCCCCACTGAGCTGTATTTGCAGCGGGTACCACTTCTAATAAGACACAGGGCAGTCCTCTGTTGTGTCCAGAGTGGCCACTATGGTCACGGATGCTAGCTAGTCTTTTGGGTCACATAGCCTCCAGAGTAGTGTGTTTCCCTCTCTCACCCATGATTCATATGGTCCAGAGTGATCCCAGGCCATTGCAAAGTAAGAATTTTGATTTGGAAATCATAGCCCATGCATCCATCTCCTGATGTTCATATGCACAGGGCAGTATGTTAGAGACAGTTAACCTCAACAGCCAGAATGGGTTGCAGATAACACTCAGTGGTCTGGCCTTATCTAAAACAGGAGTCTGTTGGGAGTTGAACTGAAAAGGGAAATCCAGGATCAGGGACTTCTGGCTCGAGGAAACCTACTCAGTAGCCCTCAAACACTCTTCGGAGGGCCTTGGGGTTAGATTTTCTTGGAAACTGGGTCATTTGGGAACACTAAAATAAAGTTACTAATAGTATGGGCAACAATGAAAAAAGAAATAACGGCTGCCAGTCGTCACTAAGATTCCTTTATGAGCAAGTCTGGGAAGCACCTGGCATGCATGAGCTGACTTGATACCTACCACACTTCTCCCAGGTGACTATGATTATCTCGTTTCATGAACAAGAAACCGGGAAACAAGGAACCAGGAGAATCTAAGGGACTTGACCCTGACCTCCTTGTCAAGACTCCCTTGACTTTCTGGGCTCCTGATACCCAGATGTTCCTCCTAGATTGGCTCTTTGTTGGTCATCAGTGTGATGTAGAAAAGCATGTTTGGAATCCTACAGACTTTAGACTCTGACTTCTCTTAGCTGGGATTACTTCTGCCATACCAGACATTCCATGGCCCCAGCCCCCTGGAGCATGTGAGAAGGCAGGGCTTTATGCAGGCAAGTGCCTGGCACAGAGCTCACAATCACTCTTCATTGTCCCCTTCCCTTCTCACTATGGCATATGCTCTAGCTACATTCAAAGATGATTTACAAAAGTAAGTTTGGGGCCAAAGCCTAAGAAGAGATTGCCTCTTGCCAGATACTTATTTAAGAGGGTCTTTTGTATAAGGAAGCTCATTTCAAGAGAAAGACATGCTATAGTCTAGTCAATAGTCTTTGTTTCCCTCTCCAGGTAACCTTAAATGATAAATGGCCTCTCCCCACCCTGTTTCCTTAGCCTCTGCTGGTGGAGTCTTTCTGAACTGTTTCCAGTGACCCGGCAGAGCTGGAGATCCCTCATGAGCCCAACCTCAGTAATATCAGAAAGACCAGTAGCGTTCTCATGGCCAAGTTCAAGTCCTCTTGTTAACTAAGATGTTGATGACTTTACGCAGAGTATTTGCTTTTCTCATAGCTAAAGGGAATTTAAGGGAAGATGGATTTAGTTTAACTCACTAGCATGATTTCAGGCTGATGTAAGTGTATCTTCTATCTATCTGATGATTTCATTGGTTAATTAATAAAGAAACTGCTTGGCCTGATAGGTCAGAACATAGGTGGGTGGAGTAGACAGAACAGGATGCTGGGAGCGAGGCAGATGCCTCGGGCAGTCGCCATGACTCTCCTCTCTGGGATAGTCGCCATAAAGCCAGCCACCAGGTCATTACATGCTGAATCTTTCCCTGTAAGCCACCACCTTGTGGTGCTACACACATTACTAAATATGGGTTAAAGCAAGTTGTGAGAATTAGCTAATAAGAGGCTGAAACTAATGGGCCAGGCAGTGTTTAAATGAATACAGTTTGTGTGTTATTATTTCAGGTATAAAACTAGCCATGCGGGAGCAGGGCGGGACGAAAAGCAGGCCTGCTCGCCTCTTCACTACATCAGACTACAATCTGTCATGGTGGAGAAGCCATGGAGGCAGACGGGTGAGGTGGCTGGTCACATTGCATCTATGGTTAGGAAGCAGAGACCCCAAACCATGGAGTTCTCCTCCACCACAGAGGCGAGTCTTCCATCCTCAGTTAAACCTCGCTAGGGAAACCCCCTCACGGACACATCTGTTTGTGCCTTTCAATCAGGTGTTCATGTCCCATTAGGCTGACCATCGGGATTGACCATAGGAGTTGTCTAAAACATGTTGACAAAAATGACACAAAATTAAGAATAGCATTGTGTTTGGGCCACTGGTACCAAGAGCAGGAGGTGATTGCGTAGAGAAGATGATATGAATACAGATGACACTAGAGAACTGCCTCCCTCCTGCAGATTCTGCACTGTGACCCTCCCCAGGGTACCACCCATCCAGTCTGTGATGTGAGTAGCATCCTATGGAGTTGTACAGCAAGACCTCATCCATTGTACCTTTTCAAAACATCACTGTGGTGGTAGGAATAGATATGGCCCACAGAGACTTATGTATTTAAATACTGGACCATAGGATGTGGCACTATTAGGAGATGTGGCCTTGTTGGAAGAAGTGTGTCACTGGGGAGGTGAGCTTAGAGGTCTTATGTGCTCAAGCTGTATCCAGTGTGGAAGACAATTCATTTCCTGTTGCCTGCATATGAAGATGCAGAACTCTCAGCTACCTCTCCAGCACTGTGTCTGCCTGCATGCTTCCTTGTTTCCCACCATGCCAATAATGGACTAAACCTCTGAAACTGTAAGCCAGCCCCAATTAAAGGTTTTCCTTTGTAAGAGTTGCAATGGTTATGGTGTCTCTTCACAGCAATAGAAGCCCTAAGACAATCACTAAGGATGAACAGAAATTTACCCTGGTTACTTTTTGTTAACATTTATAATAGCAGGCAAGGGTACTAGTTAACACGTGATGAAGTGTGTCTCGGACCTTCCTCAACCTGTGCATATTATTCAGTTTTATATTAGTCAGCAGTCACAATTCCTTTTTTTTCCAGCAAACTGCATGTTCAGTGGCAATGTTTCTTGCCCAAGAGAATGAATCATGAGCCAACCAGTAACTGTTCTAGAAAAAATGATTGGCCAGATCTGTCAGTCAGAAATAAAACAGAGCAAATGTTTCACAGGGGCAGTAAGTGTTTTCCTCTTCATTGTTAAGAGACACTATGGACAAGGCTGTCTTTGCTAGGAGTCTAAGCCTGAAGATCTCATTTGTATCTATGTGCTCTGTGAGATGTTGCCCCAACATCCCTGACTGGCTGAGCTGGCACTGGCGTTTTGTCTTTTGTAAGTATCTCACGGAATGAGATATTTAATATTTCCATTATTTATGCTGCTCTTATTTGATTATTCTCTCCCTTGCACCAAGGAGTATTTGTATGTATGAGCTAATGGTCACATAGTTTCATTACACAAATGAGAAAACCAGAGCATAAGAAAAGTTAATCAATTGGCATACATCATACACTGTTAGGTGGGAAGGCTTCAGAGCAGGTCTGCGTCTGCCTGAGCCTACGGTCTGCCTGCCACTGTTCTGCGAAAGGCATCCCAAGGTCCAGGAATTATATACCAGGGACACTGTGTTGGAAATAAAAAATCTGAACATTGGGCAGCTTCATCGAGCGGGGAGTTCTCAGTTATTGGAACTGTCTGAGTAAAGACACGACAGCCATCTGTCAGGGTTGCTGCATAAGAGACTCGGGCACCAAAGGCAAAGGAAATAAAGATAGCCCATGACTGAGAGGCAAACACTCCATAAATGTGTTCTGGAGTGGAGCCAAATGAGCTCAAAGTAGAGAGGAAAATGGAGTTGCTGTCTTAGTTACTGTTCAATTACTGTGAAGAGACACCATGACCAAGGAAACATAAAAGAAAACATTTAATTGGGGCCTTGCTTACAGTTTCAAAGGGCAGGTCCATGACTATCATGGCAGAGAGCATGGCAGCAGACATGCAGGCATGGTGCTGCAGCAGTGGCTGAGAGCATAAATCTTAGCCACAGGCAGAGAGAAACAGAGAGAGAGAGAGAGAGAGAGAGAGAGAGAGAGAGAGAGAGAGAGAGAGAGAGAGAGAGAGAGAGAGAGAATCCCTGAGCCTAGCTTTTGAACTCTTAAAGCTGTCCCCACCCCCACCCCGTGACACACCTTCTCCGGTAAAGATCATGTCTCCTAACCCTTCCTAAACAATCTACCAACTGGGAACCAAACATTTAAATACATGAGCCTATGGGTATTCTCATTCCCACTACCACAACTACAGACTTGGCAAACCAGAGCTTGAGCATGATGACACGGGGTTTCAGGCATCTGCTCAAGGGGATGAGTCTGGTGTTTCTGCTCCTGGACCCCAGAGGGCATTGGCATCATGACTATAAGCTTCAGGGCTGGGTCGCCATTAAAGTGCCAGCCAGGTCAACTACTTCTTTGCTATAAACCTTGGCTTCTCCCTTTGCCAAATGGGAAAATGGCCCTACAGATGCTTTCCAGGTCCACTGTGAAGAGTAAATGGGATGGTGGCATACTTTCAAAGGTATGTGTTGATGACCTTCTAGTACCTTAGCTTTGTGCTCATGCTATGTGAGCTGGAGAATACCCCCCAAATTCAAAATACTATGTATTTAAAAACATTTTCCAAGTCTCCTTCCCCTTCTACCCCAGCAAGTGAACAAGGAAAAAAGAAAAACCCATAGGACTCCATTTATCTGTTTTGAAATAAATTGAACTCTTACCTAGGAAAGTAGAAGAAATGGCTCCAATGGACAGACTTTCCAGAAAGACAAATCCCCCAATGACCTCTCTCTGCCACTGCTCAATAATGGTGTTTGCTATAAATCAGAGAGCTTCTTTATCAAGTGCCTTGGAAGCGCTTGGGACCGATTTAGTCCTGGAGTGAGATTAATCACAAATGCTACTTTAGCAAGACTGATGGGTGTGAATGAGAAGGTTTGGTGATTCACCCGTTGTGATAGCTGGAGTTTACAGAACCAAAGCTGTAACTTTTTAGGCATTTCTCAGCTTGAGAAAAATGATAGCTTCCAAGAATCCTTTATTGCTAACCATGACTTAGGGCAATGGGAAGCAACGGATGTCTTTGAAAGCACCTACTATGTGTGGCAGACTCTTTTAATTCCTGGAATACTTCTATGAGATGGGTTTGATTCCCTTTGCTTTGCGTCTGAGAGAAGTGAGGCCACAATTGTGAGATGACTTGTGCAAGGTTGTGCAAGGTTGTGCAGGGTTGTGCAGGGGCTAAGTGGCTGAGACAGAGAAATATAGATCTGTTTGCCCTCAACGCTTTGCTCGAGGCTTTAAAACTCTCTATATATCCTTGGCAACAGAGCTCAAGATAGATGTCAAGAAATGAATGGAAGTGGCTTCTTGTCAGGTGTTGGTCCTAGAGCTGATAGCTCACATATTCCATTATGACTCAAATTTTCTCCAACTTGTTGTCTTAAAAAATACAGAGAATGAATGAATGAATGAATGAATGAATGAATGAAGAAAAGCTCCCAAGGGAGAGTAATTTTCAGATTCTTTTCTGCTTACATATAGTATGGCAGCCATGAAGCAACATGGTAAGGTCACTCTCTTCAGGAGGTCCTTGTGGGCCTATGATTGATAGATGCCCCATCAGCCACACTTTTGATACTGTATAGTGGTTTACCTGAGTGGCTTCCAGCCAGAGGCAGGGCAGGGGTTTTGAACCATCGACTATAATGAAAGGTTGTTTACTTGTATACTACCCGTCTCCTTGGCTGAGACTCCCAAGAGCTGGAGCCGTCAAAAGCTCCTTCTAGTCTGTTCTCCTTCCTTCCCGCTCTTCTACCATAAATGTGAGGCCCACAAGTTGAGCTGAAGCTCTCCCCTCCTCTTCATTATTTGTAAGAGTTTCTCCAACAGATTTCTTGCACCCCTAATTCCATCTGGGTATCCTCGTCTTGGAAGATGCTAAGGGACATACACAGTGGTTCTGTTACCCAAAGTAAATCTTTATCTTCAGGGAAGCAGATGAGCACTATAATGCTGTGATGCTACCAAATTAGGATATAGCCGAGCAAATGAATAAATTAGAGATTAATGCAAGTGCATCTCAAGGAAAAAATGTTGAGCAATAACTAAGGTGCAGTATGTCACACTTACATGAAGTTCTAACCAAGTCAACGCAGTGTATCAGCTGTAAGCACATACATATCTAATAAAAGTACAGAATCACACTAGAGAAGTTAAACACCAAATTCAGTAGAGGAAAAAGGTAAAAAGTTTGGTATTTATAGTTATATAACTAGTACACAATTGCTCATTGTACCTCTGATTTTTAATGTGCCTGGAGTTTTTCAGAATAAAAAAATCATATGCAACAAATTACTTCTGGTGAGAATTGAAGAAGTGCTTTGAAGGTGGATATGCTTTAGAACATTTATTGTCACACCCCAGCCCTGTGGGCTTCACTGCACCGAGCAGCAATCACTTATTTTTATACTTCTATTCTCTTTTCCCTTTCTCTGACCCCAGTGGGAGCATGAACTCTGCAAAAGAAGACTGTCTTCATTTCTGAATCCCTGGTGGCTATCGTGGCTGCAGAACAGCAGTGTGTGCCTAGTGTGGCTTTAATTATTGGTAGGATGAGAAAACGCACTGGGAAGAAAGATGGAAGGCAGAGCCGAAGTAGCTGTTTTCCCAGAAGAGGCAGAAAGAAAGAGGCCCTGTCCTTTAGTGTTACACATCCGAGTGATTGGTCCCCTGTGTGTGACCGAGGCCAGGTTAGAATGATTGACATCTCTGAGTTCCTGTTTCTCTGTTGGTTACTTTTTAAAATGTTACACTTGATTTTTCTTTTAAAACGTCTACAGAGTAGCTTCAGACCTGGGCACTGCCTCTCTTTTGTTACAGTTATTTAAATTGATGCTCAACAAACCTGGGAGCAGGCAGAGCCACTGACCCGCTGATTGCCAGAACCGGATTCACATAAAGGTCTCTCTTGGGGCACTGTATCCAGGGACAAGGCTACGCAGCTGTTTACCAGTGTACTGGTTTACTCAAGGCTTCTTACATGCTAGGGCTCCCTGAATCAGTTGCTAGAGTACTGCGATAAAATACACAGGTCGAGACCCACTCCCAGGGGTCCTCTAGCTAGCGGTACAGGTGCAGAGGTGGGTGATGAGATGTCGTGGTCAATCTCCCTGGCTGAATTTAGAATCACCTAGGAGATGCCTCTGGACATGGCTGTAACACGTTTTCAGAGAGGTGAAACTCAAGCAGGAAGGCCGAGCCTGAGTGTGGGCAGCACAAGCACACAGGTTGGGTTCCCAGACTACACAGAAAAAGGGAGAAAGCAAGCTGGGCACCAGCATTCATTCTTGTCTGGTTCCTGACGAGGACAAAAAGTGACCAGCTGTGACCAGCCGGCCGCCTCACACTCCAGCTGTTGTGCCTTCCAGTCATGATTGACTGTCCTCTCTTAAATCTGAACCAAAACAAATCCTTTTCCCTAAATTCCTTTTTTTGGGTGTCTTGTCATAGCAGTTAGAAAGTAGCAAACACAGAAGACGGGGCCAAGGATTGAGCTGTTGTGGTGATAAACCCAAGCATGTGTTCCCAAGGCCTCTGGAACTGATTTGTAGGAGGTATACAGAGGAGTTGGTAGTTGTAGGCTAGATGTGGCTTAGATACTGTTAGCAGAGATTAGTGGGTTAGTGGGACGACCAGAATGCTGGGAGAAACACAGAGAGTAGGGTTCTATCCCATGAGGCTTCAGAGTAGAACAAGAACGCTATCAAGAACTCCATCAGAGGCCGTTCATGTCCCACTCTGGCAAAGAATGGCTACATTCTGCCCATGTTCTGAACCTGTGAGTGAGGTTCAGTTCAGGAGAAACAGACGGCCTTGCTTCAGGGAGGACATTTCAAGACAGTAACAGTCAGGCTTTGTCGTGGTGACTGCTCCCTGCGCTACTGGGGTTGTAAGAATTCAAAGCAAGAAGATAGAGAAAATGTCCAGTTTGTTGGGGAAATGAGTGTGAGCAGGATTAACGTCCCAGTCAAGGAAGGCCACACAAAGCCGTTGTGCTTGTTGAAAAGATTAGAGCGATTGAAGAGAAACTTGGCACTCTGCCAGGCAAGCAAGAAAGGTACCTGGAGGGCAAGACCCCACCCATCAAAGGCTTCAGCTTTTCTTACAGCTTTGATGCCTGTAAAACCAGCAGCACGTGGCCAGGGCTGTCAAGTTCTTCTGCCGACTTGGGAAGAAGCCTGGCACCACATTTTCCACGGACCCTATTTACAATAACGTCTGTGTGCTGACCCTGGGGAGGAACTTTTCTGGGCTGTCGCTTTCCGGGAACAGGCGGCCCTTTCAGGGGTGGTCTCAGTTCGGGCGCTCTCCTGCCAAACTAATTCACATCTTCACAAGCTGGAGCCCTACTTGGTAGCCACCTTTTCTGTTGTCGCAGTGCAGAGCAGGAAGCCTGTCTTTAATAACCATGGCTTCTTTTTCAGCATTTCCTTCTGTTTAAGCTCTAGCCTGCCTGCAGTGGTGGAATTGTTCATTTTCTTTCCCTCACCAAACCGTACTTACAAATATCATTTTGTCCCATTTGCTTCTGTCTCTCGCTTAGACCTTGATATGGGCCACAAGCAATAGCCATGACCCAGTCTGAATGCTCTCTTGTCTTGAAATTTCCTCTGAAAAATACATTAGTCTGTTCATTTCTTCAAGATTCATCTGCACTCAGGCCTGGGGCAGACAAAGATCCGCTGTAGGCCTTGGTGGAATGCCTCAGGCTCTGAGGAGGAAGCTTCCATGACAAGATTTTTTTCCTTTTTCCCTATTTTTTCTTCTTTTTAAATTTAATTTATTTTATTTTGGGGGGAGGTTGCAGGGGCAGAGAATGGATACAAAGGGATGGGAAATGAATGGGATCAAGATGCGTGATGTGAAAGACACAAAGAATAAATAAGAAAGTTAAAAAATTTGTATTCACCTCTCAGGACATGGTCAGAATATGGCTAGATTTGCCTGAGTGTAGCCTGAGTGTGACCTCTAACCCAGTTCCCAGTAGAGTGCTTGGTGCCTTCTGAAACCCCATGAGCCAAGTCTCTGCTGTCCATACTCTCTGGCTGGCCATCTCTTCTTCCCAGTTCCCCCTAGGATGGCCCGTTGAGCTCTGCTTACACAGACACACACTCCTTCCTCAGCCAGTTCCTTAGGTCTAAGAGCTGTGTGGTTAAGTTTACTGCAGCAGCAGCCCCACTTCTTAGTACTGCTTCATGATAGTTACTTATCTCAGTGTTATGATAAAAATAGTGGATAAAGGCAATTTAGGGAAAGAAGTTTCTGTCCATCACTACAGGAAGTCAAGAAATGAATGGAGTTGCTTAGCAACCCCTCTTTGGTCCAGAACCCTGACCCATAAAATTGTAGAATTCACATTTAGGGTGAATGTTTCTGGTCATTAACATAATTTAGATAATTTTCACAGACATGGCTTTTCTAATCTAGATAATCCCTTAGATAATACCTGGAGGCCTGCCTCTGGGCTATTCTATATCCTATCAAGTTGCCAATCAGTGTTGACCACTGCAGCCATGAAGTCAGACCACCCCTGCCAGAGTGAACTGTATCCCTTCTTACTATGAGCTAAAATAAATTATTCCTAATTTTTTAAAATCAGGTATTGCCATAGTAACAAGAAAAGTGGGTGAAGGTTAGGGAATGAACAGCAGAGTATTTCCCCATGTGTGGGCCTGGGTCTCCTGGAAGAAAATGATTGCCTCTTGAAACACAAGGAGCAGGGAGACACGAATGTGTGGCGGGGAACAGAGGTTGTCCCTTCAAGACAGGACAGTCTCTCTATGTCCTAAAGATGAGAGCAGAGAGAGAGCTTCAGGTGACAACCACTCTGGATGTCACCTTTTCCTCCCCAGGATCAGAATCATGGGTGTCTGATGCCCACCCTGAGTGTGCTTGTACATGGACCCGTGTGCTCCACCTGTGTTAGTCCATGTGCTCTGAGGAAGTGGAATCTGAGCCAAGCCTATGGAGAAAATGAAGAGGAAGTGCAGAGTGGCCAGAGAATCCAGGGGTTTGTTATGCACCCCTGGCCCACCCCTGAAGGAGAGCGAGATGAGGGAAAAATGGTTTACTGATTGTAAGGAAACTCTGGCCAGACTGTCTGCAAGTCCTTTTGCCAGTAGCACCCATGAGAGGATTCCTCTGTCTCGTCCGCTGGCAGTGCTGGTTCCAGTCTTGGCAGGGCAGTTTTTAAGATGGTCAGTTTTGTTGCCTGAAATGAGGTATCTCAGAGGTGTGTTTACCACACTCTCAGCTGTTCACCCCTAAAGTTCAGGCTCCTGCTTTGGCTCCTAGTCCTGCCATCTGACTGGAGAAACTTACCCAGCCAGAGGGTGTGCAGGCCGGTGGTTAGGAGTGAAGCAGTGTGCAGATCTCTGCTTAGCCACTTATCAGCTGGATCCTTGGGCTAAGTTTCCTCGGATGGAAGCAAGGATGTTCACACTACTTATCACACACATTTATAAATGGCTAGAGGAATTAAAGGGTGTAATGTAGTTGGTATCTAAGTGTAATTATATCTATTGTTGCTTTAGTGGACTGAGGGGTCATTTTGATATATCACCTTGACATGCATCAAATTAAATAAGTTGAAAAGATCCACACCTTTGTGCTGACTAGTTTAATGTTCTCTTGATGCAAGCTAGAGTCACTTTGGAAGAAGGAACCTCAGTTGAGACAATGCCCCTCCAATATTGGCTTGGAGGCAAGCGTGTGGAGCATTTTCTTGATTGGTGATTGAAGTTGAGGGGTCCTGGGTCACTGTGAGCAGTGCCGCCCTCGACCCAGCCTGGGTTGGTGGTGCAGGAGGCTATAAGAAAGCAAGATGCATAAACCCTAGGGAGCAAGCCAGTGAGCAGCATTCCTCCATGGCTTTGGCTTCACAGTTCCTGCCTTGAGTTTCTGCCCCGTCTTTCCTGGATGATAGACATACATGATGAAATACGTCCCTTCCTCCCCAAGTTGCTTTGGTCATGGTGTTTATCACAGCAATAGAAAACCCAAGTAAGACCATCTTTATCCCTACCCCTGTGGTTTGCTACACATACTTAAGACACCAAGAGCAGCCTTGATTCTTCGCCAATCTTTCTGCATTGGTTTTGACTCTGAGACTCGGGTTCCCCGCTTCCCATAGAATATTTTATAATGATTTTGTTTGTTGTGTGACTTTCTTCGTGGTGGTTGTCATTGCTTCGAAAAGACGGAGTTCCTGCAGGAGTGGGCACAAAGTCCTGTTGACTATTGCCTTTATGGTACCTGGCCTGAGGGCCGGCTCCTGCACTGGGAAGGAGTCATGCAGGGTAGGCTCCTGGGAGGTGAGTGGAGCTGCAGCTGGGCTGGTATGCAGCATGCTGAGCTTCATGCTCAGGACTGGGCTTGCACACAGCAGGTGATGGGCTAATTTGAATTCATACAGCGTTTCCAACAGCCCACCAGAGTAGGCAACATTGTGCTGTACCTACCCTGAAGATGGTTCATTTCGCATCTGACACAGGTTCGTGGCTGGCCAACAGCAGCTCTGTGGATTATCTCTGCTTAAGTGCTACATAAATGATTGGCTTCACGTGTTTTCCTGTTCCCTCCACAAGTTTTGGCCAGGGCTGTGGGTGTGCCCTACAGAGATTGTTTCTGCCTTAGGGAAGCTAGAGGTTGGATTTCTATTTCTCTAAGGTGCCCTCTGTCCCCACATGCAGAGATTCAAAGGAGCTGGGTGTTCGGGCACTGCCACATGCATGAAAAAGAGCTGCCTCATACAACTCAGGACCACCACATCTCTCTGGGCTTAGGGCAACCTTGCTGTCATGTGTGTCACCTCCTCATGGAGCCTACCTAGCATGCTCATATCTGTTAACTTTGCTTTGTAATTGATAGTTTACTGGATGACTGCTCTTACATTTCCCTTTCATTTCTACAACAGCCCAGTGATACTGTGTCACCTTATACATATATCAAGTGCCGTCTAAATTCCAAATAAAAACTATGCTTATTTTGAGACCAGGCACTTCACACACCCAACCCTGGGAAAGGCCTGTGTAAACACACACTGCTGTGTTTGCATGGTGGCACATACACTGTCATCTCCTATGCATGCCATGATGTAGCTGGTGGGCAGCTACAGGAAGACATCTGGGGGTGGTGGTAAGCTTCCTGCCTGGGACTCTTGGACCATTGTGGAGTTGTTAGCCAGGAAGCTCTGTTTTCTCATTTGTGCCCTGTGCTCTTCCCTGCCCTCCAATTCCCTCCTCAAGCTCAGGCTGGGCGCCTCCTATCTTTAGTATGTGATCCTTGCCCTCTCTCTCTGAATGTAGGAACCACTTGCTCCTGTCTACTCTCCTTTGATATCTGAGACTCAGTCCACAGATGCTTCTAGAAGGCAGTCCCCTGCCTTTCCAGTCTCAGGTTTCTGATCAAT
Organism: Arvicola amphibius; assembly: GCF_903992535.2. NCBI lineage: Eukaryota > Metazoa > Chordata > Mammalia > Rodentia > Cricetidae > Arvicola > Arvicola amphibius. The sequence continues at coordinate 44,543,158 of NC_052052.2, read as the reverse complement.
ACTGACATGTATAACAATTACATGCACAGACTCTCAGGGATCTGGAAAACCGTGGATTTCCCCCTTTGGGACCACATGGCCAGTCACAGACTCATATGTAAGGGACCAAGTCTAAGCATGCAAACTGGTATAGTTAAGCAGACACAGCCTTTAAATCCAACCCATTTGCATTTTGCATGCAGCGTGTGTTCAGACCCATAGATGCATGCACACATGACTATCGCGTGTGCATAGGGCCTGTGTGTGTGATTCTAAGCTTGTGGACACATGTATCCTATGGAGTATGCATACCAGCATATGCAGACACAATAGTGTGTGTCATGTGAGACTCTTGGTCATGCAAGCCAGGGTGATGGTAGTCTCTTTCTACCCAGGATGTCACACACAAATAGAACTTTGGCCTTCCAGAGACACAAGATCACACGTTCTCCTAGGGGACAGCTCTTTCTTTGTCAAGTTGTCTGACCCTACAAAGGTGCCAGAGCCTGTGGTTTAGGCTTCCCCAGGTGCCTGCCTGTGAACAGAGCTGCCTGTCACCTCGGCGCTCAGCCCCTCCTCTCCTCAGGAGCTCTCTGCTCTCAGCGGGGAAGGCACTGAGGCTCAAGGTAATTAAATTTCACTCTCTCCCCACCTCGGCAGCTTCGATCTGCACGGGGACGTAGCCTGGCTCTGAAGGAACAATGCTTTTAATTTCTCAGCTGGAATACACTCTTCTTAGACATGTTTCATATGTGAGTCAGGAAGACTAAAGATTACAGCGTGTTCCCATCCCCGGAGCATGGCGTCACTTATGAACCCTTTCACACCATTTCACTGGCATCTCACCAACATCCCCTGGGACAGACACTGTGGACTGGCCCCCTTCGGCCGAAGAAGAAGCTGAGCTGAGCTCACAGTGGCTATCACTGTCTCCTGCAGGCTCTGTCCACAATGGCTTGTGAGTTCAGTCCTATAGATTCTACCATGACACAGGGAGGTGTATGTATTTTTCAGAAGAGGAACCTGTAAAACATCAGGCCAAGTTAACAGGCTGAGGCAGTGCACTTAGTAAGCACTCTGGGCGTTATGCTCTATGAAACTGAAGGCTGTAGAAGATACTTCTCTTCTGAGTGAAAATCTAAAGCAGGATCTCCCATATTATTTTCCAAAGAATACAAGATTCCTTTGTGGTGCAAACTCCATTTTCCTGATTTTCTTTTTGTATGTAGCTGATGTGTGTGTGTGTGTGTGTGTGTGTGTGTGTGCGCGCGCGCGCATGCGTGTGCATGCACGTGCGTGTACGTGTGTGTGTGTGTGTGTGTGTGTGTACATGTATGCCCACAGATGTGCAGAAGTCACATTCCTCTATTGCTCTCCCTTTTGAAATAGGATCTCTCACTAAACCAGACCTTGCCAATTTGGCTAGATTGGATGGCTGGTTAAGGCCCCAACAGCTTCCAGTCTCTGCGTGCCACTGCTGGGCTAACAGGTCTGGTTGCCATTCGCACCTGTTTATGTAGGGGGGCTGGGATCCAAACTTGGGTCCTCACGCTTGCTCAGCAAGCTCATCACCACTGGGCCATCTCCCCAGCGTGCTGTGTAATGTCTTAAATAAGCATTCCTCAGAGGCTGGCGACTGTCTTTGAGGTTCCTCTCATCATGTATGTCCGTCGTCACACACAAATGCCAAAGCTGTTGTGCCCAGTCAGGTCTAGTCATGGAGGGCGAGAGAGCTCGGGGGTTTCTTGTGGGAGGTGTCATGGACCAAGGTTGCCATACAAGAGGATCATATTGTTTTGGCCATGCTCGGTCTCTTATAGCTCAGGCATATGGACACACATTACGGTAAGCAGGGACTTGAGGGGAGAAACTATAGCTCTAATAGCCCACATGTGAAGGGCTCCCAAGCTTTGCTTTCGGCTCCCTATATTCCAACCATTAGTGAGCACATTACATACATGATTTTCATGTACAATTGACTCTTAAGGATTTTATCCCGTGCAAACCCTGAATTCATTAAGAAATAACTTGGGGCTCTTTCTCACCGCTCCCCTGAAGAGACAGCCAGACCTTTGTGCCTCCTTCCCTCCCTCCCTCCCTCCCTCCCCTCTCTCTCCCTGTCTGTCTATCTCTTTGTCACTCCTCTCCCATCTTCCCACGAGGCCGTCTGTGCTCCTCTTCTCCCTTTGCTCCCTTCCCCCATAAAACTCTCTATGTGAAAAAAAAAAAAGAAATAACTTATGTTGTGCCATCATTTGAAAGAGACTCTTTAAAATTTTGAGAATGCTTATGGCAGCCTCCAAAAACCTCCACGGGTTGAGATGCCCAGAGACTGGACATCCAGGCTGGAGATTCTTCCAGGGCTTCCAGATAGAACTGCGTCCAGATCCTGGCCCTGCCATTAATCCCTCGGGTAAGTCACAACACCCCTTCCTTAATTTGCTGTCCTGCAGTGAAAGATAGAAAAAGTCTGACTGAGTGCATCGCAGCCCAACCGGAGATGCTGCTCGGCTCCTCTAAATGAGGAGCGATGGGTCAGAGCCAGCGGAAGAAGACAAAGCCGGCTACATGAACTGCGAACTACATGTCAGCGTTCTATTTGCCTTGAGACAGGGTGAACATCAGCACATTTCTCATCAAGACAGAAGATAAAAACTGGAAAAACCAGAAGCCTTTTGGAATAACTCAGGCACGGAGAGGTCAACGCCTTTGCTGGTTTTCTCTAGAATGCCTGTACCATTGCTCATCGCGATATGCGCTCTGCATGCTGGATACACAGCTTTCTGGTTTTCAGCTGTTGGCAGTTTGACTGAGGATGGCTTCGGCTTTTCCTTGGACACTGTGATTACATGAAGGTGCCATCAGAGCTGGCTCTCCTGCTCTCCCCTTGACATTCTCTGAGTAGCCATAGCTCTGACTGTCTGGAGCTTCCACCTCTGGGTGCCTCCGTTGTCACCTCTACCTTTCTTTATGTTCGATTGCTCCAGGAGAGTGAGCACAGACTGAAGCCTAATAGAAACAACGGGGCTTCCGGCACTGGTCTTTGATGGTATGCTTCTACAGTGGATAGACATTTTCAGATTCTAGGATTAGTGTGTACATGTTTCTATTGTAACAAATTGCACCATTATTTTTACATTAACATTTCATTTATAAAACATACACAAATGGAAATCTTAAGAATGCTCAGAGATAAAAATAAAAATTTAAATTAATTTACTAATGAGAAAAATGCTTGATCACACTAAAATACCACTGAAAATCTTAGTTTACTTTCTGACATAGTTATTCAAAGGTCTAATCCAAAATTAAGTTTATAGTAGAAACTGAATTTAATTCTTCCCTCATCTCTAAGAGTCCATCAATAATTTCATCACTAAAGAAAGAGCCAGAAAGTTGTGAATCACTTTTAAAGCAATATCTACCTATCTCATTTTTAGTTCAGACTGACCCCTTTAAAAGCAGCCAAATGCAACTCTATGGGTTTACAGAAGATATTCATCATAGCTTCGTAACACCACTGTACAGGTGGTGCAATATATGACTGCATCTTCCTGTGCACACATTGATTACCAAACACTGCCAGGAAATGGTGAAAGCCAACAGCTTGGTGAGCACTCCAAGGATACCCCTTGGACACTGTGGAGTCTTACGCTGTTCTCAGGCTTGCTCACAGGGAGTAGGTGACAACACCAGATAGGGTAAGCAGTGACTTCATGCTTGTTGTGTCTTGGTAAAGTGTAGTGATATTTCATTTGTATTTTAATAAATAAAGCTTGCCTGAAGGTAAGAGAGCCCCACTAGCCAGCCTTACAGCCCAGGCAGTGGTGACACACATTTTTAATTCCAGCAGCCACACTAATTTGATGTAGAAACCAGGTGGTAGTGGTGCACACCTTTAATCCCAGCCCTAGAGAGGACTATGAAATAGGAGGAGACAGTTCTCAGACACCATCTCATTCTGAGGATTCCTAGTGGCAGGATCACCATTTTGGACTGAGGTAGAGGTAAGGGCCAGTGGCTGGTTTGTTTTGCTTTTCTGACCTTCAAGTTGAACCCCAATATCTGTATCTGGGTTTTTATTAATCTTGCTGCAGTAAACATTAATATCCCTTTGTTTGTTTGCCTAACACAGGGTCTTGCTAGTTAGCCCTGACTCAAATGGAACTGCCTGTGTAGAACATGCTGACGTTGAACTTACAGATAGACTCACTTCAGCCTCTGTCTCCTGAGTGCTGGGATTACAGGCATGCACCTCCATATTAAGTCTTTTACTATTCTTTTTATTATATTTTAAAATGTACATAGGAAGGCCAGCATGCCCCTCCACCACCAGAGCTTCCATGAATCATTGTAAATATTGTTTGAGAAAGTCAATCTCATTTTGGATCCTGGAGAGCAATGGAATTCTTCAGGACTATGGACAGCTACTTAGGTATGTGGCGATCTCCCTATTTCCAATAATGGGATTTGATCCCCCATAAGACAGTTGCTCAGAGTGATTTCGATGGCCTGGTAAGTGCTCACTAAGGATCTCTCTCTCCCTCTGTTCCTTCCTTCCTCCTTCCCTCCCTCCTGCTCTCTCCCATTTTCTCTCCACCCCTCCCTCCTTTCCTCCTCATTTTCCCTACTCCCTCTCCCCTTTCCGTTTCCTTCTCTCCTGTTCAACCTGGTGTCAAGTGAAGGGAAGGAGATAGGAATTACAACAGATGATCTGGATAGAAATACAACATGCAAACTTGGAAATGTTTCTAAGGAGAAGTGTTTCTGGTTCTTCCCTCTCCAAAGGCAACATCCGATTTGGGAGGAAGGATGTGTGTACCCTGCTCCATATCTTATTATATTCTCTTCTCTCCTGTCCCCCACAATGTATTGATATCCTACAATGGTACCACATTTCCATACAGGAGTAGAGCTCTTGCTGTCCTCTGGGTAGGACCCAAGAGTGATGAATCAGCATTTATAGGCTTGGCCTTTGTGTCTTCAACTCTGAGTTATCCACAGATGGACAGATCAACACTCAGGGGAGCTCTGGACACTCCATCCATTCACGTTGTCATTTAACACATGTTCACCAGTTCTTCAATGGTTCTCCTTTAAAGGAGCAGGCCTTAACTCTTCTCTCCGTTGAGTGTAAGCTACGCATAGTGAATTTCTTCTTTTTTAGATTATATTCATTCTAAGCCTTATTTTTTAATTGCGAAATGATGTCTCGCAAGCACTGCATGATGTTGTGAATCATGCACATATGTGGAATGGGTAAATTAAGCTAAATGTATATGTTTTTACCTCTCATAGTTATGCTGCCATTTCTGTAGTGATTGTGTTTTGTTTCAAAAATTTGTTTCATTTTTAACTTTTTCTTGTGTGTGTGTGTATGCTATGTATGTTCAGGTACCCATGGAAGCCAGAAGAGGGCATCAGTTTACGTTGGAGCTAGAATTACAGGCACTTGTGAGAGTGGATGCTCACCAGTGCTGGAAGCTGTGCTCTGGTCCTTTGCAAGAGCAGGAAGTTCTCTTTGCCCCTGAGCAGAGGACCAGAGCTCAATTCCCCCACCGCATTCTTAATCCTGTATAGGGCAGGGCACAAAGGTTAGAGAATTTCTTTTAATAAATACATGGAATGGCTGTGAATGAATGGATGAATAACACTCCAGTGAACAGCTGAAGAGATAGAATATTTTTGTGAGGTTAGATTATGAAAAGATGGTGTGATACCATCCCCTACCTTCTTCCTCCCTGGAGAAAGTGGATACCATGTCTTAAGAATTCTCAAGGAGCCCTGGGAGACAAATTCAACCTCCTGCCCAGTGTCTCGTCGCTATTTCCTTGTCACCAACCCCTGGCTCGATGGGGTCAAGCCTGCAGATCATGCAGCTGCAGAGAGAGGCTTGACTCTGACCTGGTGAGAGGCTCTAACCAGAGCCACACCAGGAAACTAGGATAATAATTTTGTTTTAGTTATTTTGTTATGCAGCAATAGTGTTCAAAATCCCAAGCCCATTCTTTGTCTGACTTTAAATTTTTTGCTTTCTTTTCTTTCTTCCTTCCTTCCTTTCTTTCTTTCTGTCTGTCTTCCTTCCTTCCTTCCTTCCTTCCTTCCTTCCTTCCTTTCTTTCTTTCTTTCTTTCTTTCTTTCTTTCTTTCTTTCTTTCTTTCTTTCTTTCTTTCTTTCAAGACAAGGTTTCTCTGCATAACCCCTGCTGTCCTGGGACTTGCTCTGTAGACCAGGCTGGTTTCAAATTCAGGGACCTGCCTGCTTCTGCCTCCAGAGTAGTGGGATTAAAGGCTGAATTTTCAAAACAGATGACTCAAGGATTCAGCTTCTGTGTCTGGTCCCTGTGTGCTGCTATTTTTTTTTTTTTTTTTGAGCTCAGCTTCCTTATCTAAACTACCAGCAGACACAGGATTTCTGCCGCATTCCAAGAATGATATGCTCAGGTGTGGTCTTATCAACTCATCCATGATAATATGAGGTGACTCTGTTTTCTCATAGAAAATGAGGAGGAAAGGAGGCCCAGAGAGGTTGACGACTGGCCCTGCATTCACAATTCAGCTTGGATGTGCCACACTGCTTATAACCTCACCGCTACCCATGCATTTGATTGTGGGATCTTTCACCGACAGATCTGGGGCTGGGACAAACCCAGTTTCACATTCTGTCTCCACACCGACCAGCTGACCACTGTTTTCTCTAGCTGGGGGAAACACAGTCCAGAGTCTCTATGAGGAACAGAAGAGCTCATATAGAAAGTACGCCTGTCTGTAGACCAGTGCTCTTGGAGGGAGCTCTCTGGGACTAAGAAAACATTTCCTGTTTACTCAGTATGGAAGCTGCTGTTCATATGCGTGTTTAACTGGAGCGCTTGAAATGTGGCCAGTACAAATGAAGACCTTAAGTTTTTATTGTATTCAAGATAAGTTTAAGTTCAAGAAGCCACGTGAAGCTAGTGTTATTAGACAGGAGAGAGGGCAACTGAAGACCGTACTCTCTAGGGAGGCTGGGATCTTATCTGCATGTCGTAGTGGAGCCCAGACAGCATTTAGCCCTGTGCCAGGCACAGAGGGAAACCTGCAATAATGAATCGCTGAGCAAGGAGCACACAGAAGAGTAAAGTGGTCCATCTTGGGCACCAAGTACACCGCTTCTGTCTGCTAGGCAGTGTATTGATCTGAGAGGACCCTTCCCGCCTCCCTCCTACCCCCTCCAGCCCCCTCCAGCCCCCTCCACCAACAGCCAATTATACTCTTCTGCAGAAATGTCATTCGAGCCCCAGGAATTGGACAGAAACTAGATTTCAGGGGACCAAGGGACGGACACAGAGAGTCCCCCTAATCTTTAATGGGCCACAGAAGACAAGATGCATCCTCCACCCTCCAAGACTAACTAGAAAGTTAGTAACAGAGACAGTTAAATTAATGATGAGGCTCCATGACAGGGAGGCCAGGGAAGCTTCTTAAAATGTCACCTTCGTTATTTTTCAAGGCAGCAGATGACTGCCTTCCCCTTGGCTTCCGTGTTGTTATTGTTCTGCCTCAGGGTGGAGGGACTTTTCCCCCTAATCCCTACAACATGAGCTGTGTAAGTTCAGCGAGGGCAGGAGGAGAGATAGCGCAGGAGGCTTAATAAGGGGCTCTGCTGTCACTGAGCCCCAGCAACTGTGCAGGCATGAAGAGGTGGCGGGTGGGGGCAACCCGCTGGAGCTCCTCTCCTCGCTGCTGCTCCCAACACGGCTCCTGTCTTTCTCGTCTGTGGAGAGGGGGAGCACCGTGCGCCTTGCCATGGCTTTCTGCACTTCCCTGGATCAATATTCCAGTCTCCAACAAATGCGACCTGGCTGTGAGCAGTGAATTCCACTAAGTCTGGACTCTTAACGCTGCCAGTGTTGGTCCTACCAATTCATTTCCGACCACAGGCCCTCCATATTCTTTCTTGTGAAAGAAATGGAGGTCTTGGACAGCAAGCTTTAAGACCTCCCTTTAAGCTCCATACTTGCCTTGTAGCCAAGAGCAGATTTCACAGTCGCTTAAATTGCCACCATGGTTCTGCTCCTTCCTTAAAAATCACATTTATTTATTTAGCACACATGTGTGTATGTGCGTGCATGTGTGTGTGTGTGTGCGTGCATGTGTGCATGCAATCATGTGTGTGCACACATGCACCTACATGCTCACATAGGCACAGTATGCAGACAGAGTTCAGAGGACAACTTGCAGGAGCCGATGCTCTCCTTCCACCATGACGGTCCTAGGGGCTGAACTCTGCTGTCAGGCTTAGTGGCAAAACTCCTGAGTCCTCTCCCTGGCCCATGGCTCTGCTGCCTCTGATCTGTCATCCAGCCTCTCTGAGACAACAGTAATATATCCCCACTGTGAAGATGACATGAGATAGTGAATTCCAGGGGCTGAGCAGTGAGAATGATAAGGGATGCTTTCCAAAGAATCCCTGTTCCCACATGGAACCCCTAAAATACTGGCTTTTTTCTGCAGTGGCGTCCGAGATCTGAGCCTCTCATTTGCTTTTGCATCACGTGAAGGCCTCATTGCAGGGAGAGAGGCTGATCATACACAGCAGAACCTGTTCAGTGTCGGGTGACCCAATGGATGTAAGAAGTATTAAAAACTCTCTCTCTCTCTCTCTCTCTCTCTCTCTCTCTCTCTCTCTCTCTCTCTCTCTCTCTCTCTGTGTGTGTGTGTGTGTGTGTGTGTATTTAGTTGTAGGAGTTAACTCTTTCCTTTTAAGATGTGGGAACCAAGGATTGAACTCAGGTTATCAGGCTTGGTGACAAATGCCTTTGTCTGCTGAGCCATCTCATTGGTCATTGTTGAATATTTTAAAGATAATTGTTGTCACCATTTGCCTTCTAGGCTTTGAGTGTAAGTTACACAGGCTGAAAATGGCCCTAGACTTGAAAAGCACAAAGCCTTATGAATTCTTATTGTCCCCTCACCTTTTCATATGTTCCCCATCTGCCCGTCCCTCCATAGTGGTCTCTCCCCACTCCACCCCTACCCATGCCTGCTTTGCTTTGACCATCATTATCACTATCCAGATATTTTTTGGTAGACTCTACTGTGTCATTGTCCCACCTCCAGTATACAATGTGGCACACCCTTCTCCACAGCTGAGTCATGGAAACAGTGATTATGTGTATGTATGAAGACCTTATAGCCAGAGTTCTAATCCCAGCAGAGGCAGCTACAAACTGTGTGATCATGGATAATGTTTTAAAAATGTGTCTTAAGTTTTTAATTGACACAGTAATTGTGTAAATCTACAGGGTATAAGATGGAATTTCAATACATAGATGATGTAGGTGGGTCTTCTTTCTATGTGTTGCTTTCATTGGTTAATTAATAAAGAAACTGCTTGGCCTGATAGGTCAGAACATAGGTGGGTGGAGTAGACAGAACAGAATGCTGGGAAGAAGGGAAGTGAGGCAGATGCCATAGCTCTCCTCTCTGAGATGGATGCAGGTTAGAATCTTCCCAGTAAGCCACCACCTTGTGGTGCTACACAGATTACTAGATATGGATTAAAGCAAGATGTGAGAGTTAGCCAGTAAGAGGCTAGAGCTAATGGGCCAGGCAGTGTTTAAATGAATACATTTTGTGTTTTGTTATATCCAGGGCTAAGCTAGCTGTGCAGGAGCCGGGCGGGATGAAAAGCAGACCTGCCTGCCTTATCACTACAATGCAATGTGTAGTGAGTGGCCAGATCAGAGTAAGTGGCACATCCCTCTCCTCTGACACCTGTCCTTGCTTTTGTCGGGAACATGACAAATTACTAGTAGATCTTCTGACATACAAATGAATTGCTGTTAACCCCAGTCATTCCACAGCACTACAGAACGGTGAAGTTAGTTTCCTGTAACTGCTCCTCGTGGTCATTAACCACCCTCATCCTCCACCTCCCTTCCTGGGCTCTACTTCCTACCATTTGCTTCAGTGAGATCCAATTTTGGTTTTGTATTTAAGAGAGAACAGGCAGAAGTTCATCTGTCTCTACATGAATGCACTTCACAAAATGTCCTCCAGTTGCATCGAACAGGTTTTCTAACTCCTCAGAGCTGTAGCCCCCTCCTATCCCAAGACCCCAGACTCCTTTGGAATCAGCATTTTTCTGTATCTGACCCTGTAACAGCTTCTCCCTGCATGAGTAGAAAGAGGGAAAAGTCCGAGCCAGAGGTTCTCAGCACAGCGCTGAATGTTTTCAGCACCTATTGTAATTTCAGCTCCAGAAAGCTCAGTAAGATAGTGTGTTCTCCTTATAAATGACCAAATTAAAACACCAGTCATTTAATCTGCCCCCCAGTCCTTCAGTGAAGGCCACAGAGGCAGTGTCCGGATCACACTGTGTATGTTTCAGTTAGGGTTTTGTTGCTTTGAAGAGACACTGTGACCATGGCAACTCCTATCAAGGAAAACATTTAATTGGGATTGGCTTACATTTTCAAAGGTTTAGTCCATCATTGTCATGGTGGGACATGGCAGCATGCAGGAAAACATGGTGCTGGGAAAAGGAGCTGAGGGTTCTACATCTGCATCCACAGGCAACAGGCAGAGAACTGGCTTGAGCTTCTGAGACCTCAAAAACCTTCCTCCTAATGACACACTAAACAAAGCCACACCCACTCCAGTGAGATCACACCTCCTTTTTTCTGAATCTTTTTAAAATTGATTTTTTATTGAGCTCTACATTTTTCTCTGCTCCTTGCCTCTCCCCTCCCCTTCATCCCTCTTCCAAGGTCCCCATGTTTCCAATTTACTCATGAGATCTTGTCTTTTTCTATTTCCCATGTAGATTAGATCCATGTATGTCTCTCTTAGGGTCCTCATTGTTGTCTAGGTTCTCTGGGATTATGACTTGTAGGCTGGTTTTCTTTGCTTTATGTTTAAAAACCACCTATGAGTGAATACATGTGATAATTGTCTTTCTGTGTCTAGGTTACCTCACTCAAAATGATGTTTTCTAGCTCCATCAATTTTCCTGCAAAATTTAAGATGTAGTTATTTTTTTCTGTTATCTGTTCTTCGATTGAAGGGCATTTAGGTTGTTTCCAGGTTCTGACTATGACAAACAAAGCTGCTATGAACATAGTTGAGCATATGTCTTTGTGGCATGATTGAGCATCCTTTGGATATATACCCCAAAGTGGTATTACTGGGTCTTGTGGAAGGTTGTTTCCTAATTTTCTGAGAAATCACCACACTGACATCCAAAGGGGCTGTACCAGCTTACAAGGCCATACCTCCTAATAGTGCCAGTTCCTATGGACGAAGTATTCAAACACATGAGCCTGTGGAGGCCATTCCTATTCAAACAACGTGTGCCCGTGGCTATTGAAGGCTCACCATTTTGGGGACTGTGTTCATTATTTTTCTCATTGTTATGACAAAATACTTGACAAAAGCAGCACAAGGAAGGTTTTTCTTAACTGTGTGTGTGGGTATGTATATTTGTGTGTGTGTGTGTGTGTGTGTGTGTGTGTGTGTGTGTTAGTGCACATGTGGAGGTCAGAGGACCTCAGATGTTGTTCCTTGCCTTCCTCCTTGTTAGAGACAGGATCTTTTGCTGTTTACCACTGTGTACTCCAGTCTGTCTGACTGGGGAGCTTTTGGGGGTTCTTCTCTCTTTACCACCCATCTTGCAGTAGGATTGATGCACCTAGCTTAATGTGGGCTCTGGAGATTTAGATTCAGGTCTTCATGTTTACATGGTATAAGGTTTGAAAGAAAATGTCCCCCCCCCAAAAGGAGTAGCACTAATGGGAAGGTGTGGCATTGTTGGAGTAGGTGTGGCCTTGTTGAGGGGAAGTGTGTCACTGTGGAGGTGGCCTTTGAAGTCTCATATATGCTCAAGCCTTGCCCAGTGAGACAGTTCACTTCCTGTTGCCTGCAAGAGGTAGAACTCTCAGCTACCTCTCCAGCACCATGTCTGCTTGCGTGTTGTCATGTCCCACCATGATGACAATGGACTGAACCTCTAAACTGTAAGAGAGCCACCACAATGAAATATTTCCCTTTACAGGAGTTGTCATGGTCATGGTGGTCATGGTGTCTCCTCATAGCAATAGAAACTCTAAGGAGACACATGGCTAGCCCTTGAACTCTAAACCATCTCTCTAGTCCAGAAGGGTTTATGTTGACTCGCAGTTGGAGGTTACATCCCACCATGGTTGCTGTAACCACAGTCATCACACAGTGCTACCAAGCGGCAACGTTAGTTTTCTGTCTATCTGCATCTTGGGGGTCATGAGCCACTCTTGTCCTCCACCTGGGTTCTATTCTCTATCCTTTGGCACCTGAAGTACCAGGAACATGAGGCAGCTGGTCACATTGCACCTACAATGAGAAAGCAGAGAGATGACTGCAGATGCTCAGGTCATATTCTCCTTTTTGCCCGGTTTACAAGTTCATAAAACAGTCCCACCCATATTTAGGGTAGATTTCCCACCTTCATTAACACAATCTAGAAACTTTCTCATAGACAGGCCCAGAGGATGATTATCTCCTAGGAGATCCTAGAGCCTATCAAATGCAGATCTGTATTAACTATCACAAGCCCACCTCTTATCAACTTTCCACCCAAACATATCACCTTTAAGTCATAACCTTCCATACTTGTCCCTATAGTCTCGTGACCATCTCTTAATTTCCTAGGCCTCCTGATGGGTGGGGCCTTCCCTTCAGAACACTTTCTAACATGGAGTACAGGTTTATCTCTAACAGTGTTAAGCTCTTTAATAATTATAGCTGTGTTCTCACTTACTTTGAAACTTTAAAATGCCCTCTGATGCAGGCAAATGGCACATTTTAAATATCCTTTTGGTGTTTGTTGTTCTCTCGCTGATAACAGTGAAGAGTCACCAAGGCAGCCTAAGTGCTAGCTATCTTGAGAGGTCCTCTGTCAATCAAATCTGTTCATTACTGTTAAACACAGCCTCATTCAAGTTCTTAGGATATAGGCAGAATGCAGCCGGGTTCTGTGCTGATGTATAATGGCCCAGTTCCCAACAGAGTCCTTCTTCCCCTCTGAAACCCCACCAAATGTGTCCCCTGTGTCTGTATTTCTCTAAGCATTCTGATCTTCCAGATTCTCATCAGAATGGTCCATTAAGCAGTACTTACAGCATGCTGGGGCTTTTCTAGACCAAAGGACCAAACTCTTCCACATCTCCTGAACCAGTTCCAAAGTTGTAAGATTCACATGGTCAGGTTGATTACAACAGCAGTCTTCCTTCTTGGTACCAATTTCCCGTCTTGACTCCTTTTCACATTTCTGTGACAAAATACCTCACAAATGTGATGGAAAGAAAGGCAGGTTTACTTTGACTCCCACTTTGAAGGTCCTGTCCATCATGTAGGGAAAGCATGGTGGTAGGAACATGAGATATCCGCTCATATTGCTCTCAAACAGAAGACAATGAATACTGGCGCTTAGCACACCCTCTTCTCTCTGTTTAATCCATGAGTCAAGCCTATGGAATGCCTCAGTGAGCCAAGTCTAGAAATATCCTCACAGATACCCCTAGAGGTTTGTCTCCAGGTGATTCTCAATTTGTCAAGTTGAGAATATTAACTATAACAATAATATTCTTCTACTTTGACCTCACAGCTGTGTGAGGGTGTTGGTAGCTTGAAGGAGAAAAAAGGAGAAAGAGATACCCTAATTATTCAACCACAGTTTTAGAATCAGTTTCCCAGTGGGTGGCAGATATCAAATTAAGGGATATATATATATATATATATATATATATATATATATATGTTATTTAGGAAAAGGCACTGAAAGAAGCAGTCTGAGAAACCCAGAATACTTAGAAAGAATTCAGTACAATAGCATTTGCTCATTCTTTCTTGCATATTGCTTACAGACATAAGAGATGAGTAGCCAGTTCCTGAAGATCTCCGAGTGAACTGAGCAGAATTCATAGAAGTTTGCTAAGCCATGATTCCTCATGCTCTTCTCCTCTTCATCCTGATTTTATTTTCAGTTGTTCCATGTCTACCAACTAATTCTGCATACTCATTTCTATGAAGTTCTCTTACTATGCTAGCACTGTTTATGTATCTGGGATAGACCAATAGACCTAGGGGAACTAAGGTAGACCAGTAGTCCTAGGGAACTAAACCCTATATCTGAATGAACTTCAACTAATGGTGAAGGATGTTGGCATATGACCACCACAACTCACTACCCTCTGGTGGGTATAGTAGCTTGTATTCCTTATTTCTGAACTCCACAGTAGTATGACATTCCATTGCCCAAAACTACTCTGGTTTTTACTGCATGCTATCTTGATTATATCCCTCTACCTTCAAAGTACCCTCATAGGCATTCTTAATTTCTTTCCTGTTTGAAATGCTTGTTTTCTTAGAGCAGCTGCTGGAGGCATTCAGAAGCACACACTTCTTGAAATAGCACTAAGTAGTGAGGAATCAAGTGGGAAGGACACCATCCCTCCAAGGAAATTAGTTTAGTGAAGGGGTGACAGAGGGGGTATCTAAGTGTGACCGTGAGTCAGGTCATTGCTTCAGTGTGACTGGAGGGAGCATAGGGGAGGCTGCAAGCTCTGTTTTCAAGGTGGGAGTAGAAGGATAAAAACCTGAGTTCTATGATAGGTGGGAGAGCTTGCTTTTGCCACAGTCCCTGGCATAAGCAGCCCACAGGCTTCACTTCGGTGACAACATGCATCTGGTCCTCAGAAGGGAGGAAAGTCCTTGACTACACAGAGTGGGTAAGAGGAATTGTTTTTTTTCTCATTTTTTTATTAAAAATTTCCATCTCCTCTCCTCCTCCCCTTTCCCTCCCCTCCCCTCCACCCATATCCCCACTCCCTCCCTCTCCAGGCCAAAGAGCCATCAGGGTTCCCTACACTATGTTAAGTCCAAGGTCCTCCCAACTCCCCCCAGCTCCAGGAAGGTGAGCAACCAAACTGACAAGGCCCACACAGAGCCCGTCCATGCCATAGAATCCAAGCCCATCGCCATTGTCCTTGGCTTCTCAGTCAGCCTCCACTGTCAGCCACATTCAGAGAGTCCGGCTTGATCGCATGTTCCATCAGTCCCATTCCAACTGGTCTTGGTGATCTCCCGTTAGTTCTGGGAATGGGATGCTTGGGATATAGGAAGGGTGGATGGGGGAGCAGGGAAGCATATATCTTAATTAAGGGAGCCATTTTAGGGTTATCAAGAGACTTGACTCTAGAGGGGTTCCCAGATGTCCAGGGAGATGCCCCCAGCTACTTCCTTGGGCAGCTGAGGAGAGGGAGCCGGAAAAGGCCAGATCCTATGGCCATACTGATGAATGTCTTGCATATCACCATAGAGCCTTCACCTGGCGATGGATGGAGATAGAGACAGAGCCCCACGTTGGAGTGCCAGGCTGAGCTCCCAGGGTCCTGATGGGGAGCAGAAGGAGGGAGAACATGAGCAGAAAAGTCAGGACCATGAGGGGTGCGTTCACCCACTGAGATGGTGGGAAAGAGGAATTGTTTTATCTTGAGGATTCAGAACTGTAGGATTTAGGAGCAGCCTGTAACAGAGCTTCCCACCAGGACATGGTAAAGATGGTGCACCTTCCTAATGTGAAGCTGTGGTCTAGAGGCCAGCATCCTCTCTGCTGCCCTTGAGTGCCTTTCCCAGGTACATGTTACCATCTTTAGCCAGCCCCTTCATCTGTTTCCAAAGCTGTTCTGTGCAGTTACCCCACCTCTTATTCAAGGTGAACTTTGAGTCTGGCTCAGCCCCTCCTCCAGGCACTTGTGGGTGTTCAGAACATGTCTATTATTATTCAAAAATGGCTTTCTTTATAAGATTTTTAGGCTTTATTTTTTTCTTCCTTATTCCCACTGCATATGAGAGAAAATGTGACATTTAGAATTTTTTAAAGATTTTTTTCTAGTAAATATTGTATGTTGAGCTAATTTCCTTCCTCCTTCTACTCTCTTTCCTTGTCTTCTCTCCTACTGTTAGTCCCCTTTATCCCTCTAGCTAATTTTGCTTCTACTTTCATATCATACTTACATACATGATTTTATGTATCTGTATAAAGTCTGAGAACCATAAATTAAAAAAAAACATGCAATATTTATCTTTCTGAGAGTTACTGAAATGGGCCTGAAATGGCCCTTTCCTATAGCCATACTGATGAATATCTTGCATATCACCATAGAAGCTTCATCTGGCGATGGATGGAGATAGAGACAGAGATGCACATTGGAGCGCTGGACTGAGCTCCCAAGGCCCAAATGAGTAGCTGAAGGAGGGAGAACATGAGCAAGGAAGTCAGGACTGCGAGGGGTGCACCCACCCACTGAGACTGTGGGGCTGGTCTAATGGGAGCTGACCAAGGTCAGCTCAACTGGGATTGAAAAAGCATGGGGTCAAACCAGACTCTCTGAATGTGGCGGACAATGAGGGCTGACTGAGAAGCCAAGGACAAGGGCACTGGGTTTTGATCCTACTGCATGTCCTGGCTTTGTGGGAGCCTAGTCTGTTTAGATGAGCACCTTCCTAGACCTGGATGGAGAGGAGAGGACCTTGGACTTCCCACAGGGCAGGGAACCCTGACTGCTCTTTGGACTGGAGAGGGATGGGGAGGGGAGTGTGAGTAGGGGCAGGGAAATGGGAAGTGGGGAGGAGGTAGAAATTTTTAATAATAAAAAAATAAAAAAAGAAAAGTACTCACTTTCCATTATTTTATCATCTTTTTACATATTTGTATATTCATCAATAAAGGCCTCTGTGTAGATCAGAAAAAAACAAGAAGCAGAAACCTAGTTGCCTAGAGATGCTCAGACCAACTGAACCACCTGAAAAGGAGGTTCTCAAACCTAATATAAACACAAACATGCACATGTGTGTGTACATGCATGTGGGGGCACACATGCTCACACATACTATCAACAAACAAGCAAACAAACAAACAAATAAATGTAAGTGTTGCCCCAAGGAGTCTGGTCAGAGGTCTCACACCTCATAAAAACCAGAAAGGTATCAGGGGCACCTTTGTAGGCACATCTGGAAATGGGTGGAGCTCAGAGCCAAGAGGAACTGGGGCTTGAGATCTACGACTTACCCATAAGAACCTTCACTCTGCCCCATTTCTCTTAGATTCCAGCTGTTAGTCACTTTATCTGGACTTTCCCTAGTCGTCCATTCCTCATTCATTTGTTCCTTCATGCATGCGTGAAAGAAATGTGGGATTTGTCACAATAAAAATGTAGTCTCAGTGCCAACTCCAGTGCCCCCAGTGAAAGTGACAATACCTGGGAAGTTAGAAAGGTAGGGTTCTTCTACATGGATGCCTGATGGCAAGCCACACAAAAGACTGCAAGAGTCGTAACTCTGCACACACGTACACAGAAGCCACTGTGAGCTTATGTAAAGATATTCCTCCAAGGACGTCTGCCCAGCAACTGACAACCATGCACTAATGAGGCGCTAGTTAATCACTGTGGCTCAGGACTGTTGTTTCAGAATACTGGATGCAGCCATCCTCAGTTTCACCTTCCAGTCTTCTCTTGCCTCGGGCTCTTTGATACACCCAGAGTTTATTACAGCACACAGCTCCCACGGCTGTGTTTTCTTCTTCTTTTTGCATTGTCCTGCTTCTCCCAAAGGATTACCTTTGTTCTTTAAAGACACTCTCTGCCTGTTGGCTTTTAGATGGACGCATGGGTGTATCCACGTGATTCCATGACAGACTTTGGGTCACCATTCCTTGGAAATCTTTTTGGTCTATTGTGCTGCTCTTGTCCCTCTACCTCTGACCGCTTCTTTCTGTCATCCACTTCCTTGTACGCTGTGTAAACATGAATGGCTCACCTCTGAACCGCTCTCATGGTCCGCCCCGTCCCACCTCCTCTTGCCTGCAGTCCATTGGCTATCTGATTTTGCAACTCTGGAATGCAGATTGTTTCACCCAATCCCTTTGCAGGGCCTCCTGGATCAGTTATAGTAGCTGACTGTTTTGCCTCATTTCTGAGACCCTACTAGGTTCTTGAGTTACAGTCATTTACTTTTTCTGCTCATGTTTCCTGTCCAATGATTTCCTCCTTGAAAATGCATGTGGGCCCTCTTGTCCCGAGCCTCTTTTCTCCTCCCATAATTGGACTTCTTTGTAAGCTCAGCACAAGGACCAGCCTGACATCTTGGGGTGCAGCCCCAATCCGGCACTGGCTTTGTACAGCTCTCACTCCGTACTTCAGGCAGAGGAAGAGTTTGAATTCGGGGTCAGATCACCTGTGATCCAGACTGAAATTACATGAGGCGACTTATAAGCCTCCCTGGTTTCAGGGTTTTTTTGTTTGTTTGTTTTTTGTTGTTGTTTTTTGTTTTTTTTTTTGTTTTAAAATTCCTGTCTTTCACCTTGCCATCAATCCCCTTTTAGTTCAGATAGTAGCAATCACAAACTCCTGGGGAGAAGGGTTGACACCACAGGTGGGTTCATCACGATCAAGATGCTCATGGGAGTTCATTTAACCTTGTTGATGATTGGTTAGGAGTAGTCATGTGATAGGATTCCAGCCAATAAGATGAGAGGGAGATGTCCGATGGAAGGCATTAGGAAAGGATTTCTTCAATGGAAAGGGGTCAGGGGAGAAGCATTTTCTCCCTCTAAATATTGGCTCTCTCTGGAGCCTGGAGCTGGTGTGGCCGTCCACGGCACTGAAAGAAAAGCCCAGACTGTGTAGAATGATACTAAGGCAGAAAACTGAAAGATCCTGTTTTGAATGGCACGGTTCAGTTCATCCACCTTGAAACTGCCTCCTTGGCCTTATCCTCTTACAAGATTGCCTTCTTTTGCGTGATTTGTTTGGCTGAGCTTGCAGCTATCCACAGGAAAGTCATCCATATGTAGTGTGTTCTAATGGGTCTCTCAATGTTCAAATGAGAGGCGTTCTGGTCATCCACAGGTCTCAATGCAGACAGCAGTCTTGCCTGACTGCCGTACTTGTTCCTATTGTCCTGTGATGTGCTTGCACTAGCACATACACCTTTCCTTCATTTCTCTCGAGACTTACTTACCAGTCTACTTAACTAGTCACACTCACAAGTGTTCCCGAAGCTCTTTGAAGGCACGCATGTTTCCTTGCCGACCCTGGGGTCTCTTGTGGCTAGCAGGATATCTAGCGTGTAATCAGCCCCCAGTAAAGATCTACTGACAGGGAGAGTAGACTAGTATATTCCTGTGCGGTGATGGGTCATTTGATCATGGGGACAGTTTCTGAGTCAGGGATCAGAACACAAACCGAATGACACACACAGCCTCCTGCATATCGAGGCTGTGTGGACTATAGCCACTGATCCATCAGGGGGCATGTAGCCTGTCACGCACAGAAAGTCATTGGGTATCACATGACCTGGGTAAGGGAGAAAATGGCACATTGCAGGAAAGTTTACCTTTCTGTCCTTTCTAAGATTGAAGAGTTGGTAAGCGCCTCTGTTTCTCATTTTGATAAATGGCTTTGCACCCAATCACTGGTTGATGTATTTCAGAACAATTTTGAACTTGTTTTGGATGGTGCCATTATGTCTTCCCCAGTGGAGCAGGTGCTATTCCAACACCCTACCCCTTGCTGCTATTCTTCAGCATTTCTGACAGCTAAGCAAGCCCCTTCTTTGATTTTCCTTTCTCTGTAGATGCCAGGTGACTGGTCAGTCATTACTTGTGATTAACGACCAAGAGGCTGCTGAAGCTGATGAGAGTTTGGGCCCCTCACCATAGAGTGCTTTGCTTTGGGCTAATGAACTGAGAGCAGGGTTGCCCTCATCAGCATCCTCTTGGGATGTCCAGATTTGTCTGCCCGCTCTTCAGTAGGAATCGTGGGGTTTATGAGCAGAGGATGGTGTGGGGACTTAGGAAGAAGTTCAAACTGCTCGTGATTCTGCAGGAGCATTTTGGAAGCAAGCCAGAGCATTTTATGATGTGTTTATTCCCGTAGAGGCGAAAGCCTGGGAGCTTGGAGGGCGGGAGCTGCAGTGAGAAGGCCATCTCCCTAGCAATTCTATGAGTGGCCAGTGAATAACAGCATCCACAACCACAGAAAACACTGCGGGCTCAGAGGAGAAGGGCAATAGACCAGGCAGCAAGGACCCATGCCCGGGGTCTAGTCCAGCCTCCCTCAGATAAAGTCCCCTAAATGCCTGTGGCTAAGTGTATCCAGGTATCAAGCATTCAAAACACAGTACTGGCTGTCATTCTTTCGCCATTTGATCTCCAGCCTGGTGATGGTCCTGCGCTCAGCGAAATCCAAAGACAAGACAAAGGAAAACCAGAAATTGATTGCCATTGTTTAACCCAGTCTTCTGGTGTGTGCTCATTTCTCAGAGGAAACCCTTGTGTGTTTTGTGACTATTATGCATCTTGAAGGAAGGCATTTGGGAAATGCTGATCCGAGCAAAGGTGATTACTGTGTATTCTTAAGCACGCCACATTTACTGAACAACTCGTTCATTCATGAAAGTTCCGTTGAAAGGCTACTTTGTATGGTCTGGCAGCCTTGGATACAGATTTGATTAATGTCTACCCGAAGCTTACAGTATAGTGAACTCTGCTGGAAATTTTGCTGCTCCAAAGAGCTGGCTCTGGCAGGTGAGTGGTGGTGTCTCACTACCTGTGGGGCCTTCAGGGACTCCATTTGGAATGGAGGAATATTGATATTCATACTATCCAATTCTTGGGCTCTGATAATACTGATATGTCTAGATTTTAATGGATTTACTGTGCGCTTATGCTAACATGTATTTAAGCTTCACAACAGGGTAGATTATTATCTTCCATATTATAAATGTAAGGAACAGGGCTAAAAGACCTGCCAGGGTTGGGCCGAAGACTCACTCTTCTGGTTTGTCAGAACCAAGTGCCCCCACATCCTAGGTATTCCCTGGGGTGCCTGGTTAAGCTAGAATCTCACACAATTAAGTGGTGGAGCTAGGCTATATTAAGGTAGATTATTTGTTAATAAAAGCACAACCAACAATACTGAATATTGTAGTATAGATATTATTGTGAGTGTGATAGCTTTAGTTGTTAAATTGACACACGTGGGAGGGGGAGCCTCAATAGAGGAATTGCCTTCATCAGACTGGCCCTGGAGCACGTTCGTAATTGTTAATTGATGAGGACACAGCCCACTATGGTTGGGGCCATTCTGGACAGGTATTCCTGGGTTGTAAAAGAAAGGTCATTGAGCAAGCCATGGATAGCAACCCAATAACCCGTGTTCTTCTATGGCTTCTGCTTCAGTTCCTGCCTCTGGGTTCCTGCCTTGGCTTCCTTTGATGAAGGACTGCACAGTGTGAGCCAAACAGATGCTTTCCTTCCTGGTTTTATTCAGTGTTTGTCACACAGCAGCAGAGAGCAAACTAGAACATTTACATAACATGCCCATATCATGTATTTATATGACATGCCATGTTTTGTGTCTAATGCAACAGCGCTCACACCAACCTCCATTTCTATGTAAAGGAAGTGTTTCTGACGATCTAAGAAAACCTCTTTCCGCTTCCAAGGCTCAGCGGCCATTCTTACTGCTTACGGGTGCTTGTAGTTTTCTTCTTCCTAAGGGCAGAACCTTTGGTGTCACATCTTTTCCTTCATAGGAGCAGGTGACTTGTTTTGAGCAATGAAGTGTGAGTAGAAGAGAGACACGTTCCTAGCTGCCTTTGCTCAAGAGGGGTAAGAGAAAAAGCTTGGGACCCGGAGCATCTGGGTCATGTCCAGCTCTCACATCAGAGCCTGTGTGCTTTTTGGTGAGGGCCTTAACTTCTCTGAATCCTTGTTTCCTTAGCTCTAAAGGTGAGAATTCCTACCTCACACTGCATGTGACTGAGGTCCTTGATCAAGAAACAATCAAATAAATAAATTAGATGAGATATTTAAGATGAACAACTATTTAACAACAGGATAGTAACCATGGTTACTACATGTAAGCAACAAAAAGGCTGGTTATTTCTCTCTAGGAGCATAAACATGATTGTCTGTTTGATGAAGTGTTACATATAATCCATGCTGTTTTATATGCTATTTTATTTTTTTAATGAAAAGAACTTTTGTTTTAGAATGACTGGACTTACAGACAGATTGCAGAGATGGTACGGGGAGTTCCCACAGCCCTGCTGTCCCTTACCTTGCTATGTCTGTCTGTCAAAACTGGGACATGCATATTGCTAACGCCCCTTCTTACCAGCTGCCTCCTAATGCCTTTTCCTACCCTGGGATCCAACCGGGTACGGCTGAACTGGAAGTGAGATGAGGCTGTAGCTGCTGAGGAAGCAAGCAAGCTAGGGCAAGGCTTAGGGAGGGTTTAAAGATGGCGGCCTTTTATTCTTTCAGAAGTCTAACCCTCATGCTACCCTGGCTGGGAAATGTCACAGGAGGAAGCCTCCTGTGATGTGGGAGGCTGGTATCATCTGACCCTATCTGCAAGCACCTATTGAGGGTGTTGAGGGGGAGGCCAAGGAGAAACGGAGGGACTACCATCACTGTGGGGGGTGGGGTGGGAACAGAGAGGGGCTAGACGCATTTCAGTTGCACCTTGTGAGTCCATCTCCAGTGGGTTTTCTCTCCAAGAGAGTCTTTAAAGCATTTCGTCCAAATGTTAAGGAAGTGTGTGCAGGTTTTGAGACTCTCTATTGATTGTCTTACTGTATTGGACTTGTAATCCTTAAGAGTCCTGCGTTAAAGATGGGACTTCTGTCCACATTTTAATGGTCGAGAGAGAGAGAGAGAGAGAGAGAGAGAGAGAGAGAGAGAGAGAGAGAGAGAGAGAGAGAGAGAGAGAGAGAGAGAGAAGTGAAGCGATTTGCTCAGGAATACACAGCTTGTCAGTGCAGAACAGGGATTAAAATCCAGGTTTTCCTGACTTGTTTTTTTTTAATATATCCTAATTTATATCCCTTCAACAACAACAATAAAAAGCCGCTTTGGAATTTGACACCTAAGGAGGTTAATAACAGTCTGGTAAGCATTTGACCAAAAGACCTAAATGGACACCTCGGGAAAAGACAGGAAGATTTGAGAAGCAGTGAGATTTTGTGTGCTGACATGATTGTTGGGAGAATGTGGTTGAGTTTGAAGCAGGGGTTTCAGCCTCATTGCTCTCTCCTCTATAGAGCATCCATGAGGAGTCTGTGTGAGCCCTTGGAGGGGGGCCAGCATTCGCATGAATGAGCTGGCTCCATCAGCCTCCAGACCTGTCCAGTAGGGGTCTGAGAAATTGGCCAAATTCAGTTTCGTAGTCCAGATTCTTGGGAGATCTCCAAGCTGGTTTTGGTGAAGGCTTGTACATCCAAAACAAAGTACATGAAGTGAGATGCGGAGACGTGAGGCACCCCAGTGCGCCCTATTTACAAACTGCGCCGTTCCTTCTGGGTGTTATTTGATTTTCTACTTCACTGAGAAATGGGGAGACATCAGAGTGACTTACATGCCAAAGAGAGAACTCCAGGCCATCCTTCAGCCTCCCTGGCCCCTGAGTCCCCTTCATGTGACAGGATGCCCTCAATTACTCTCTCTGGGGGGGTCCCAGTCTGAAAGAAGATGGAGGCAACCATCTGTTACCGGCTCCTATGAGCAATTTAATCTTCTCTTGTTCCCAAAGAGGAGGATTTTGTGAGAACATAAATTCCCATCAGTCCTGGTTAATCAGGAGCCTGTTCTCCTAGGGGGTGGAGCTCCCTGACGGGAGAGCCGCCCACTGGCTGGGCCACCAAGAGGGCACCACATATGGTGAGGGAAGCAAAGGTCAATGAAAACTTCCTGAGCGATTACCTGATCAGATTATCCATTTCAAAACAAGGATCTTGATGCTGCCGGAGTGGAGGGGGGGGGGCATGGTCTGCATGGTGACCCAGGGAGCAGGATTGAACAAAGGAGCCCCAGTTCCCAGTCTGCCTCTTTTCAACACAATATGGTTACAATAACCACTTGACCACTTGGGGTTCAGTCTTTAGAGGGGGGATCAGAGGACGGTAGCCACCATGACAGTGGCAAACACAGCAGGAGCTATCCTTGAGAGGACCAGCCCTGCAATGGAGTATAGAGAGGACTGTGGAGTCATGCTGCTAGTGTTCAGATCCTGGCTTCTGCACTTCATGGCTATATGATCTTGGGCAAGTCTTCTGACCTCTGGAGTCTATAGGAGACCCTGAGGTTTTGAGACCTACCTTTGGAGGCTCTTATAGTTTGCATCTAGTCCTGGTTATATTTCTAGGGCCAGCTTCAGCTTTAGGAGGACTGCCCTTGGGTCTCCAGAAACTCCTTTATCAGCGTGCACCGTAGGCCCAGAGTTTCCTGGGGGCAGTTGACAGCTAAAGACTGACACAGTGTCCCAGCTCCCTTATTAACCCAGACTGAGATTATTCCAAGTCGTGTGTGTGGTGTACTTTGCTCAGGCACAGCCACCCATAGTGCTAGCTAGCTTCATAATGTGTTCCTCGACTGCCTTCCTTCCCCCAGCGTCTCCTGGATTTTTTTTTTTTTTTTTTTTGCAGCTCTCCATACACTATTTGCACTTGAATTCCAGTTTTAAGATCCACCTCTACTCCATCCTTCCAACCTAAGCCAGTGTCTCAGTTGTTCTGCTGGATGGTGATGATTATTAGGATACCAATGCAAAGCATGTGTGAGGGAGGGCTGGGACGATACTGGGTTGGTGAATTGCCTGCCGCACAAGCACAAAGACCTGAGTCCTGCCCTCAGTACTCCCATACAGCTGGGCATGGTAGCACAGGCTCCTCCTCTCAGCATAGGGAAACAGTGATAGGTAGATCCATAAAGCCTGCGGGTCAGCAAGCCTAGAAGAATTGAATCCAGGTTGAGTGAGAGATAGTGCCTCAAAAAATAAGACGAGAGCGTGTCCCACTTTCATTTCTGTTTCTGTGATAAAATGTGTCACAAAAGGCAACTTGAGAGAGAAAGGTGATAGCTACAGTTCCAGGCTACACACTGCCATTGCAGGGAAGTGAGGGCAGGGACTTCAGATCAAATCTAGTCTTAGAACATCCACAGTCAAGGACAGAGGGAAATGAGTTCAGATATGTTTGCTTGCTTGCATTCAGCTGGATTTATCCACTCTCCTGCAGTTCAAGACCTCCTGCCTAGAGAATGGTGCTCGGTTTTCATACACCAACTAACTTGATTAACACACCCCTCGCCCCCGTAGATATACCCACAGGCCAAGTCAATGTAGACAATCCCTCACTGAGACCCTCGGGAGATTCTAGGTTGTGACAAGTTGACAGAGCCAACATCACAGAGAATAACTGAAGAAGGCTCTTGATGTACTTGTTTGTTTGGTTTTTTTGTTCCTACTTTTTTGACCCAATACCCTGGCAAAAGCAACTTAAGGGAGAAAGGATTTATGTGACTTATTATTCCTGAGAGGATATGGTCCATCCTGGTGTGGTAGACATCCTGACAAGCACACGAGGCCACTTTGTCACAACGCACTTCAGAAACACACAGAGAGAACTGGTGGTGGCGGTGGGGTGGGGGGGGCAGGCTATGAAACCTCAGAAGCCACCTGAGTGTCACACTTCTTCCAGCAAGGCTCCATCCTAAAGGTCCCCAAAGAGCTTCATCATCTGGGGACCAAGTGTTTAAACACATGCTCCTATGGGGGATATTCCACATTTAAACTACAGGAGTCCATGTTGACCTCCTGCCTTCACATGCACACAAAAGCACATGTGTATTTTCATAGGCATGCACACACACATAATACCTCAATGTAGTGAGAATTCAGCAATGTTCACTACATGGCTGATAAGCACTTATCTCGTTAAGCTCATTCTGTATGCACTATTACTCTCCTTGTATGAATACCATAATACAAGCTCTGAGAAGTTGATTTCCTCAAAGTCATGCAGCTTAAGAAGAATGGAAATGCAAATCCGTCTTTGAAGTTTTTTTTTCTTTCTTTCTTTCTTTCTTTCTTTCTTTCTTTCTTTCTTTCTTTCTTTCTGTTTTTGCTCCTGCCAGAAGGTTTTCTCCACACTTCCAGTGTGGATCAAGGGTTTCTCTGTTTGTCCTGCCACAATTGCCATTATAGATCCAGCCCTATTGAAATTGCCTTATTTCTCGGACTTTCCCCTGAGGCCATACACTTTGAAACCTGTGATTTTGCCTTGAGCATCATTATCAGTCCAGCCTGTAGCTTGATGCCCAGACCACAGTAGGCTTCTGATGAACACTGTAGTCTCCCTTTATTCCAACACCATTTTCTTCGTTTTCAATTATCAAAGGTCAACAGATATCCTAAACTATTCAACTGAAATTCTAGAAACAAACAGATGATAGATTTAAAGTGTGCCTTAATCCTAGCTGTAAAATGGCATCTCTCGCCATCCCTCTCCCTCCCACTTGGGATCTGACTTGCCCCTTTACCAGCGTTTCCACACTCTATGTGGCACCTGCCAATCAGTCACCTTCCTAACTGTCTTCCTTATGAAGTAAACTGTGTACTAGAATCCTGTACCAGCTCAAAAGGGCAAGGCTAGTGATGCTAAGGGGGCAAAATGGCACACACTACAGAAGGACAAGCTCACTCTGCCACCATGGGCACTGCAGGGCACATAGGAAAGTCCTAATGCATGGTATATAGGCTTCTCTACTGCCTTACGTTCCAGGCATCCACTGGGGATCTGGCAACACAGCCCGTAGATAAATGAGAACACAAACTCAGATGGCAGGGAGCACCTTGGAAACATCCCTGGGAAATACTTCTCTTTCTACGTCCTGCTGCAAAGAAGATTCATAAATATAGCTAATCTGCCCCTCAGGTTCAAAGATTTATCCTCCCAAAAGTCTTAGCAGAGAGATGAGTTCTGGGGAGCCAAAGTGGTGGCTCAGGGGGGAAAGCACTTGCTGTTCTTCCAGAGGCTATGAGTTTACTTCTAAGAACCCATGTTGCACAGCTTACAATTGCCTATAACTTCAGTTCCAGGAAATCTGATGCCCTCTTCTGACCTTCACGGGTTGGTATGCATGTAACATGTATTTACACAGACATGCAAGTATATACATAAAAAACCCCAAATCTTTAAAAGAGAAAGACAAAGATCTCTCAGGTAAAGGAGTTGCAGCCATTGCTTCCTTGTAAGGAGATGCATGCCATGGTGACAGAGGGAGCTTTCCCAGACCGACAGAGGATGGGAAAGATGGTCAAAGACAGCAAGAAGGCTGCAGATCTCAAGAGAGTGGCCATTGCAATTGTGATGGCTAGTTTTATGTCAACTTGACACAAGCTAGAGTCATTTGAGAGATGGCAATCTCTATTGAGAAAATGCCTCCATAAGACTGGGCTGTAGATAAAGCCTGTAGGGCTTTTATTAATTAGTGATTGATGAGGGAGGGTCCAGATCATTGTAGGTGTGGCCACGTCTGGGCAGGTGGTTCTAGGTTCTATAAGAAAGCAAGCTGAACAAGCCATGATGAGCAAGCCAGTAAGCGGCACTCCTCCATGGCCTCTGCTTCAGCTCCTGCCTCCAGGTTCCTGTCCCTTTTGAGTTCCTGCCCCGACTTCCTTCAGTGATGGACAGTGATGTTGGAGTGTAAGTTAAGGAAATCTTTTCTTCCCCAACTTGCTTTTGGTCATGGTGTTTTATCACAGCAATGTTAATCCTGGCTAGGACAGAAATGTACCCATACCTTTTGAATTCCTACTCTACAGGCTGGCCATAGAAAGCTTAAGATTCTAGATTCTGCAGTGAATAAACAAAAGACATTTTAGTAAAATAAAAAAAAAATGTTAGATTCTGAATCAGTGTGGCCTAGAGTTGCCTGGGTGGCAGTTGTCATTGTTCTTCCGTCTTCTCCCCGATTCCCCCATCTCCTTCTCTTTCCTTTCTCCTCCTTCCCCTTCCTTCTGCTCTGCCGTACCCCCTTCTTCCCTTCCACCTCCCCTCCTAGTGCTCCCCTTCTCTCCTTCCCCTCCTCTCCTTCCATAGTCCTCCTCTTCTCCTTCCTTTCCCCTCCTCCTCCTTCTCTTTCCCCTCTTTTTCTTTCTCTTCCTCCTGTTCTTCTTTTTCTCCTTCCCATTGTTTCTCCTTCCTCTCCCCAGAGCCTGGAATCTTGAACAACATTCTGCAGCTAGCTGGAAGTGCGGCCATTCAGGAGAGCTGGCGAGACAATGGGTTTTCACGCTCACTAGCTCTTTCCATTTCTAGCCTCGCCAGCTTTCTTCTTTTCCTACACTTGAAAATTATGATGTATAGTATTTACCTCTGTTCAGGACTACAAAAGGCATTAGTGTGAGTTCTTGGGCCGGCGGTCTACCATGTAGCCAGCAAGTAGGCAATTGCTAGGCTTTGCTAAGTGCTGAGTGCTAAAAGGAATAAACACTGGGCAGAGATAGATTTTGCTCTTAAGGCACCCAGAATCTATGGCTGGAGTCACTAAACACTTCTGGTTGCTTGCTTCATCTATCATAAAAAGTTTGAGCACATTCTTTTCCTAAAGGTTGGTTTTCTGAAGGGAGATGGAGGACAAAAGCAGCAGTGTGGCAAGCCAAGGTCTGGAGAGGTGTCCCATAGGAGGCAGGACTGATGAGAATCTCATGGGGCTGGCTAGAGAATGCAGGAGAGGGCTTTCCCTGCAAAGAGACACTGGGGCGGGGGGACTTTGAGGAGTCCAATGTGCAATGGGGTTATGACATTGGGCTGGTGGGTGTAGCATGGGCTCTGGTGCTTAGAGCCCCACTGGGTGGAGCTGGCTATTTTCCAGGTGACCTTTGGAGAAGGCAAAGGGGAGTGGGGGGGATTGGGGAGCATGGAAGTTATCAAGTGAGCAAGGCTTAGTGTTTGTCCTTTATTATTCCACATTGCTCAGTTATGGGTCCTGAACACCTGAAGAGGATGTAACCCCAGGTGCTGCAGCTGTCCCTGCAGGTGAGGGGTTTCCTAGTCTCAGGGCAAGCCACAGGTGTAAGACAAGCAGTGACTGACACAGGAACCCCCAGTGTGTGTGTATGTGCGTGTGTGTGTGCGTGTGTGTGCATGTGTGTATATGTGAGTGCATGTGTGTATGTGTGAGTACATGTGTGTATGTGTGAGTGCATGTGTGTGTATGCATGATTGTGTATATGTGTATGAGTGTATGTGTGAGTGTTTGTATGTGTATGTATGTGTGTGTGTGAATGTATATATATATGTGACTGTGTGTATGAGTGTATGTGTGTGTGACTGTGTGTGTGAGTGTATGTGTGTGAGTGCATGTATGTGTGAATGGGTGTGTGTAATGTCCTATAGTAACTTGCTTTGATCACTCCATCTGTACCCGAGAGCCTTCATGCCCACTCATCCATTCCAAAACTCTCCTTATTGCATAGATCACCCCTGTCAATACCACTTCCTCCGAGAAACAGCCTGATCTCAAGCCTGGCCTAGGCCTATGTACTGTGTCCTCAGTCCCTTCCTGGCAATAATAGTTGTAGATAAAGTCCCATTGGTCTAGGTAACACCAAATGCCTTGGGAACACAGTTTGGTCTTCACTTATTTGGGAGCTCTGCTGTGATGTGGGGAGATGAAGAGAGTCAGTTGTGTTGGGGGTGATGTGTGCTCTGGAGAAAAACCAAGCAGGACACAGTGCATAGGAAATGTGGGGTCCCTATTGTTGGGGGTCAGAGTCAGCACTTTGCAGGGTAGTGAGATAGGTGTTAAAGGGTGAGGGATCTCATGCCATGCTGAAGAAACTTAACTGAGTTCTTAGGCTTAGTTCTGACCCTTCCTCCTTCCTTTCTTCCTTACTTCACAGTTGAGTACAATCTTCAGGCTGTATGAGACTGCCAAGTGTGGGCCTGCAGGCATTTATTAAAAATGCAGGTGTCCAGGCCTCTCCCAAGCTGCACAGACTCAGAAGGGTCATATATCAGATACCCTGCTTATCAGATATTTACATTATGATTCATAATGGTAGTAAAATTTCAATTGCAAAATACCAATGAAATAGTGTTATAGTTGGGGCTCACTACGGCAAGAGGAATGGTATTAAAGGGTTGTAGTATTGGGAAGGCTAAGAACCACTGCTCGTGAGCAAGATCTGAGAATCTGCAGTGTCTCAAGCTCTCCGTGACTCCTGCATACTCAGGTGTGCCACTGTGGAGACAGTGGAGAGCCTCAGGGGCTCTGCCTGGAGAAGAAGGCAATCTTATTTATGTGTTCAGCAGATAGTCCTGAAGGCTGTACTGAAGAAGAGATAAGGCTAGAAAGAAAGCAAGTCTGTAGCCTTGGATGATGGAGTGGCCAGGATGTGTCAGAAGAAAGTGGTGGCCAGCAGTGTGGAGATGAAGGGAGAGACCATACAGGAATGTCCCACACTCTGCCTTTGGTGCCTGCGGTGGCTCCAGTTACTCACAAGGAATGGGAGGCATCACTGCCTGGCATTTCTTATTATCGACTCTACCCCAAGCAGTGGTTCTAGAGCCCCACACTGCACTGCTGCCATCGGATTACATGCAGTAGGTGACTACAAATAGCCTTCTTAGTTTTCTTTCTCATCTCCTGTTTGTTGTATGGAGGCTGCTTGTTTGTTTCCCAGCTGCCCGGACTCCTGAAATAATCACCCAGAAACTATATTATTTGCAATACTGTTTGGCCAATAGCTTAAGCATGTTGCTAGCTAGCTCTTATATCTAGAATTAGCCCATTTCCATTATTTTATATTTTACCATGAGGCTTGTGGCCTACCAGCAAGGTTCCAGCTAGCAGCTCTGCGTCTTTCCCCTCTGGCAGCTCCATGGCATCTCCTGACTCTGCCTTCTTTCTCCTAGCATTCAGTTTAGTTTTCCCCACCTAGTTCTGTTCTGCCCTGCTATAGGTTAAAGACAGCTCTTTATTCATTAACCAATAAAAGCAACACATACAGAAGGACTTCCTACACCACCTCCTCCTGGGTTTCTTCCTCTGTACCTTCACCTGGAAGGGGCTAGTATCATACCCCTTGGCTTCCCAATTTCTGGCTCTGTGTGATTCTCTTGCCAAGGTGCGGTACGAAGAAGGAGCTAATGTCTTCTATGTGGCATAGAGTTAGAGATGGGGACTAAGAGTGGAGGGTATGGAGGTTTGACTGAGAATGTCCCTCATAGGCTTCCATATTTGAATACTTGGTCCCCATTTGGTGGTGCTGTTTGGGGAGCTGTAGGAGGTGTGGCTTTGCTGGGGGAATTATGTCACTAGGGGTAGGCTTCCAGAGCTCAAACCCTGACACTTTCTGTTTGTTCTCTCTGCTTCATGTTTGCTGCTGAGGATGTGAGATCTCAGTTGCCTGTTCCAACCACTATGCCCACTTTTTACTGCTGTGTCTCCCTGTCATTGTGGGCTCTTATCCCTGTGGATCTATAAACCCAAATAAACTCATCTACAAGTAGCTTGATTATGGTGTCTTATAACAGCCACAGAACAGTAACTAATATAGAGGGCTCAAGACAGTTCAAGCATTAAGAATATGGTGCCAGAACTTCTGACAATGGCTCTTGAATGAAGTCAACAGCTGTGGAAGTGGTTTCCATTCCTTTACACTAATGTATAATTTTATCAAATAAGGGATACTACATCCCTATGTCCCTTCACTCTATCCCCAAACTCCAGTTCCCTCTTTGTGTCTTAAACACAAACACCCGATAGATGGATACAAGAATTAAATACTATATTTGTAAAACTTTCAAAACTCATCATCTAATCCACGCATTTTTTTGCCATAACAGATACCAGGCTGGTATTGTTAGCCTGGTTTTATGAGTTTAGAGAAGCAATGCAACTTATCTGAGATCACACAGCTGAAATAAATATCTGGTATCAACTTGTGATTAATTGGGTTCTACTGTTTTATGAATTTTACCATTGATAGATAAGGCTCTTAAGGTTGCCAGGACTTCAGATGACTTTTTTCCTGGGGAGGAGGCCCATGGCTAATATGAAAGTAGGAGTCTAATCCTACTGGGTGCTGACACTCAGGTCCCAGGCCACAGTTCCCAGGCTCATCAGCGGCCAAATCAAAGCTCTGTCTCTGTCTCTGTCTCTCTCTGTCTCTGTCTCTCTGTCTCTGTCTCTCTGTCTCTCTGTCTCTGTCTCTCTGTCTCTGTCTCTCTGTCTCTGTCTCTGTCTCTCTCTCTCTCTCTTCCTCTCTCCCTCTCAATCTCTCTCATTCATTCAGCACCTCAGGCAGGAGGCAGGCTAAGGCTAGCTATCTTAAAAAATCATGCCACAGATGAACTGAGTTGGACCTGCAGCATAATTCTCTTTCAGTGACAGGACACAAGGCTGGAGGCAGAACAAGCAGGAAGAATGACAGAAGGGGACCATTGTCCTTTTATAGGCTGAGAGGAAAGTAGACAAGAAGGGGACTAGGCAGGGGGGAGTCACTGCCTGTTTTCTCTTTCTGTCAATACCATGGCAAGGCCTGGAGAACCTCTGCCGGCCCTGCCCACTCCTGGAATACCTCTGCTTCTTACAGGGTGGTTCCCGTCACCCTTGAATGGCAACTTCATCCTTCCTCTGATGCATCCAGCACCCTGATTCCTGCTTTTCCTTGTCTGTCCTCATGTTTTATTTTCACAATAACAACTTCAGAAACTTAGATCAGAAATCCAAGTCAGATTATATCACTCCCGGGCCCCCCACACTGCTCATTTCATTAAGTTGTGGCCAGGGTCCTTGGTGCCTAGGTGACCTGTGCTCATCTTTTCCCTGCTGATGTCATGGACTGTTATCACTGCCCTACTCTGCTGGACCTCACTGGCCTGCTCCCTGATATTAAAACACTAACGTCTCCATCTGGCACTCTGACATCCACTCTCCTTTCTGCCTCAGATGGTCAGCAGGTATAGAAACTCTTGGAATCTTCCCATGGTCACTTCTTAGCTAAGCTTGCTCTGACCACCCTAGTTAGAATCATACCTACCTTTTCTAGTCTGCATACTTCTGACTCACCCAAATCCCATTTCTGTTTGCCTTCCGGCCATGAGACCACCTGCATGTGAAGTGCCAGTCAAATTCACAATCCTGTGTTGTGGGATGTTTGTGCACTGTGTGAAGATGTATTTGCTGTGATTGGTGTTATAAAAAGCTGAAGCACCAATATCTAGGCAGGAGGTATAGGCAGGACTTCTGGGGAGAGAAAGGAAAAGGAGGAGAATTTAGGTGTACAGGAGATGCCAGGGGACAATGAGAGAAAACAGGAGGTGCAAGTTGGAAGAGAGGTAATGCCATGTGATAGAACATAAATTAATATAAATAGGTTAATTTAAATTATAAGAGCTAGCTAGCAGTAAGCTTAAGCTATGGGCTGAGCTTTCATAATTAATATGACGACTCTGTGTTATTATTTGGGAGCTGGCTGGCAGGATAGAGAAAGATTCTTTATAATCCTGATACCGTCCAGAGATTGGGCCCAGCTCTGCCTGGTGCATGGGTTACAAGGGTCCCATGAGAGAGGTATTTGCAGGTTCTTGCTGATCACACAGTCTGTGACTTATTCCCCACACCTTCATCTTTGGCTAGTCAGCTTGTGAAGAAGGGCCCTAAAAAGCAGACAGGAAGATACCTTGTCTTCTGGATACCTGCAACAGAACTGAGCTGGGTAAGGGGCCCCCAGGGAAGTCCTCCTCACACAGACTCTCCTCATGTTGGGAAGGACAGAAAGGCTGTTTTCTCCTTCCCTAAAAGAATACTCCTGATTTTTGGGTCAAATGTCAGTTAAAAAAATAACCACTGAGGGTTGTGATGGACCGAGGTTATCCCAACCTCCCAAAGTGCTTAGTTGGAGAGTACAATGGGTCTTTCTTTCTTTCTTTCTTTTTTTTTTTTTTCGAGATAGGGTTTCTCTGCAGCTTTGGAGCCTGTCCTGGAACTAGCTCTTGTAGACCAGGCTGGTCTCGAACTCACAGAGATCCGCCTGCCTCTGCCTCCTGAGTGCTGGGATTAAAGGCATGTGCCACCACTGCCTGGCCAATGGGTCTTTCTTGAGCTCCAAAATAATTGCCTGGAGACTTCTTATTAATTATGAAAGCTTGGTCTTAACTTAGGCTTATTCCTAACTAGCTCTTAATAGTTAAATTAACCTGTTTATATTAATTTATGTTCTGCAACGTGTCTCATTACCTTTCCTCAGTACAGTATGTCCAACTTCCTCCATTCCTGGCTGGCGAATTCCCCACTCTCAGATTCTTTCCCCAATTCCTCTCTCTCCCTGAATGTCCCTCCTATCCTCTCCCTGCCTAGCTATTGGCCATTTGCTCTTTATTAAACCAATCAGAAGGTGCTTTAGGTGGGCGAAGAAGGACAGTCACATCTTCACAGTGTGAGCAAACATCCTGCAACACTGGAGGGAGAGGTGTGAGGGCAGGTAAACAAAGGGTTTCTGGAGTGTTCTATCAAGAGCTGCAAGCAGGTGTGCAGTCACATGGTGGAAACAGCAAGGCACCCTCCAGCCTGGCTTGGAGGGAAGTCCAAGCGGGAAGAATTCCTAGCACATGCCTGCTCTTTCCTTCCTGTGTCCAGGCTTTCAATCCATCAGTGGGTATTTATGGGAGACCGGGCATGCGCAGGAAGGTTCTGGGGAAACAAAACCAAAAGCGAACAGCATGTTTTCTTTGATTTGAAAGAACATAGAATCTAGAAGCCAAGAGAGTGATAACAAGGAAACAAGAACAAACAAGCAAATGTAAAACGAATTAATTTTTGTTATTGTTTGAGGCTATGAAGAAAAACAGCAGGATCTTTATAGTTGGATGTTTGTGGGAGGCTTACTTGAGTCCCCAAGGGAGGGAGCAGCAGGAAGCAAGAACCATGGGAGGCAGGGAAGCAGGCATGTGTTCTAGGGAGAGACCCTGAGGTCGGAGGACAGTGGGAAGGGACTACGGAGGCTGCTTGATACAGTGTGGCCAGGGCTGTCATGAGCTCTCCACATTGTACCGTGTCTGAGAAACCTGGACCTTTGTCCTGCTTGAGTTCACAGCAATCCTCAGGCCCTTGAATGATGGTTCTGCCTGTTAACCCCTGCAGGTGACCTCCTCATAAGCCTTGCCTCAGCACCCATCCCTTCCCCAAACACCATTCCCCTGGTGAGCATTCCCTAAAAGCTTCACAACTGATAGCTACATTGTTCTCTGAGTCCCAGCCTGGATTGTCACTCAGCCAGGCTGTGAGCCTTTGTGTTGATAGAGCTGTGCCTTTAATGGGGCAGGGACACCATGAATATGTTCAAAGGAGGGAGGGGAATGAAGAAAGGAGTAACAAATTTCTTTGAAAACGGAGTATTTGACACTAGAGTTAGCACTAGTAAGGTATGTGTTTGGAACCCTTGAGGACCCAGGTTTCTGTAAGCATCTCTGTAGAGTCTGTTATTTCTGCCATTGAAATTTTCTTTTTTTTTCCTTCTTTCCTTTCTTTGTTTTGTGTCAGGGTGGTACAAATATGGAGGTCAGAGGGCAACTTCTGGGGGTCAGTTCTCTCCTACCATGGTGGTCCCGGGGCTTGAACTTAGGTCGCCAGGCTTGGCAGCGAGCACCCTCAGTTAATGAGCCAGCTTGCCAACCTGTCACATACCTTTCCCCAACTCATTGCCCCCTATTCTCTGTCCCCCCCCTTTCTCCACCTGGCCACCAGCATCAGTTCTTGCCTTCCTTTGTTCCCAGAGAACCCATTTTTGATGTAATTTCCGTCATCACTTTTTTGAGAGTTACCTTGTAAACTTCAAAGGCCACGCTGGGGAAGCGAATGCTGGAGTTCTCAAATATGTTCACCAGCAAAGCAAATGGCTCTTCAAAACCAAATTAATGATGCTGCAAAATGACAAATTACTATGTGTCACCGACCCCAGGGGTCCCTGGGGATTCCTGCGAATGCAGAGTGGCACAGCAAGGAATGCTAATGGTACCTACCCTCACCTGTAATGCCTGTGGACCTCTGGGAAGGAGGTGGTGATGAGATTCTCATCCTCATTCTGGATGCCACTCACTCCCGTTCACACTGGGCCATGGGTTTAGCTAAGTACTCCGTTTCTAAGGAAACCCAAGTTGTCAGTCCTGAGCCATATGGGAATGATGGTGATTTATTTAGGAAAAGCAAGGTCTGTCACTTTAAGCTTACTGCTACGAAATTGCTTTTTGATTACCTCCCGCCTTATTGCATTGTCTTGTCACAATAAACTACAGAAACAAGTGGCAAGGTTAATAATTATGGGCTCCATTCTTGTCACTCTCAGGGCCCAGCAAGGTCACAGTGGCAGCCCCAGTGTCATAAGGCAGGCTGCTCCAAGCTCCTGCCCTGCCGAAGAGATCTTCATGGAAATCACAAGCGACTGACTCTCTTTAGGTGGTTCTGGACTCTGGACTGCCTCTGGGCTTTTCTGGGGCCAGAGTTCCAGCAAACCAGACTTATACTCTTCATAACTGAATTTACCCTGGGCTGCTCTCCTGCCTTTAACATCCTCCCTTTAGGTTTCCCAGCTCTGAATGCAACAATATGAACTCCACTACACATCCCTCTTCTCTTGAAAGCATCCACTCTTTCTTTTCTCGCCTTTCAAGTCCATGGTTCAGTGCCCACTCCATCCCTCATAGCTATGGAGCCACTATCAGATGCCACACATTTCCTTAGACTTCCAATGTGATCTGAGGATGAGTGTGTACCAGCTTTGTGCCCTCTACCCACATGGGTCCTGTGCTGAATTCTAACCTTGAGGTAGGTCATACTAGGGAGTGGGACCTTTGAGGTTGATGAAGGCATGAGGACAGAAACCCTAGGAATGGGATTAGTACCTTCATGTGAGGTTACAGAAGGTCCCTCACTCCTCAGCCCTGTGAAGCAATACCGGGAAGGCCTAGGTGTCCTTTTTGCTATCCACGTATGGAAAACTGGTCCCTAGTGGATACCAACTTGCTGGAACCTTCATCTCAGACTTCCAAGTCTTTGTACTGTATGGAATGAATTTTCATGGATTACAGACTGTCTACTCTATGCAATTATAGTGACCCAAACAGACAGTCTTAGTTAGGTTTCTATTGCTGCGATAAAACACAATGACAAAAAGCAACTTGGGAAGGAAAGGGTCTCCAGGTCACACTCCTTCATTGAGGGAAGTCAGGGCAGAAACTCAAGGCAGGAACTGAAGCAGAGATCATGGAGGAACACTGCTTACTTTCTTGTTCCTCTTGGTTTGCTCAGCCTACTTTCTAATACAACTCAGGACCACCTGGCAAGAGGTAGAACCACCACAGTGACCTGGGTCCTTCCACATCAATCATTAACCAAAGAAATGCCCCACAGGCTTGCCATTCTGGTGGGGACATTTTCTCAAGTGAGATTCTATGTTCCCAAAGGACTCTAGCTTGCATCAAGTTGACAAAACACCAACATCAAACAAACCAAAACAAACCAAGACATAAGACAAAAGTTTCTATGATGCATGCTTTACACCAAGGAGCCAGTGCTCAAGAAGTGGAACTGTTTGCCCCTGGGCAAAGGTTTGCTAGAGAGGGGTCTAGATTGAAGCGTGCAACACAGGCCCTATCTGTTCTTTGTGGTCTTAGCATCATTGAATAGGGTCTACACCAAGACCTTTCTGTGGCCGTCTCCTTGTCTGGTCCATAGGCTCCACAAAGGGTATGCTTAAAATCACAGCCTCTGATCCAGGGGAAGCATCACTTCTTCCCTGATCACCTTCTCTCCTCAGCCACTGCCTTCTGTCATCTTTGCTCGATTCTTTGCATTTTCTATGCTCCTCGAGGTTAAGGGATACCGTAACATAGTTCTTGGTCCTCTTTCTGGTCCCCATTTGCTCTTTGGCCATCTCATTGAGTTTTACACATTGTAAGGATATTTATAGGACTGAAGCTCCCCCACTCCCTTTTATTTTTATTTTTTTTAAAAAGGCATATTTTTACATACAGTAGAGTGTGTCAATCATGTAGCTTTATAACTGTTCATATGATTACAAATGTGCATGGAAGTATCAGGTTGAGATTCAGAAGGCTCCTATCACTTCAGAACGTTCCCTGGCGCCTCTTAGTTGTCAACAGCTTCTCTGCTCAGGGAGTCCCTTTCAGCAGATTTTGCTAGTCTTTTAAATTTCTTATATGTACTCGCTTGGGCCTGGTTTATCATGTGACTTTCCAAGAATATCATTTATTATGCTGATAACTGTTTTGTTATAACTTTAGAAAAATTTAAATTTCCAACAGACGCAAAAGCATTAAGAAAAATAAAATCAGTAAATCCTGTTCCATTGTTCAGTTCCACCTGCAAGGTGACTCTCAGGAGTAACACTGTTTGAAATGTAAATATTTTGACATATATTTGTAGAGATTAAGATCTTTTTTTCTTTAATGTGATTATACCATAGTATTAGTACACCTAAAATATGACAACAGCTCCTCAATATTCTCAAATACTCACTCCGTTGTTTGTTTGGCTCTGGCTGTAAGCCATTTTCAGATGGACCGCTAGGTTGGCAGACAGTTCTTTGGTTTCTTAGTTTATGAACACTTCTCTCTTCTCTCTTTCCCTCCCCTCCTCACAGTGTTGAAGAAACTGGTTGTTTTTTTTTTTTTCTATGACATTTTCCCATTCTTGACTGATCAAATTCATCTTGTAACTCTGAACACATCCTTCTGTCCCTGGCATGTCCTGGAAAGTGGTAAGTAGATGCAGAAGCTTAATCACAATTACACCCAGTCTATTTTTGCCTTTTGGGGGGTGGCAAGGATGCTTCATAGCTGCTGTCAGGAGGCACATCATGCCCATGCTAACTTTGTGATGCTGCTGATGGTCACCTTTTAGGACCCAGGGCTCTTTAAATATGGTCGTATATCCCTATTATGCCTTCACAACTTCTCTGAGTGCTTCTGTAAGAAAGACTTTCTGTAATCAACCATTGATTACCTAGAATTCATAAGGGTAATTCATAAGGGAAAAGTAATTTAAATACTTAATGATTTTTCTCTTATTTACCAGTAGGGTTTTTTTTTTTTTAATTTGCTAACTTTGAATAATGAATTTATTCTTTAGTGTCCTCAAAGGGCCAAGGCTATTCTTCTCAGCACCATTATAAATGCATGGATTTTAAAGCATTCTATGCATGCCAATCTATTGCAGTTGACCTCATTGGTAAATTGTTCCTTATTTGCTGGTAGGGACCTCTTCGTTTGCCTGAACTGATGACCCTTACATTTTTATCTTTATTTCAACCTCTGTCCTGAACTCTAAACTCACATAACCAACTACCTATCAAGTACCTTGGGGTACGACATCTCAAATATAAATAACATTCCTAAGGCAGACAGCAGGTCCCATCAATTCTGGTCTTGCAGACCTCATGGTCATATTAAGTGATATGTTTCATTTAGTTGCTCTTGGGGGTATCCCCTACTCTCCTCTAACTTTACAACCAAGGTCAAAACACCCATCCTTGAATCCCTTTTTACTACAGTGGTTTCAAGTCCCTTGTATCTTTCATGTGAATCCAGTCCACAATCTTCTAATTGTTCTACCCTGTCTCACACTTTCTCCCAAAGGTTTGCTCTCAATATGGCAGCCACAGTGGTGTTGTGAGAAACCTAAGTCAGATCATGGCCATATGTAGTTCACTGGGAATGTGCTGGTATCTAGAGATCTTCAATGTTCTTCCTACCTCCACCCTTACTGCATTCACCTACAGTACCCACTTCCCCCCCGAACTAACCAGCACTCTCTGCTCTCATCTCACTCTACCTATTCGATCTGATCCACTGCATCCAATGCACCTCTTCTCCTTGCACTACACTCCGTGCCACACCCTTGAAGCCATGTCATTGCATGTATTTCCCTCTCCTTCGCAATCTCATCGATCTATGCAGTTCTGACATCCCACTCCATTCTGCCCTACCCCAGCTTCCTTTCTTCATGCCTCATCTTCCTACTCCACTCTGTGTTACCCACTCTACTTCACCCCCGTCCACTGTACCCCTCCTCATGCTATCCTTGTTCACTTAGCCCCCTTACATACCATGCACACTGGGTTCTATCTCTTCCATTCAGCACCGTTAACCACCACGTACCCACTGAACGTCTCCTCATCTTATCCCTGTCCACTCTATGCCATGTACGTTTGGTTCACTGACATTTCTGGAACACTTTTGAATGTGGTCACCTCATGGCCTTTCTTCTTGCCATCCCTTATTCCTTCAGATAGTCCCAATGCCAATTTCCTCAACTCTTTTAGAGTTTTGACTAGTTTTTTTCTCAATAACTTTCTCTTCCTTAAAAAAGTTTTTGTTATTTTTTTTTAGTGTGTGTGTTTGTGTGACTTTATGTGCACTATATACACACAGGAGGTCACAGAAGCCTGAAGAAGAGGGCATTGGATTCCCTGGAACTGGAATTATAGGTCATTGTGAACTGCCTTATGGGTGCTGGATGTTTAACCTAGATCCTCTACAAAAACAGTAAGCACTCTTAACTGCTGAGCCATCTCTCCAGTTCCTTTCTTCTTTTAAAGGCAAATTTATTTGTGGTCTGGTGATATGACAAAATGAGTAAAGGCCACAAAACCTGATGACCTCTGTTGGATCTATAGGACCCAAGTGGTGGAAGGAGAGAACCAATTTCTGCAGGTTGTCTTTGACTTCCATATGCATACTGTAGTGTATATGTGCCTCCATAAAGTAATAGAATTTTTAAAAGAGTTATCTATCTATCTATCCATCTATCTATCTATCTATCATCCATCCATCCATCCATCCATCCATCCATCCATCCATCCATCCATCCATCCATCTATCTATCTATCTATCTATCTATCTATCTATCTATCTATCTATCTATCTATCTATCTGTGTCTCTGTGAATGCATGCACAGAGGCCAAAAGAGGGCATTGGGTCTACTTCTCTATCACTCCCTGCTTAATGCTTTGAGGCAGGGTCTCTCCCAGGACTTAGGACTCACATTTTATGGCTAGCTTGACAGCCAGCAAGCCATAGCAATCCTCCTAGCTCTGCCTACCTTGCATCTAGAGTCACAGGTGTTTATAGGCATCTGACTTGTTATGTGGAAGCTAGGATCTGAATTCTGGTCCTCCTAACTATATGGAAAGCACTCTTAACCACTAAGACATCTCTCTATCCTGTTTAAAAAAGTACAGTCCTCTCACTCCCGCAGTCCCGATTCTTCCCTTCATTGTCTTTGGAGCATTTGTCATCATGTATGGAATTTTCTACTTTTGAAAAAGTTAAAAATTTTTTTGAGATAAAGTCTTTCCATGTATACCAGGCTTGTCTGAAATATCTACACCCAAGTGCTGAGATTTCAGACACCACAATGCAATGTCTAGCTGTTTATGCTTCTTTTGAATATCCTAGAAATCCCCTAAATTCTGCCATGGTTCTTTGATTTTTTTCATTCTATACAGTTGTTCTCAGCAGCAGACTTGTCTTAAAGACTCCAGACTGTTGTGGGATATTTGTACACTGTGTGAAGGTATATTGTTGTGATTGCTATAATAAAAAGCCAAAAGAAAGAAGTTAGGTAGAACTTCCAGGGATAGACAGGACTCTGGGAAGAAGGGTGGAGTCGCTAGCCACATGGAAAGGAAACAGGAGGTGCAAGATGGAAGAGAGGTAATGCCACATGATAGAATTTAGATTAATGTAAGTGGGTTAATTTAAGTTGTAAAAGCTAGTTAGGAACAAGCCTAAGCTATAGGCCGAGTTTTCATAATTAATAAGAAGTCTCCATGTCATTATTTGGAAGCTGGCTGGTGGTGGGACAGTGTTTGTTATACCAAACACTGTTTGGTATTGTGTTTCTTCTAACAGTCAGGACCTCAAAGCCCAGTATTAAATATCCAGTGAGTACCAAGTTTCACAGTGTGCATCCTACAGGTTCCCTAAAGATGCATGTGTTAAAATCTTGGCTTCAGGGTGTTACTATTGGGAGGTAGAAGAAATGCTCAAAGATAGCGCCTGGTGGGAGGTCGTGTAGTCACTGCATGAAATGAGAAGCTTCCTTCACCATGCACACTTTGCTGTGCTCTCAGCCTCACCACAGGCCCTAATGCAATAAGGCCAGATGATCATGGACCAGAACCTCAAACAATGAACCAAAAGAAACCTCTTTCTTAGTAAGTTAATTTTTTTATTACAGCAAGGGAATAGTATTCCATGTAATTGTGACAGTGACTACATTTGCACAGGAACACTGGCTTTTTCCTGCCATTGAATTAAAAACAACAACAGCTTGATCTGAAACATTAGCTTTCTGGATGGAAAACCTACTTGCCTTGAGACTGTAATTATCCTGTTGTCTCTCCTAGTCCCCAGGACCTATTCACACTGATGATCTTGGGAGCTGTCAGCCTCTATAATCATGTAAGCTAATTCTCTATATTATACCCCCACTCACATAGACACACTTGTTCTCTTTGTCTGAATTTTGACTGATAGGCAGATGCTAAACCTCCTTTCTATGTCTGAAGCAGCCATGCCCACTGACATCTCTAGGGGCCTGCTCAGTAACACTGCATAAGGAGTTTGGGTTGGATTTCTGGGCACAGATCCTGCACAGTGTCAAGTAAGAATGGTGTCTTCCTCCTGAAAGGCACATTTAAAAGCCAGTTCCTTTGGAACTGACAGCATTTAGGACAGGAGGGAAATGCAATTTAACAAAGGAACAAAGATCCAACACCTGGACTCACAGAGACAAAGGACAGTCCATTGGCAGCACCTTGACTAATAACTCAGGACTCCATTAGCAAAGTCCTGGCCACAGGCAGGGTAGGGAAGGAAGTGAGGTGGGCAGGCAGGGCAGGGAAGGTGAGGCATCTTTCATATGCCTTTAGATGGTTCTCTTGCAATGTTGGCATCAGTCAATGCAGATGTGTAGATGGAGACTGCTTGTTCGTCTTCCAGCTGCCCAGAACCAAGTAATCACACAAAAATTATATTAATTACAACACTGTTTGGTTGATGTCTCAGGCATATTTCTAGCTAGTTCTTATGTCTTAACCCATTTCTAATATTTTTTATTTTACAACGAGGCTCGTGGTTTGTTACCTCTGCTTCTTGGGAAGCTACATGGCATCTGCCTCCTTCGGCAGCTACATGGGATCTCTCTGACTCCACCTACTCTCTCTCTATAGCTCCGTTTGGATTTCCTTACTCTACTAAGCCATTGGCTGAAACAAC
Organism: Arvicola amphibius; assembly: GCF_903992535.2. NCBI lineage: Eukaryota > Metazoa > Chordata > Mammalia > Rodentia > Cricetidae > Arvicola > Arvicola amphibius. Next base: position 44,500,009 of record NC_052052.2, on the reverse strand, counting down.
TTTATTCATTATCCAATAAAAGCAACACATATACAGAAGGATATACTATATCATTTTCCTTTTTCTGTCTAAATAAAAAAGATTTTAACATAGTAAAATTACATATGCAAAACAGTTATCAAACAAGAATTACAGTTACAATATTTAGTCCATTTAAATTTGGCAAATTAAGGAAAATTATTATTTATCCTATTTTTGTGAGTTTAAAGTTTTCTATCTAATTTATCTTTTTATCATAACTAATGAAAACTATAACATCTGTCTTCAACTCCTCATAGACTCTAGAAGGATATAATACTACCTAAGTAAACAGGAAGTGTATTGTAAGCAAATTCCAAAGTTCTAGAATTGACAGAGACAGTCACCCAAGGTTCTTCGGTACAGTTGGGGCATCCATCTTCAGCCTACAGGCCCATAGTATTCAGCAGACTTTTCCATGAAGCAGGAAATTTGAAGATCTGTTCTGCCTCCTAATGGCAAAGTTCATTACTTTCTTTTTTCTGTGTCCTGCAGGATGTCTGGCAGACTGTTGGATGAACCATGAGGACTGTTTCACTTTCTTTAGTGAAGTTCAGCAGTCATTTTTCTGGGGTCCTGCATATCCAGTTTATACAACATACCATAAAGCAGTCCAGGCAAGAGCAGTTTCTTGCCCAAATGGCCAGCCTTATCACATTGAAGGCAAATTCCACAACGAGTTTCTTCAATGCCCATCAACCTCTCCAAAGTAATTGGTACTACCAAAAGCAGACATGTCTAACTGTTGAGAAAAGTCTAAGTTCTTAAAATATTTTAAATGACATACTCTGTAGGTCTTTGAAATATTGAAGATTATCTATCTAACTGAAATACATCTCTATATATCTAGAAAACCTAACATGACTAAACGTTTGATTATTATAGATGACTATCTATTAACCTGTATTTATTAATTATGCATTACAGTTTAAAATGAGCTGCAGAAACACAATGCCTTAAACAAGAGCAGAAATACATATACAAAGTGTAACAAATCGACCTTAAATTTGTATCAATACACCAAAGTCTAAACCAATGTAAAGTATTCATCTCTATATATCATATCCCCTTTAAATGAAAACAAACATTTATAAACAATCATTTTGGAAATTTGGGCATAGTTTTCTTCAAACTGCTTCCTGCTGTTTGTTGGGAATGTATTTTTAGGGTTCATGGAGAACTTTTTGGGAGATCTTATTCCATCAACCACATTAGCCTAGAAGGAATCCACAGGTTCTTATCTTCTGTGGAAATAAAAGCCGAACCTCTTTTCCAAAGTAGCATATCCTTAGACCCAACTTTTGAAGTCAAGATACCTTTATGTTGGTTTAACTTAGCAGCCCCCAGAAACAAATGCCTCTCTGCAGTCAAAAAATTCAAAGAAATACAGAATAATATTTATAATTAAGACTCTCATGTATTTTTTATCTTTACATGGCTTATTTTTCTTTACTCCTTTAATCTCTGACTGTCTGTACTCTTTTGTATTACTTTTGCTGTCTCTTTAAAGACTTTACTTCTTTTTATAACTGTCTATATTCTTTTTCATCTCTCTCCCAAGCCAACATATATTTTTAAACATACTGTGGATCCTTCAGAGGTTTTTTTTTTTTTTGTTCGAATCTATCTTTTTGTGTATCTGTAATCATTTTCCAACCAGGAACACCATTTATTTTAATGCTAAGTGGGCATGACTAGTCCCAACTTTGCAGTCTTGCCAGTTTGCTCTGCGCCATCCAACATGGTGGAGGTATGGAGGTATGTTCACTGCCTCTGCAAGCCATGCTCACTGCCCTGGCTCCAATGTTACAGTGGGTCTATGTGGCTGTTAAGCAATTTGTAACATGCTGCTCACAGACCTCATTTAAGTGTAGGACCTCCCAAAAGAACCAGAGCTATTTGTGCCACCAGTGCTAACATGAACCAGGAAGCTGTTCCTTAATGAAACCATGCAGTATTTTGCTGCTAAGGCTGAGTCAGGAAGTCCTCTCTTAAAAGAAGCTGCGTCTCTGCTCACCACCAGCAAACAGAGCAAATCTGTTAAAAAAAATGTTACCAAGAAAGTCATGCTTAGCTCTCTTCTTTTGTCTAGAATCCCTCAAGCTCTCTCAGGTTTTATGTAGATGTAGTTGCCCAACGTTGGCACGCCATTTGTATACAGAGACTGCTCGTTTGTTTCCTGGCCATCCAGACCCGAATAATCACACAGGAACTATATTAACTACAACACTGTTTGGCTGATGTCTCAGGTTTATTTCCAGCTAGTTCTTCCATCTTAAATCAACCCCTTTCTATTGTCTTATATTTTACCACAAAACTTGTGGTTTGTTACCTCTTGCTTCTTGGGCAGCTAGCTACATGGTGTTTGCCTCCTTTGGCAGCTACATGGTGTCTCTCTGACTCTGCCGACTCTCTCGATCTCTGTTCCGATTTCCCACCTGGCTTTACTCTACTAGGCCATTAACCAAAACAGCTTTGTATATTATCCAATAAAAGCAACACATATACAGAAGGACATCCCACATCATAGATGGAGTTTAGCACTCACTTATTTTTCTTTTTAAAGATGAGAAAAAACTGAGGTTCTAGGGCTACCAGCTGGCAGAGATGTAAGCCAGGTTATTCTTGACTGTGTAGCCTCATGTTGGTGCCCACAGCATATTTTCTTCTATATGCAGGTTATGATTTTCAGCTTATTTCCTCAGTTCATTCTTTTATTAACCTTTGAAGGTCTGAACTGAATGACCCATAGCCGGGAGCTGGACAGCATGGACGCTGTGTAGTCTGTGTTAGGGAGGGTGTGGGTATCAAATATCCATCCTTCCCAGGTTCATCCGAGAAGGTGTCCAAGTTAAAACAGCCGTGGCTCTCTGAGCATTTCCTTTGTCCCAGGCAGGATTAGGAACACCTTGAAGCAATTTACTTATGTAATCTTCAGAGACTGTTTTATGAGGTTGATATTACCGGCTGTTACCATTGGTTCACAGAGGGGAACTGAAGTGCAGAATGCCTAACTTACTTGCCCAACATTTTAGACTAGACCATAGATTTGAACACAGATCAAACGCTGGGGCGTTCTGCCTCTCATCATTCAGTCTGGAGTGAGAGAGAAACAAGGGGCGGGGAGGGAGAGTGTATCAGGCTCTCCTGGATGCAAGCACTCTGCAAGGATGCTGTTGGGTCCTTCAGCTGTATCCTCCCAGCATTCTCCTGATCCCTGTTGCCACACATCCTAACTTCCCAGGCCAGCTGAGACACCCTCCTCTGCACCTCAGCTCTGCCGTGAGGTGAGGTGACTTGGCTGTGCCCCAGGAGCACCGCAACGTTCCTTTCTAAAGCGATGGAGAGCTCAGTGAGATGAGTAAATGAATATGACCGGAGTTCCTCTTGACAAAAGGGGACGATTGTCTTAGGGCTTCTTTCCTTGAGGTTGGTACTGGGCAGGGTGCACCAGAACCTTAGTCGGGAGATCTGGAGAAAGCAAAATGGAATCTGCTCCCCTTTCGCTTCCTCTTGCCTTTAGGTTGTCTACAGGTGGCATCAACTGACCCCAGTGGGACACTGAAGAGTAGGAAACCTGGTGCCGCTCTCCTTAGGGGTCAACCTAAGTGGAGAGTAGTAAAGAGGGTACCGTGTCCAGCTGGCAAATGCTCACTACTCCACACGGAGGTGAGGCTGTGAGCCGGCTGGAGGAAGCCCATAGTTACAGATCCTCTGCCTATCTTCATTGTGTGAAGCAGGAGCGGGAGCAGGGTCGTGGAACAGGAAACAACTATACTCCAGGGAGAAGCACTCTTTTGGAACTGAATTTTATAAGGTTCTTCTTCGGATGCGCTTGAGATTTAGAGCTCTAAGAGAAGAGCATAGCCAAGGGAATGCCCTGGGGAACAGTCTATTTCCCCACCTGAAGTCGAAGGAGCAAGAGTTTTCCAGCCTTTGAATGGAGACGAGGGGTGGGGGTAGTGAGAGAGGGGGTAGGGGGAGAAAGGAGGAGAGGGAGAGAGCGAGCGAGCTGGGGGCTGAAGACCCAGCTGCCGGATCCCTTTGGAATCGGCAGAGGCAGCATGACAGAAGAATGGAACTGGAACGCAGCATCTGTTCTCTGCTCCTCCTTAGGTACTTTCCCAACTGCAGCATCTCTTGGGAGTTAGGACCACCTTTCCCAGAAACCGGCCAATCAGATTTGCTCCTGTGATAGGTGGTTGCGAGGGAAGCCTGCTTCTCCCACTTTAGCTGGAAAGTGTGTGTGCAAGGACTTTTAGTCCTCTTTTCTTTTCTTGCAGCAGACCCTCCAGGAAGCAGCATGGTGGGTGTGGAGATGCAAGCGGGCTGCTGCAGACTTCAACAGGTCCTACACAGCTGGGCAGTGGGCAGGAATACAAACAGCCACCAGAGAGAGGAAGTTGCTGGACTACAGTTGCTCCCCTACTCTGGCCACGAGGAGCATCAGTTACTTTTTTGCTTGCTGTGATAAACCATCATGGCCAAAAACAACTTATGGAAGAAAGGGTTTATTTTGGGGGGAGGCTTCGAAGAGAGAGTCTGTAATGGTGGGGGAGGTGTGACAACAGGCAGCCGGAGCAGGACGAGAGACATTACATCTTCAAACACAAACATGAAGGGGACGGGGCGGGCAGATGGATGTGAGTTGCTTGAGTTCCTGAATATCCAACCTTGACTTTGTCCTTAACAACTGGTAACCCTCTTGTCCATTTGAGCAGCATGCTGAATTCTGCTGCTGCTCCCGCTACCTAGAGCGGATGCTTTCCTCTGCAGCTGGACTTTGCACCAAAGGGACGGTCATAGTAGCAACAGCACTGACTGACAGTAGACATTCACTATATGCCAGGCGCCCCAAGAAATTTACATGAATTATTCTTTCACTTAATTCTTATGACAACGCTGTGTTAGATATATTAATCTTCATCTTCTGTGTGAGGAACCCGAGGTCCACTAACTATTTAGTCCACTGGGACTAAATGGCAAGAAGAGATTTGGAATGCAGTCTAAATTTGTTTAATTCCTTTAGACTGGAATCCAGAATTCCAGGTACCAATTTACTGTTATTATTAGGAGCCCAGTAAATATAATGTAGAGGGAAAACAGAGGTGCATGAATACTCTGTTTTTTGGTCTGAGGGCATGAGGTTGGCAAATGACTGAGCTGGGACTTGACTTCAGAATCTAATCTTTGCTGTTGTCTTCTTTGAAGTCAGCTCCCACCGTCCTGTGACAGCTTCAAGTCTGAGAGGAAAGCAGTCCCCTCTGAGGCATTTTCTCTCCTGCGGGTTCAGCAGGCTGACCGAGTGCTCTCAGGGCACCTCTAGCCAGGTCACCCTCCTGCAGCGCATATGCGCTCCTCTTCCAGCCCATTACACGGGCAGACCTTGGACCCGTGTGTGTCTGCCAAGCACAGAAAAATGGCAGGAGGGAATCTCTTCATCTCACTTCGAGTGGAGAGGAACAAGCCTCTCATCCTGCCACCTTGCCCAGAAATGCCTTCCCCTGTGGGACCTGTCACTTTGCTTTCAAGGAAGACGTGATATATGGATCTTTGCAATAATTAAGAGCTTTTGCTTGGCCAGGGCATTCTAAGCAGGAGGGTGTGAACAACCCTTCTCCTGCTTCCAAGCTGGAGTGGACTTTTAAGGAGTTATTTATGGGAGGAATGCTAATTACTCAACTACAAATATGTAAATACTTTGAGAATAAATTCATCACAATATATTAGGCATCACATTGTAATTAAGCTCAATTAGGTATTATTAGCAGTATTAATGTCATGTTGCTCGTGCCTGTTTCTAATGAATATATTAACCCAGTCTAGCTGCCACCATCTACGTGGGTACATTATGATGATGGCAATAATAGACATATAATTAGAGCATTATTGCTTTGCTTGCAAATTGTGCAGAGAAATATGTCAGTGTTTTTGGAAATGGTGTGACTGTCCTGTCTGTGACATGGTAGCTATGGCCCAAGGATTGGGTGATCTGGGGGTAAGAATTAGCCCCTCAGCATGTGTGTGTGTGTGTGTGTGTGTGTGTGTGTGTGTGTTGTGTCCTGGTTTGTAGCCCTTGAAAGAAAGTGGTTTTTTGTTTTCTTTCTTGAGTTAGGTAAGTGGAATTGGAATGGGGCATGGGGTAAGGGCCAGTGGAGGGAGATTCATTTCTCTGTCTGGGGAGGAAAGTGGTTGGTACCCAGGATGGCTTCCTATGGGAGGGTGGGAATGCTTCTTTGTCTTTAGCGACTGGGCTTCCAGGCCCACATTTGTGAAAACACAGGCCGCTGGATCTTGGTGCATTTCATGGTAAACCTGAAATGGGAAGTTTATTATTTTACCACCAAGAGGCTGTTTGCACCATGGAAACGGAAGAGGGATTATGTAAGGGTAGATACAAGCTTGTAATGAGGCCAGGGTCCAAAGACAAGAGACAAAAATTGGAACCTGCTTCCTCTGTTGTTAAAACACCCTGTGGAGTGAGGTATTGGTGTCCTGATTTGCAGAGTGGACAGGGTATCAGAAAGAAACATTCACCAATTGTTCCCCAGCTCACATAATCATAAACAGGAGAGCCAGAATTTGATTCATGTTATCTGGCAATCCATTACACTCTAAAAACAGGGGGACAAGCAGACCTGTGAAATGTAAAATCTATAGTGAGAGCTTTCTGTGAACCCTTGCCCTGGGTCAGGCAATCTGAAGATGGTACAAACAGTCTTCTCCAAGGTGTGCATGCCATCTATCTCTAGAAGGGTGAGAACAGGATCAGATGGGCCAGTGGGGAACACGGAATGAATGGATCTGGGTCAGGAGCAACTTAGCATTAGAGAGTTCAGTTTTTAGCTGGGTGGTGGTGGCACACACCTTTAACTTCAGCACTCAGGAGGCAGAGACAGTGGATCTCTGTGAGTTCAAGGCCAGCCTGGTCTACAGAGTGAGTTCCAGGACAGGCTCTAAAGCTAAAGAGAGACCCTGTCTTAAAAAAAAAATGGAAAGAAGGAAGAAAACAGACTGAGAGTCCAGTTTTGAATATTGTTGGTGAGGTTCAGTCTTGAGTTTGGTTTTGAGCAAAGGAGTATAGCCAGAGAGATGGTTATGGCTGAGGGGAGGGGCCTGGCAGGGAGGGTGGGTGGGGACACTGAGAAACAGTAACTGTAGTGAGGAGCTGCGGGCTGCATTCCCGCCTGGCTCCTGACTAGCTTATGCCCCAAAATAACAACACACAAATTGTATTCTTTTAAACACTGCCTGGCCTGTTAATCACATCTTGACTAACCCATATCTAATAATCTGTGTAGCACCACAAAGTGGTGCCTTACCAGGTAGATTCTAGCGTGCGTCCATCTTGGGCTGGAGCTTCATCGCATCTGTCTCCTTGAGCAGGGGCACAGCAGTCTGGCTAACTTAGGAGAGGTGTGGCATCTTACTGATCCTTCTACCTCACTTCCTCTTCCTGTTCTGTCTACTCCACCCACCTAAGGGGCGGTCTATCAAATGGGCCAGGCAGTTTCTTTATTAGCCAATGAAATCAACTCAAACAGAAGACTCTCCCACATCAAGTAACAAGTCCCTAAACATAAATAGGCTTACCAACCTTGTCCTTCCTTGATGGTCAAAGAACTTACCCACGGTGATGGTCAGGGTTCAGGAACTAAAACCGCTTTCGGAACACCTTTTAATAGAGAGAATGATCACATGGGAAGTAGAAGGACCAAGAAGCCAAACGGGGAAGAGAGGCAACTAGAGGCTGTTACATCGGGGAGTTACTGCTTCCTTAGGACGAGACGGCTAAGGAGAGAAGACGAGGTGATCAGAGGGAGTATTGAGGTGAACGCATGGCCATTGCTAGGTAGGGAATCTGAGGTAGATCGAGATCGGAGGGAATGCCCTGCCTAGCAATTTCCTATGACACCTAATGACCCAAGTTGCTGTGAAGCCGGTGGGCATGGAGCCTCAGAAGCAGCTCCTGACTCTGAGAGGAGCAGAGGGTGACAAGAGGAAATTAACTGAAGGGCAGAACTGGAAATAGAGTAGAGAGGTTCATGACCTCCCATGCGGTCACCCCAGTCTCTGTGCCAGTTAAACTCATTTCTACTCTGTAAACAAGTGATACCCATGTGATTGCAGCTGCTGCTTCGTCTACCTAGAGCTGTATTTCAGCAAGCTTCCCTAGCTGTAGAGGGATGGTTCCATCCCCAGTCCCTCTGTAGTTTGCTTTGATCACTGACGTGTTGTTGTGGGGTTATTGTTCATTCATCACTATTCTCACTCATCAGTCCCCTCGTTCACAACCATCGGTACCCTCAACCATCGGTACCCTCAACCATCGGTACCCTCAACCATCGGTACGCTCACTCATCGGTACCCTCACTCACCAGTACCCTCAAGTAGACTCCCTGGTGACCCTCTCCATCTCCCTCATTTGAACAGAATATGGGAAAGTCTGGGTGCTCTTGTGTGCACAACTGGGACTCATTGTCAGTTTCCCTGCATTCTTCATGCTGCTGGCATCTGTACTAAGGCTACTTTTGCAAGCACAGGAAGACATGTTTGACCACGGAGTGTAATTGGGGCTGGTGTGTGTGTGTGTGTGTGTGTGTGTGTGTGTGTGTGTGTATGTGTGTGTGTAAAGCTATCTTCTCTTTCTCTTTTAACAGGAACCATCACCCAGGAAGTTAAATTCCCTTTCTCACACCTAAGTTTTGCTGAATTAGCAATTCCTGATCAATTAGACTCTGGAGTTCTCTGCGTATGCCAGCTTTTGATTTTTTTGTTTCTACAGCAAAGCTTCTAAAGTGCACAGGAGAGCAGGGAGGAGGGAAGAGCCCCGAGGAGGGTTGGAGAAGCGTGAGGTACTTAGACACAAAGCAGGGGACTGGCAGGAGGGTGACTGCGGTGGAGTCCAGACAACTCCTTGCACTGCTAGGTGAGCCAACCCTGAGGATGACAAGAGCAGGCGTGAATAAAGTCGTGATCACTTTCTAGCAGAAGGGGACTGATGATGACACTTCTCTGCCATTTTCTAGTTGAGGAAACTGGTGACCCCCAAGGCAGAACAATTTTTTTTCAGAGCACCCAAGTCAAATTCATGGTCAGCCCCATTCTCTGCTGAGTTCTTCCTTATGTTTTTATGAACCGATAGCACCAAGGTTATTGTTCTGAGTGGCTGGTCTGCCCAAGGTACAAGCTTCTTCCTTCAGTGCCAGCATCTTGGTTGGCCTTTCCCTGAGAGCTGGCATCTATGCGCTGGAGACAAGCTACCCTTATGGATCTGGGAGCCATGTTCCCCTCCCCTACAATCCCTCCCAGGAATAGGCAGTTAGTGAGCCAAACTAGGCAACCAGATTGCAACTCCTTAGAGACCATAAATCCAGGAAAAGGTGTGGACTTGAAAGCCAGCTCCCCACGCCTTGACCAGCTCTTTTTCTGAACTTTCCACACAGCTTTCCCTGACTATCATGATGATTCTCATGTTTTCATCTGGCTAAGAAGATTGATACAGACCTTCTCCCTCTCCATTTGTAACTAAAGAACCAGAAATAACCCAACCAGAGCAAGCAGATGTGTCTTCCTTAGTAAGGACAAGAAGGCGGGAAAAGGAAGGAGGGTCTCCCTGCAAGCCTGATCCAGCAAGTGGAGTTGTTCAGTAGCTCACCAAGTCATAAGACAGTTAAATGAATGAGTGGAAGTGAGACTTACTTTCCAATTTGTAAGTGAGCATCTCCAAAAGATGTCAACATGTGACCTCATACAAATATGGCAGAAGAGATTCCTCCCATACTTTTTTTTATCTTGTCTTCAAGACGTGAGTATAGTTCACACCGTTATATTCCAATCAGGACACCATAGTCTCATCAGGAATATTCTCTGCATTGACATTTTATAAAAGCAGACTGCTGAAAAAGTAGACTCACATACCTAAATTGTAAACAGTTGGGAGTTTTCCAACTTAGGGTTCATTTTTAAGCATAAATATCACTTAGCTGAAATTGCCTACAGCTGAATTCTGTCCCCATTTGCACTAACCAAGTACTCATTGTCATCCACAGTTACCCTTTTACAGTCGTTCCCATTTCCCAAATCCCATGTCTCCTGTGAGCCCCTTCTGTAGGAGGGAAGAGGCGGCGATGCCGTGATCTCCATCCTCGGTACCATTACGATGCGTGGTTAGTGTCAGCCAGCAACCTGAGAGGATGTGGACTCACCCAGGAGACCAGGCACATGCAGAGGATGGTTTGGATTACGCTAGCCCCTAGGCATGCCTTTGAAGGATTATTTTCATTAGGTTAATCGGGGTGGAGAGCGCCACTCTAAAGGAGGATAGCACCATTCCTTGAGTTGGGGTCTGGACTGTTAGGAGAAAACTAGCTAGGCGTGAATAGTCTTTGCTTTCTTCTTCCTTGACTGTAGATGTCACATGACCAACTCCGGCCATCTTGCTCCTTGCCAGGATGGGATGTACCTTCAAACCGTAAGCCCCAAACAAACCCTTCCTTCTTTAAGTAGCCTTTGATCACAGCAACAAGAAAAGGGACCAATGCAGTGTGCCCATTCTGTAGATGGGGACATGGAGATGCTGAGCTTAAGCAAACTTCTTCATGGGAGACAACCAGGAAAGGGGTAGGTTCAGAGTTTGACCCAGGTCTGTGACTGGCATTAGCAGGTCAGGGTCTGCTGAGGAACTCATAAAGAGAGAAAGCGTTGGGTCATAGAATGAGTGAAGCCATGAGGTAAATGCAATCTGACCGGGGACCCAAGGCTGTTCTCTCTGAGGTCATTCCCCTATCTGTGAGATAAGATGGTGGGGTTGCATCTGCTTGCTTCAGTGCTCTTCCCTTTATGAGGTAACAGGATAGAGAACTGGTTGTGAAGGCCACTCTTCTAGCCCAAGTCCCTGAAGTCGAGCCTGCCTGAGGGCAGGGGTCTGCTGGCTCTCAACTGTGGCCCTAACCCTGACACCAGTTGGTCTCCAGAAACTGTTGACTGCGTAAGTAAATGAACAGGCCTGAGGAAGAGACACTCTGGTACTTCGAATGTTTCGTCCTCAAAGCTTTTAGCCTCTGGGGTGTTTCACAGTGCAAGGATGTATTTTGTATTCTAAATAAATAAATTTCTGAAGTGAAGATATGACTTCTGCATGCTGCGCTTGTCTTATCCCTCTCTAGCATACTGTATCCCCAAGGGCAGTCGGTGACGACAAAAGCTCAGTAGAGCTTGCACCAAGGGGAAATGGATTTTCGTTTTATTCCACCCTAGCTAAAGAAAGTCATGAGCTGTGTTGCTGGCTGTCTCTGCCAGCTTCAGCTGCCTGACAGAATGGCACAGAAGGCTGCCTCAAAACAGAGATGTGTACCCCACAGTGCTGAGATCGCAAGTCTAAAGACCAGAGGGGAGCCTGGCAGGCCCTGGGCTCTGAGAAAGACAGTGTTTCTTGGCATGGAGAGGGCAGGTTCTCTCCTCTTCTTATATGGCCTTTCCTTGGTGTGTATTCAGAGAGGGAAGGGATGAAGGAAAAAAAGGAGGGAGGAAGAGAGAAAGTTCTTCCTTTAAGGCATGAATCAAATCCTACCATGAAGATTGTAGCTGGCTCTCTCTTTGAGCCACCAACTGCCTCCTAAATAAAGACAATGAGACTTATTATTAGTTACGATGCTTGGCCTTATTTTATGCTTATCCTACTAGCTTTTATAACTTAATCTAACCCATTTCTCTTCATCTACATTTTGCCCCCCCCTTTTACCTTTCTTTCATTCTGTATGTCCTACGTCACTGCTTTCTATGTCTGTCTTTCTTTCTGCCCACCAGCCCCACCTATCTTTCTACTGCCTAGCTATTTGGCCATTCAGCTTTTTATTAGACTAATCGGGAACCTTAGGCAGGCAAGATGAAACAAACGCAACACTTCTTTACAGTGTTAAACAAATGCAGCATGAACAAATGTAACACATCTCCATATAGTTAAAATAATATTCCCTATATTATTTTAACAAAACAAATGTAACACATCTTTATATAGTTAAAGTAATATTCTATTCCACAACAGAAGACTCCACATTCATGACCTCATTTGACCCTGATTACCTGCCGAGGCTCTACCATTGTCACATGGAGATTGGAACTCTAAGCTGTGAATTTGGGGTGAACACAAACCTTCAGACCCTAGCACCAAGCTCTAGGATCCAAACAACCACACTCTAGGCTTGTTATCAGAATATTTTATAGGTATATTTTCAATTAAAAAAGATTGTGGGAGTGGAGAGGTTGCTCAGTGGTTAAGAGCACTGGCTACCATTCTAATGGACTTGCATTCAATTCCTGGAAGCCACATGACAGCTCACAACCATCTGTAATTCCAGTCCCAGGGAGCCTAGTATCTTTTTCTAACCTCCTCTGGTACTAGGCGTGTGTGTAACACACAGGTACATGTGCAGGCACAACACCTATACACATAAAATAAAATTTTATAAAGTTATTTTAATTCTATGTGTGTGTGTATGTCTATGTGCTGGTATGTGCACATATGAGTTCAGGTGTCTACACAGGCCAGAAGAGGGTGTCAAGATCCCCGGGAGCTGAAGTTACAGGTAGTCATGAACCTTTAAACATGGGTGTGAGATTGAACTAAGATTGTCAGTAAAAAAGAGCAGCATGTGGTCTTAACCACTGAGCCATCCGCTCCATCCCCAACGTTTACAATGTTTCAAGTGGCTCTTTCCCTTGGCTTGGCTGTCTGGCTATAAACAGCCAAGTAGTTTATCGTTTTGGAGACAGCAGTAAGCCTCAAATACGAAGACATTTTCCCCCTTTTCTTTGTAACGTTCTTTTGTGACTTTGGGTGATATTTTTTGTGTCTCTAATCTTCTTTTCAAAAATGTTTAAAATCAAAAGAAGGCCTAGAAGGACTCTGTCTGTGACTGGCTGCCAGTCTCTGTTTTCTCTTATGTGAAGTCACAGAAATAAAATATTTCTGCGTGCATATGATTTGAATATATTTCCTTCATTCCCTCAATGCACTCACTTTATGCCAGGCATCTCTATAGGCATCTGATACAGAAATGAAAACAAAGGAGCTGGGTGTGGTAGCCTGTTCTGTGATGCCTGTAGTTAAGAGGCTGAGGCAGGGGGATAGCCATGAGTTTGGGACCAGTCTTGGTTACTTTGTGAATTCCAAGACAGCCTAGACTATACAGTAAGATGGTGTCTACACACACACACACACACACACACACACACACACACACACACAAAAACAAAAAAAAAACTTGAGTAGAAGCAGGACCATCACCCCAAAGGGGACTCTTTGCAATAGTACAGAGAAAGGGTGTGTGATAGCAATGTAGCAATGTCTTGTATGGTCTGGGGTTGGTAGTGAGAGAAGTTACAGTGATTTCAAGTCAGGCAAAGATGGCAAGGAAGGCATTGTCATAGAGGAAGTCAATCAAAATTCTGGCAGGAGTGAGAGATTCTGAATAGCTGGATTGGCACAGGGGTGGTGGGAGACCACCCAGGGCCAGTGAGCCCAGGATCTTAGGCTGAGCAGCAGTGCTGGGACTCAGCAAGGGAGTGACAATCGACTTCTGCAATTGTTTTCTGATTGGCAGTGCAGACTGTGACCCAGAGTGATCTCCGGAAGTGGTAAGACTAGCAGGAAGCTTGTAAGGGCTGTGGTGTGCAGGGGGAGGAGGTGACTAGGAAGGAGGCAGAAGAGCTGCCCGGGGTGAGGAGAGCCTTGGAAGTGGAGCTGAGGGCAGGGTGATGGCTCTGAGCATTTAGGAATCAACTCAAAAGGGACAAGGTATTTCCCATTAAGCAGAGGGCCCGTGACTCTGCAGGGTGGAGGGAACAGGTTCTCGGCAGCCTGGTGGTTCTGTTTGGGGGTGTTCCCATTCCATTTAGCTTCCGAATATGCTCTCTATTAAATACCATCAGTGTAATTGCAGAATGCGACACACTGTAATTATGCCCCATAATTGCATTTTCTTCCATTAGCAGTGTGGCATTCCTGCTCAGCGCAGGCTCCCAGCACCCAGAACTATTATTGTGGTCAGGAGCAGATACAGCCTCTCTTTGCCCCCTTGTCAAGGGACGTAACGGGACCCAGAGCAGTGCAGTATAGTGGGTAAGACGATTAAGAAGCGTGCCATCAGGTTTGGATCACAGACCTCACCAGTGAGTAGCTGTGAAGCTCTGGCCTGTTACCTAAAGTCTCTCTCTGATTCTATGGTTTTAAGAAGAGGCCAATAGTGTCTACTTCAGAGAGCCATTTTGAAGAACAGAACAGCATATGCTAATTAGCTAGTATAATGGTTATTCTTACATTTATTTCTCTTGTGTGCATGTGTGTATGTGTGTGTATGTGTGCGTGTGTGTGTGTGTTCTCACAAGCTTGTATCAGGGTCAAAGGACAGCTTGCTGGAGTCAGTTCTTTACAACTTGTGGGTCCCAGGGATTGAACTCAGATCGTCAGGCTGGGGGGGGGGGGGGGATGTGCTGTTACCTCCCAAGCCATCTTGAAGATCTGTGATGGTTAATCTTGTCAGCTTAATCGCCTCAGAGGTGAAGAAGCACATCTCACAGTGAATCTAAGAGAATATTGCCAAAGACAGTTAGATCATGGTGACCCTAACCTAACCAAAGTCCTAATCCATGGGGGGGTTAAAATAGACGATGGGAAGGAGCCAGGCGGGGTCTGATCGGAGGAATTTAGTCACAAGGGTGTGTTTGAAAAGGATGTACCTGGTTATACACTGGTATATTGACCTGACCCCTTCCTATGCCCTCTGTCCTTTCTGCTCGTCACAAGGTGACCAATCTCCATCATGCACTTCCTGTCAGTAGGTTTTGTCTCACCTGAACCCTCAGCCAAGGGCCCACTGAGACTGCGAGATGCAGCACGCCATTCCTCCATTGAAGATATCTATGGCAGGAAGTGACAAAAACATAGCAGGCAGCACTTCAGCCACCAGTAAAAGTCAGGGACAGACGACAAGAGGGGACTGTGCCCCTTTCAGAATCCTGGGATGACATCTTGCTTCCCTTGGTCTGGGAACTAGAACACACCAGCTACTAAACTACTGGAATCACGGGGTGCTCCAGGGGCTGGAGAGATAACTCAGAGGTTAAGAGCATTGCCTGTTTTTCCAAAGGTCCTGAGTTCAATTCCCAGCAACCACATGGTGGCTCACAACCATCTGTGATGAGATCTGGTGCTCTCTTCTGGCCTGCAGACATGCACACAGACAGAATATTGTATACATAATAAATAAATAAATATAAAAAGGGGTGCTTTTTTTCCATAGAATCAGG
The DNA here is from genome assembly GCF_903992535.2 of Arvicola amphibius. Classification (NCBI taxonomy): domain Eukaryota; kingdom Metazoa; phylum Chordata; class Mammalia; order Rodentia; family Cricetidae; genus Arvicola; species Arvicola amphibius. The sequence continues at coordinate 44,484,682 of NC_052052.2, read as the reverse complement.
GGGTGCTTTCAAGCTCAGCTGTCTGTCTCCCTGCTTTCACCTCATCCCTGAGTAAACTGAGGCCCCCCGAGGAGCACCGGCCTGCTATGGAGACTGTTACTCTCAGCTACCCTGACCCCCCAAAATCCAGGGCTGGTCATATGTAAATAGGTCTGTTTTCATTTACAGGCAATCTAGCATTATGTTTTTATTGGGTGCAGGAATGACGTTAGTGAATGCTGTCATTGCCCAGACAGGGTAAAAAGTACAGAGCTGTGATTAGGGGAGATAGTGGCTTTTTCAAGGACGGCCATCAGAGAAATGTGGGACGCAGTGTCTGACTGCTGTCTCCCGCTCTCTGGCTCTTTCCATTCTTTCTTGTTTAATTCCACAGACACTTATCGAGTGACCTCCCTGTCATGAATACTGCCATGCCCACCATAGGGCTGGCTGCCTGGAAGGGGTTTCCCGTCAGGTGCCATGTAGACCCAAACACCAAACTGCAGCAAAATAGGCAGGCTGTGCTAGCCAACACCTGGCTCCTGCAAACCTGAGTGTGCTGGGGGCCTCTAAATGTGCAGGGACAACGCATCTGGATGACAGAGGTGTGTGGGGTGAAAGGGAAAGCCTCCCTAGAGTCACCCACAGAAGGGGGAAGCCCCCCCCAGAGTCACCCATAGAAGGGGGAAACCCCCCCAGTCACCCACAGAAAGGCGAGAGTGGCCCACCTGAACGTTTGCTCGCCAGTTGGTGGTGCTGTTCTCATAGTGTGTAGAATCTCTAAGAGTTGGCACTTCAGTGGAAAAAAGCGGGTCTCTGGGGGACAGGCCATGCACCTTAATAGCAGGGTTCCACTTACTGTCACTTCTCTCTTCTGGAAGTGGGTACAGTGTGACCAGCTACTTCTTCCTCCTGCTACCCATGTCTTCTTCACTGCCACAATGGACTTTATAGCCTTTCTTAAGCCACGAGCCAAAAGAAACCCTTCCTTAAGCTGATGTAGTTAGGTGTTTGGTCGTGGCAATGAGAAAAGAAAGTCACCTGCCTGACCATCCAGATGGCCAGGGAACAGTTTCTAGCTGTTGGCAGGGTCAAAGGGCCAGGATGGGCATACGTATGTCACAAACGTTTTCAACTAAAGTGACAGAAATCCAACTCAAAGCACTTTGAGGAACAACAGGAGGGAAGATTGGAGACCTGACTGAGCAGTTCATGGAGGAAGCCATGCCACAGTGTCTCTCCAAGGGTCCAACAGGTTGCTTTGCTTCTGTCTCTTGCATCCCAAGGCTCTGCTTCTCTCCTCTTGGCGTTTGTCTTCAGAAGGATCCTTTGTGGGACAGAAAAATGGCCTCCAAACCAAACTCATGTCTTTCCAGTTGAGAAGTAGCATCGAGCCTGCGATGCCCACTGGAAACGGAAGGAACTCTGCGCTACTCCCTGGGTTAGGTGAGCATCTCTGAGGCTAGGGAGGGAGTGTGGGGCACGGCCAGGGTTGGCATGATCTCTCCTGGCCATGTTAAATGGGTGCCCCACAAGAATGTAGGGTTTAGTTCGAAAGGATGGTCCGGTTGGGTCTTAGGAAAACTGCATCTCTGGCACCTGTGGAGAGAATCAGCCTTGGAGAGATGGCCTCGGCATAGAAAACTATGATTCCTGTGGATGGACCCATGACTAGTACAGAATCGGGAAATAAATTGACAATAAGTCAAGGCCAAGCTGTCCAACACTTCGCCCCAGACAGAAAGACTTTGCCACAACCTGGCTCTTCGCCTAGGAAGTGGCTAGCCCAGGTGGCTCCTCCTCCTTCTCTGGCAAGCCCAGCTACATTTTTTGCCTTCCGTCATCCAGGTGCATGAAACTCTTAAGTTTCTGAACATTCTGTGCTTTCTTTTGGTCTTACCACAGTGTATGCAGCCTTATTTCCGCCCACTGGCATGGAGCCGTGCGGGTGTAACGTCTCCCCAGAGGTCATCACCTCTGGGCAGCCCTCGCCAGCTACCACCTCAGACAGAAGGATGTTCCTGGAGGCATTCTATGCTGCACACGCCTGCGCACTTAGTCCTATCACAGGCTCCCAGAGAGCGGAGCCAGCTTGCAGTGTTTTAATCCCGTTTGTTTTTCTCAGGTAGGAAATGGAGCCAAAGAAGGGGTGAGTCTTGGTTGAAGTGACGAAGCTGGGATTCAGACTCAGGCGGTCTGATTTCAGAGCTTGTAAACCGCGGCTGTGTGACTAGGTGGCGTTCAGGCTGTATTCCCTGGGCTAGCCTGGTGTCTGTGTCAACATCTGCCATCGGATAAGGTAAGTGAGGGAGGTTGAGTGAGGAAGACGGTGAGACCCTCGTCCCTGGAGTTAATCAAGCAGAGTGCCAATGGCTACCAGTGCGGGACGGAGCTTCGAGTATTGAGTTTGTCTGTCTCGGGTCCACGTTTCCCACCCAAACTGATGGTTCGCGCTTTAAATCTAGGCATGGTTATGCTTAGAGGAAGTTGCTTTGAGAGTGTCACATCACGAAAGGTAGGTTATAGAGATTTGCCACCTTAGCCTACTGGTGGCCTTGGGAACAGGAAGAAGACAGAACTCGGCCCCCACCATAACGTCATTATCACCGTTTAATCTTTGGGCATCAGTGTGAGGAGTCTGTCTCACCCAGCTTGGGGTTACTCCTGAGCTTAGCAATCAGGCAAGACCGAGGAGTGTGGGAAGACACCTCGGACTCGGTGTCAGTAGAATACATCCGCCTCTAACTCTGTTAGGAGTCTCGGGTTCCTCAAGGGGGACTCCTAATACCTTCCTGGCCTCTGTTGGAGCATGGGATGGCATGTCAGGTGTTGTGCATTTTGAATATATCAAGCATTGTATGTTTATGTGTGTGTGTGAGTGCATGCACATGTGAATGTGTGTGTGTGCATGTGTGAGTGAGTGTGTGTGTGTATGTGTGCAAAAGTGTGTTTACTGTTGGATAAGGCAGTGGACTCTTTGGTTCAGCTCCCTCCCCTCCCCTCTTTCCCGAATCCTCTATGAAGGGCTGTGGGGAGGGAGGCAAAGGAAAGGACTATTAAAAAAAGGAACAACCCCCAGAGTCACAGGTTCTAACCCCAGAGTTTAACAGACCAGAAAAAGACAGGAAGTGATTTTATCAAAACATAAAAGCTGCCCTCACTGCAGAAAGCACCCTTAAGTAGTTTATACATAATTTCACAAAACTGTGTGGCTTCTTTGCCAAGTCAGGAGCGCCCACAGCCCAGCATGCTAATGAAAGGGATAGAGAGGGAGGCTGAGGAGGAGGAAAACCCTCTTGCTCTGGGATAAAGGAATTCTGGGAATTCCAAGTCACTGGAGCACGACTGGAATTCTAATAAAATGAAGTTTTGTGGTGTGTGTGTGTGTGTGTGTGTGTGTGTGCATGTGTGTGTGTATGTTTGGGAGTGAAGAGAGGGTTGTGCCTGGGGAGGGTGCCCAGGTGGTTATGGGAAAGTCACTGAAGACTTTAGACCTAGGCTGGGTCTTTTGTTGCCTGAAGTTTGCAGGAGGTTTCTTTGCCAGCTGGAGATGTCACTGAAAGTGTCCCGTTGGCTGGGCATGACCCTCTCTGAGGGTTGCCACACCTAGTGTTCCTCACTGTCTTCAGCCTACCCTTTAAAGCTGGGAACATTTGGGAGGGAGGGCTGGAAGGAGCCTCACTGGCCATACAACCTCTGAAGTGAAAACGAGGTCTGGAAAGGAGGAAGGCCTTCTGGGTAACCAGGAAGAGAATGCTAGGACCTGGTGCCCAGAAACAGTAGCCATCAGCTTAGTGTCTCTCTCTTCACAGATGCCAGGGCATCTTCTCACCTGAACAACTGTTAAGCCCCCATGTGCCCACATGGCAACAGAGAATCAGCGAATTCTCTAGAAAGCCCTTTGCTTCAGATGGCTGCAAAGCTCTGGGGAGGGGCTGATAGAGTGAAATGACCATGTAGCACATCCTTTGTCTAATTATCCTTACATCTTCTTGGTTACAAGGGCTCTGTCACCTGGTGTGAGCGCCTTCATTCCTCGGAGGCTCACTTGCTTCCTCAGCGGCATGGCGGGGATTCTGATATGACACAACCCAGGAATGGTGCAGGCATGCTACAAGAATTCTTAGGAAGCATTCAATTTTCAGTGGACCAAACCTCAACAGATGCTGTTATTTCCATTTGCTGTTATAGAGTGCAGATGCTTGCTGCCCTGGTTACGGCATGGGGTGAGTATCCAAAGGCTCATGTTCTGGAAGATTAGCCCTTTGTAATGAAGCTGAGAGCTGGTAGAGTTTTAAGAGGAGTGGCCTAGCAGAGGCTGAGTAGGTGGTCACATGCCACCCTCTGAAGGATCAGTTCTCAGAGGACTGGACCAGCTCTTGTATCGTATTAGAGCAAGGTCCTCCATGGACACAGCCCCTTCTGCACCTGATCACTTCCTCGTACGCCCCATTTTAGATGTAAACACACCCTGGAGGTTCTTACCACATGCCAGGGCAAAGCTGTGTAGACTTTCCAGTCTCCAGAGTCATGAGTTCAATAAACCTCTCTTCTTTAGAATGTCTGCAGTCTCAGGTATTTTGTTATAGTGGCACCCATGGATTAAGACACTCAGAGGGATTAAGACTGTGTGTCATAGATCCTGCCCACAAAGCACCACAGAGATGCTTCCTCTCTGTAGAGGTGGCCGATGGGTGGAAATTATGTTTTCCTTTTTAATGTTCTGCTTCTCTTTACAGGTCGCCTCTATGTGTCTCATCTACCACCCTATACCTCAAGCTTCCTGGACAGGAAGTCTGGTTAATCTGCCTGTGGGTTCCTCCTAGGTCTTTTTTGTGTGTTAATTAAATGTTTTGGAAGTGGTCATTCTTCAGTCCCAAGGACCTAGGTTCTTTCTTCAGAAGGTCATCTTCAGTGTTGAAAGAACTAATTTCTGTTTTTTTCTTTACAAAAATTAAAAAAGAATTACTTGAAATAGAATCACAGCCCCCTCTTTGCTCACTCCAGACCTCCCAGCTACTCTCCCTTGAAGGCTTCTGTATGGTTTGAAAGAAAATGGCCCTCAAAGGGAGTGGCACTATTAGGAGGTGTGGCTATGTTGGAGCAGGTATGGCCTTGTTGGACGAAGTGTGTCACTGTGGAGGCAGGCTTTGGGATCTTTAGCATAAGCTTCACTCAGTGTCACAGTCTACTTCCTGCTGCCTGCAAGATGTAGGACTCTCAGTTCCTTCTCAGCATCATGCCTGCCTGCACACCACCATGTCTCACCATGATGATAATAAACTGAACCTCTGCAACTTTAATCAAGTCACCCAAAGCAAATATTTTCTTTATAAGAATTGCTATGATCACGGTGTCTTTTTGCAGCAATAGAAACCCTAAGACATCTTCCCAAGTCCTCATACTCAAATCAATAACCATTTTTACTTTATTATTGTTACATGCACAGATAGATGCACATGTATGTGTGCATGTATGCTTGAGCACATGCACATACACAACACTACACACACACACAAACAGACGTCCTGCTGAGTCTGGTTTTGTTGGTGTTGTGTTTATATGGTTTGAAGACTGACCACTTTGGATTGAAGAACCAATAAGAGGACGTGTTCCCGGAAGAGATCAGTTCTCCTTCTCTCAATTGTCATTCGTTGCTTATCCCTCTTTGTCTAGAAACAGGACCCCTCAAAGATGTCTCCTGGCATGTTAACGCATTTATCGGGAGTGCCAATGTTCCGGTTTTGATGATGCAGACATTTCTAGAAGAGACTGTTTCACAGCAGGCTTCCTGGTCCTCTGGCTCTTACAATCTTCCCCCTCCTCTTCCACAGTGTTCCCTGAGCCATAGATGTAGGAGCTGTGCTATAAATGTGTCTATAGGGGCCAGGATCTCCATGATCCATTGCTCTCTGCATTGTGTCCAATTGTGGTTTTCTATGCTGGTCTCCAGTTACTTCTTTGGTGAGGGGTGATAGCTATACTTAACTCTAATAATAAGAATATAATAATAACACAGAAACAGATATATAAACTAGTGGAATAAAATAGAGGATCCATTATGAATAGTTGTACCCACAGCCACCTGATATCGACAAAGAGGCAGAAAACAAACACAAAAGAAAAGGTAGCATCTTCAATAAATGAAAACTGGATATCCACATGTGATATCAGGTTTATATCTATCACACAAAAATTAGATCCAAGTGAATCAAAGACCTTAACTTGAAAGCTGAAACACTAAACCTGTTAGGAGAAAACATAGGCAGTGTCCTACCAGATATATAAAAGGACTTTCTGAGCTAAGAAATGAAGGACAACACTCTATAATTGGGACCTCAGAACACTAAAAGGCTTCTGAATAGCCCAGGAAACAATCAAGTGAAGAATAAATCCACAGAATGAGAGAGAAACTTTGCTAGTTAAACATCCAATAGAGGATTACTATCCAGAGTATCCAAAGAACTAAAAATATCTAAGAGTCAAGAAAACAAATGACCTAATTTTTAAAAATAGGCTAGGGATCTGAGTAGAGAATTCTCATCAGAAGGAATAGATATGGCTAAGAAATACCTCAAGCTGTATTCATCATTTGTAACAGAGAAATGCTTTGGGATTTTAATCTCGCCACAGTCGGAATGGCAAAGATCCACAAGCAACCGACAGCAAATGCGGGTGATGTGGTGAAGGAAGAAGAGTCCTCAGTCACTGTTGGTGGCAATGAAGATTGCTGGGACCACTATGGGAATCAGTGTTCAGAATCCTTAAAATATAAGTAGAAATCTACCACATGACCCAGCTGTATCATTCCTTCATACATAAAAAGGGCTCAACAGTCACAGATACTTACTCAGCCAAGTTTCAGGAAATGGAAACAACCTAAATGTCCTTCACCGGATGGACAGATGAATGGATGATGAAAATGTGGTGAATCTACACGCCGGAAAGCCAGCAGATGAACGGGTCATAAACACATGGTGCACAGACAGGATGGAACACATGCGTTCATGCATAAAGAAAGATGCACGCACGAAGTTCTTAGGTAAACAACTGGGACTGGAAAAGATGAAATTGAGTGAGTGAGATAATCCAGACCCAGAAAGACAAACCCCACATTGTCTCCCTCATCCGTGGCTCCCCGCTCCAAATATGCAGACATGAGCATTCAACATGGAGTAACTCCAGAAACCGGGGAAGCAGAGGCTGTAGTTGGGGGGGGAGAGGAGGGGGAGAGGAGAATCAGACCATAGGTTAGAGGTGGGAAAGGAAACAAAGGGAGGGGGCTCCCACTGCAGAGGAGCAGGGACACATGGCACCAAGGGGGTCTGATGAAGCCTCAAGGGGTCATATTATTGTATATCCACTTAAGATTATATCTAACGCAGATACGTGTATGTATACTTGTGGGTGTTGACACCCCAGTTGTGACAGTCTCGCTCTTTCATCCCCTAGAGCCCAGATGCCCCATATCCTAGTTTGAGTATTTTGCTTTCTTTTCTCTTGTTCCCCACCCACCTTTCAGTACAATATCAACTGTTGCCTCTTTTTTTCTGGTCAAGCCAATTTCCTCCTTTCTTACCTACTCACTCGATAGATATTCTGCAAGACGCGGTGATAAGGAACATAGACCAGGTTATCCCTGCACTTTAGTGCCATCTACATTGCAGTGGAGAAGAGAGGATACACACATGTGTCTGTGTGTGTGTGTGTGTGTATACATGTACATACACATATATGTATACATATACACACATTAATTATAATAGAATGACACCTCCCCTCATTACTGATATTCACACCTTCAGTGGAGTAGTGTGGCATTGGCTTGGGCTAGAGGACATCTTTAGACTGAGTGTTCAGGGACTGTCTCTGTGAGGAACTATTGACTGGATTGAGTTGGGACTTGAATGAAGATCTAACCCCACGAAGACCTGGGTGAAGAACAATAGGAAGAAGATGTGCCAAGGTCCTGGGGTAGGGAAGAGTCTCTTGTCAGATGATTGAGTTTCAAAGTCTGACTCCCACGGAGAGTGCCACTGGGAGAAGGTAAGTGTACAAAGACAAGGAAAAGAAGGGAGAGAGGATGTCAGAACGAGCTCTTGCGCATCCGCCATTTGCCTTAGAAGCAGGAAAGGACATCCAGAGACTAGAAACACAGACAATAGCAGCGAGGCAAAATGTCACGTCTCTATTTCTCTGCTCCTGGCAGTGGCATGAGCACAACCACCCAGTGTCAGCACTGCCAGCAGACATTCTAGATGCCTCTCAGGTGCTTTCATGCTTTTCATCCTGAAGAGCAGTGGATCCAGAGAGGCTAAGTCACTTATTTAAGATCACACAGCCAGTCAGAGTGTGGTTGGCCATGCCTTTGTACTTGATGACCAGGAATCATTCTTTGCTGTTAGCTTCATCAGGGTGGGGACAGAGGTGGGAGCGATGGTGGTGGGGGCAGCAATAGTGCTGCCTCTCTTTTATAATTATCCTGGAGCAGAGTTGGAGGAATCAGGGTGCCAGAGAAGTTGACCTTGAAGGCGCAGCTCCAAAAGCGCCTGGGCCCGTGGCCAGTGGGGTGTATTTCTAGTGCAATTATTCCATCCTTCTTTTGTGGTTCTTTCAGAAGTTCCTCCGTGATCATTAAAACTGGCTCTGGGCGGTGGCTTTGAAAGCAGCCGGAACCGCCCAGGGCTGCCTGATGTCCTTGTTAAGAGGACCGCATTCCAGGGACTTTAGTGGCCTTTTTGCTTTATCAGAAAGTAAGGAAGATGAGACCTGGCCATGCCAATTACAGGTGGGTGACTCTGACAGAAGTCGTTCTCTTTTGTCTCCGAGATGCTGAGATTTCCTGCTCCATTAGTTTCACAAGCTTTCCTGTTCACTTATGCTGTGTGGTGGTTCCTGGGGGGCGGGGGGGAGGGGGGGGCGGGGCTAGCTGGTTTGCTGGACAGTGGCAGCATGGCTGGGAGGATTGCGTCCCTTTATGGGGCCTTTGAACTTTCTGTGCCTCAGTTTCCTGCTCTGAAAAATGCAGGTTTGTTCTGAGAGTGAAGCAGCCAGCACAGGGCTTACAGATACTGTGGACACCGGGCTACTGGTCAGAGATGCTCCCCTGGGACCGGTCTCTTATTTCCTGGTGCATGGTCTCCAGCATCTAGATAGAAGCAACAGCCGCGTGGCAAATGTGAGAAAAGAGCCACACCGTCACTGCGAGAGATGGGAGGAGCCTCTGAGGCCTGATTTCTTTATTCAGAAGACGAAAAGGCAGAATTTGCTGTTCTTTACATGTTCCTTCATTAACCAAGCTTGGGTGCCCTCATCTGCCGCACTGAGACAAAGCAACAACGAAGAGAGACGAAGCCTGTTCTAGTTTACTTCTGTGTGGCTGTGATAAAACTCTGAGTGAAAGCAGCTTAGGGACCAGAGGGTTTGTCTGGTATACAGGTTCCAGTCCATCCTTGGGGACGGAATTGGAAGCAGAAACCACAGAGGAACACTGCTCACTGGCTTGCTCCTTCTGGCATGCTCAAGGACTTTTCTTATAAGACGCAGGCTCACCTGCCTAGGGATCGCGCCACCTGGGCTGGACCCTCCTACACCAATTAGCAACCATAAAAATGCTGCACAGAAATGCCCACAGGCCAATCTGTGGAGGCAATCCCTCTGCTGATGTTCCCTCTTGGCAGATTGCTCTAGTTTGTGCCAAGCTTACAAACGCCACTAACACAAAGCTTTCCTTTCTGAGAGAGTAGTTTATGATAACTGCATAGGTAAGCTTTCCCACTCACCGACGAGAGCCTGCTCCCGAAGATCTGAGGACCTCCTGCCAGCCTTCCCATCCTAAAGGCCTCAGCATCCCTCATGGTGCCTCTCTGAGCAGCAAACCTATGAACTTTGGGGGGGCAGTCCTTTACCCACCTTATTTTTTTTTTTTTAAGATTTATTATCCTTACAGTATTCTGCCTGCATGTATGCCTGAAGGCCAGAAGAGGGCACCAGATCTCATTACAGATGGTTGTGAGCCACCATGTGGTTGCTGGGAATTGAACTCAGGACCTCTGGAAGAGCAGCCAGTGCTCTTAACCTCTGAGCCATCTCTCCAGCCCGGGGCAGTCCTTTACCAATAGCAAACCCCAAGAACTCACAGAGACAGCCTGGTCTATATTCCCTGAGGTAACTATCAAAAAGAACGTTTCCAGACTAAGCAAGTGTAAGCTCTACTACCACTTAGATGCAACTCTCTCGGAAAAGCTATCAGCAATTTGGGGAAAGTAAGACTGAAGATCCTCAGACCTTTATGTCCAACATCTGGTTTCTTCCTCATAACCTTATACACATGAGACAACGTCCAGATCTCATTCACACCTAAAGAAATCAAAGCTCGGAGAAGTTAAACAACCTGCTCAGGTCACACAGCTGAGCGGCTCAGTAATTGAGTTTAAAATGGTCTCTCTGATGTCAACACTCTAAAACAACAACTGAGAACCTTGCTGAGGGTTAGCTTGGGCGTCTGCAGTCAGGAACAAACAAGGATTCAACCTTCTTAAGGACTGTTCATGAGACCGTAGCAGTGGGGCTGTGGGGTTCTTTTTGGATGAGAACCTCGTGGGCTGTGAGCCTAAACATGCTGGTTACAGGGAGGACTTGGTGCTTGGGAAGCTTGTTGAGACCCCCAGAGGACCCTAAACATTCTACTTCTTTCCATTTATCGCTCTTCTCCAGAGCTGAGGAAAAATTAGTGGTTTGGATATTTTTTTTCAAAGTACTGCTTAATCTGTTAGTGATGCGCGATTAATAAAAACTCAGAAAGGAAAATTGGGGTTCAAGGTAAAGATCTGAAAAGCAAAGCAGCAAGTCACTGGCTCTTACCTCGACCTCAGTCTGAAATGGCAATCCTGCCTCCATGAATGAGGCTGAAACTGAGAGCTCCTCCTCCCATCGTGTATAATCCTCTCTGCTTCTTGGATTAAAGACATGCACCACTACCACCTGGTTTCTATGGCAAGCTAGTGTGGCCACTGGGATTAAAGGTCTGTGTCATTGTTACTTTGTCTATAAGGCTGGCCAGTGTGGCTGTTTTACTTTTCTGATCTTCTGGGAAGTTTTATTCATTAAAATACAAGTGAAATGCCATTACATGTTAGCTTAAGCAAAAATGAAAATTTTGGGTTTGGGGAAAGGTCAGAGAGTCCAAAAAGATGTATCACCTAAGCCCTAGACTGAATGAAGACTTAGAGGCAGTCCGTGGGCCTCAGCGGCGAGAATTCTAAAGGTTTGTTCCAAAGTCTGATGTTTATACCACTAACATTGATGAACCCTGGCCCCTGGCCCTCGGATCAAAGGGCCCAGAGAATCCCGGATAGCCACACATGCTCACATCACTTCTGGATATACTTCTCTGGAAACAGATGCAGGTCCAGGGTTGAGGAGTTCCTACAAGTGGTCAGCTAGACCACCAGAGGTTTTAGGCCTTCAGAGGCCATCCTCTGAATGTTTGAATCCAGTCATTGTTACTCTGAGGTTCAACTTATTCACTAGAAGGGCTATTCCTGTAGAACAGAGTCCATGAAATCAGCTCCCGGCACAGTGCCTGGCATGTGATAACAACCACCCCAAAACAACAACAACACACCAAAGCCCAAAACAAACAAACAAAAAACCAAAAACCAAACCAAAACAAACCAAAAAACCCAGAAACTGTGTTGGGATCTGGACACACATGAAACCACCAACTCTCTCTCTCTCCCCACCTCCTCTTCAAAAATTGACCCTACAGGCATTTATTGAGGGTCTACTATGTGTCAGCTCCTGTTACAAGGATCAGGAGAGTATATCAGATTGTCCTTCCTGTCCCCACCTTGTCTCTTTTCTTTCCTAGTTCTGTTTTTATTCCTCTGCAGGCAGACCATGTGGCAGGAAAGATGTCACTCTGTGACTGTTGATACAAATCTATTGCTCTTCACTATGCAAAGTAGCAGGAACTTTCTCCTGTCAGCTGAACATTTTGGGTGGTGTGGAGGCACTTGAGAAGACACAGAGTGAATGCCTGAAGGACTAATCACTGGGTCAGAGGAAAAATATTAGCCTGGCCTCCACAGCAGAGGTGCTGTGGGATAATGCTCTAGTACCCTGTAAAGCTTTGTCACTTGTGTTGGTTTAATAAAACACTGATTTGGCCAGTAGTTAGGCAGGAAGTATAGGTGGGGCAACCGGACTAGGAGAATTCTGGGAAGAGGAAAGGAGGAGACACGGTCACAGGCCAGATGCAGAGGAAGCAAGATGAGAATGCTTCACTGAGAAAAGGTACCAATCCACATGGCTAGAAACATAGACAAGAATTATGGGCTAATTTAAGTTGTAAGAGTTAGTTGGTAATAAGCTATTAGGCCAAACAGTTTATAATTAATATAAGCCTCTGTGTGTTTCTTTGGGACTGAATGGCTGTGGGTTTGGATGGGACAGAAACTTCAGCCTATGCAGAGGTGTCTGAAAAACCCCTGCTATTCCAGAACAATGAGGTGAGAGTAGAAAGTTCTAGTAATGCAGAGAAATCAGACAAGAGCAGCAGGAGGACATTCCAGACAGTCTAGAAGACAAGGCCCTTTGCCTATGCCTGCTTCCAGAGTTCGGATCATGCAACCATTTCTCAATGCAAGAGTTCTCTGTATAATCAAGGTCTATCAAGAACTCATCACCCCAAGTGTTGGAAGCTGTTGGTAGAACATTCACTTTGCTTCTTTTCTTGGGATTTGGACACATATCATCTCAGTAAATACCAGTGGAGCACCTTTTATGTCTATATAACATAAATAAGAGCAAAAGTGAATGGGGAGGAGAGGAACACCTGACATATGGGCGGGCTGAACACGGGCTAGACTGTGCTGTTTAGACATTGGATGCTACTTATATTCAAGTCAGACTGGAGGAAAAGCAATTGTTTCAGCTGTGCAAAGAAGGGGCACCAGGAAACCACTGTGTCTTGAGTTTCCTCCTGCGTGTTTTCCTGCATTCATTTATTCATATGACATGAATAACAAGCAGGAGGGGAGAGGGATGTGCTGGAGAGAGAGGTTGTTTTAGATAAGGTGGTCAATGAAAGCATTTGAGCCAAGACTTAGGCAAGAAAAACTCAGCAGAGAATGAGTCCTGTGGTTGCTTTCCTGCCAGCGGCCACAATTAGACACACCTGAGCAGGAAGCCTCACCTGAAGAAAGGTCCTGATTGCCTTGATTCACGTGGAAGATTGACCAGCGTGAGGGCAGAACCTTTTGGTTGCAACCTGGATAAGAAGGGCATGGGCGAGGGACGATCATCAGGTCTTTGGCTTGCTTGGCCTCCCCTTTTGCCACCAAGTTAATTTGCTTGCCGGTGCTGTTGATTCCTCACTACTAGAACCGGTATTTCCAAACTCTCATCCTGGACTAGGAACATTCAGCTCCCCAGGACACCCCAGACTTCTGGTATCAGATTGAGAGGCTGAGGCTCTCCGCCTTCTGGACTGAGCAACTACATATTGAGAGCCAGTATTAAGAAACTACTCTTCTGAAGCACCAGCCTCAAAACCGGTAAATACCAGATGAATTCTCAGCTATCTGGTGAGGTTATGCCACCATTACTATTTTATGTCTGTACAGTCACTTCTTATTTTATGACTACATATGTCTATATATTCAGCCTTTATTTTATGTCTATATATGTTTATATACTTATTCTTTTAGATCTGTTCCTCTAGACAACCCTGACTCATAAAGTGAGCTTCCAGACCAAGGGACAGTGAGCATCATGCACAGAGGGTGGGGCTTGTGGTGTCTGGAACTTAGCATGGAAGCCAATGTGGCTAGAAGGGACTTGAATGTGGAAATGGGGGAACAGAAGATTTCAGACATGTCTTGTTATGGGGCAGGCATTATGAGTGACCACTCTGGGTTTGGGACTTTGAGCAGAGATCTGTCATGATTTGACCCATGTGTTACTCAGGATTCTCAGAGCCCTCAGCCCTGCTATTGGCTTAGGCCTTTGATGAGAAATTGGGATTGACAATATACACAGCTTCTGCATCACAATAGTTGAAACTGTTGGACTAGGGTTTCTGATGCACAGGATGCTGACGACAGCGTCCCACCCATTAGACCACACTGCCTCCCCCAGTCCTCCTATCTGATTTTACCATGGTTAAAGAGTAAAAAGACCATGCCCCAGATGTCCTCATTTTAAATTATATGTATTACTTTTTATGGCAAATCATTCATATAATTATCTCAAAAACATCTAAGAACTCTCAATTGTGAATTTCAATAGGTTTCACATATATTTCAGAATCCACAATTATGACTCTGCTGTTTCCTTTATAGCCTTTCAATACACACATACACTTACTTAAAACTCCACCGTCTCTGGGATTCCAATCAAGTTTTGTGCAATGGTTAGGATTTTCCTGGTGGTCCTGGCAAAGTTGGTAGTCTTTGTCTTTGAGCAACCTCGGTCCTGTGCTGACGTTCTTGGGACCTTTCTAGTTTCAGGTGTGACTCTCTGTATCTCTGCCTTCCTCCCAGTTTCTGTAGGAGTCAGGCTGATGTCAGGAGTGTCTGATCTGTGGGTCTCTGCTAGGTCTAAAGGCCTGGGCTTCTCCCCTTATTCTGATTACAGCTTGATCCTGTCATTAGTGAAGAGTGTGTCTCTATTCCGCTGGCCATTCCTGAGTAGCTCATCTAACCTGAGTCATCTGTAATGGAGGTGGGGTGTCCCTGGAGATTCTTTGTCCCTGCTGGACTCTGTGTGGGATGGGAGCATCTGTGTGGCTATCTCTTTGCTGTGTGTCCTGGACAAAATGGAGAGCAAACTGGTAATGAAATACAGAGGAACAGAGGAGGGTGGAGACAGGTCTAGAGAGTCGCCATTTTTTGGGGGGGGGGTAGCCAAAGGGCTGGCTGTGCTTTCATACTGAGGGGGTCACAAAATTGGCTATATTGGGATCCAGGTGCTCAGCACAGGGGCTCGGTTAGGAGTCAATATGGGTCAGAGCCAACAGTGGTTGGAAGAGGGCCAAAGTCGTGGGATTAGCTTGTAGGACTGCTAGCCACTGGCTGATACTTACTGAGGGTTCTGGCTCACTCTGTTTCCACACCTGGACTCACTCCCCAGTTGCTGAGCATTGTTAACTCATGAATTTTCTTAACAGTGCAGTGGAACCTGGAACTGCCTCTATGTTAAACAACCCTGTGAAAAACAGGCTCGGCTCACAGAAGCTAAGAAACATGAAGGACATTAACTCCACAGGACACAGTGAATGATTTAATGGGGTGGGGCAGGGTGGGAGGAAGAGAGAAGGGAATCCAGGCTTCTGGCTGCAATGACAGGTACCCAGGTGAATGAGGAGTATGTGGGCTTTGTATGGGAGATGCTGAGCATAGCTGTGTGTGTTTAGGACACCAGGGCCTGTGAGAGTCTGGAGGTTGCTGGGCAGGTATAGATGAAGAACAGTGTGTGGGGTTCAGAGGCGCAAGCTTCAGTGTTCTCTCAGGAGCCGGGAAGCCACAGAAAGACAGCTTCCCAGGGAAACCTGGGGAATGCTCCAGGCTCTGGCCCACGCACTCCTCTGAGGAATCTTCTCTCCTTATTCCAGTGCTGTCCCTGAAGGCAGGCAGCACTTGGCTGCCAGAAGCAGGCACCCATCTCTGGCAATTGCACTCTTAACGTGTATGGCATGGGAGTCTGCACAGCCAATCCATACCCTGGCAGATAGGAATGCTATACTTAGGCTATGCCTAAGTTTGTTCCAGAACAAACGACCCTGCTTACCCTAGGCTGTGACAGAAGACCAGGCAGAAACAACCTGAAGGAGGAAGGGTTTGCTTTGCCTTTTGCTTTCAGGGGGACATCAAGGTGGGAAAGGCATGGCGCTCTTGCAGTTGGAATGTGTGGTGGAGGTGCCTTAGGTCCTGGTGGATCATGGAGCAGAGACTCTGCTACCATCTTCAAGGCTCTACCCAGGGACTCTCTTTTGCTAGGTGGGCCACAGTCTCAAAGGTTCTACAACTTCGCCAGACAGTGCCACCTGCTGGGGGATCAAGTGTTCAAACACATGAGCCTGTAGAAATTGCACATCCAAACCATAGCATCTCACATCTGGACGGCAAGGATAACTGTCTACCTCTCCTCTTCCTTGCTCATAGCATCCCACAGCTGGATGGCAAGGAAACTCTCTGCCTTTCTCCTTCCTCGCTTTCCTTACCTGACTGCTTCTCCCCGGTTCTTTCGGCTGCCTTATTTCCTTCTGGTTTCTTTCTGTCTCTGTCCTGCTGTCATCCCCCCTCCCTTCCTCAGTATCTATTTACTTTCTGTCTCTTCCATCTCTGAATGTCTCTGCCCCTTGTCTTCTCCCCTAGCTTGTCTTTCTCTCCACCCCTGTGCCTCTAGTCTTCACTCTCCTTTTGTCTCTCTCTTTCTTTCTGTATCTGTATCTGTGTGCCTCCCCTCCCCCATCTCCCGCCTCCAGGAAGGGGGCAGAGATCATGGGGAGGATTGGATGTCATTAAAGGCACAAAAGGAGAAAGGACTTCTCTCCTGCTTAGCCCTGGGGAATGCCTAACGATAAGAGACACTTTGGTGGGTAATCGATAGGAACAAGATGCAGCGAGACATCTTTGTTGGGTCGCCACTGACGGCAGCTCCCTCTAACCAGAGCCCCTGGGAACAGCTGGCCTCTCAACTAGGCTTAGACGGAATGCAGCGCAGCATGGAGAACTTGAAGTGTGAGCCCAGCACACATGACCCGGGGGCACCTTATTTCCATCACTCCCCTCCCTTCCCAGTCCTCCTCTTTCCTGGCACTGCTTTACAAATATGAATAGGGAGGAACACTGCAGTGGGTTAGATGTAGACTGTAGCAAACCTAGGTTACTGAGGAAAATAAAGTCTCTGGCTAGCCCGATACTCATAATATAGCCTGACATCCTCATTGTAAACCAGGGAGTTTCACACCCATCATCCACTCTAGGCAAGGCCGCCTGTTTTCTTTGCGAATAGCAAATCTGGTCAAGGCATCTCCAGTTCAGATCCTTATAGACAGGATGCCACTAATCTGCTTCACTGTCAAAATACCAGGTTCATAGGAGGTGGTTAAACACAGTGTGTGTGTGTGTGTGTGTGTGTGTGTATCGTACACAGTAGGCGCTTCACAAAGTGTTTGTCTGATGGATGGATCTGCCAGTGTTTAGACCCAGAGGTACAGTAGGCCTACTTTCTTTTGCCTCTGACTTCTGAAGAGGTGATCTCTCAGTTTAACCTAAGTTCTTTGTGAATGTGACCAGCCCTATCTTTCCGAGGTCTCAGGCCCTGCCTTTGTTCTCTAATGTTTTGAAGATACAGAGAGAAGGAAGCAGGCCATGCAGGCAGATGTTCAGAACTCCTGCCTCCTGTATAAGCATGCATCAGATATGGGTTATGTAACCTGGCTTTAAAATGATACCCCACCTAAAAGGTGTATGTAGGTGTTAAATCCATCAGCGCATTAACCCTTTGATTGGGTTCATTATTTAGGTGGTGTTAATGTGAGGAAACTAGGAGATGACTCTTGGTTGGAGGCCCCTGTGGGGAGTGTGCTCTGGAATCACGTGTCCTGGCCCTTGCCTTTTCCTGATTCTTTCTCCTCTCTGTATGCTACCAGGTAAACCAGTTTTCTCTACCCCCTGATCCTGCCACAATGCTCTACCTCATCAGTGCACAGCAGTAACAGAGCCAAGGGACTGTACTAAACCTGTGGAATGAGTTGATATCTTCCTCCCTTAAATAGTTTTTCCAGGGTGTGTGTGTGTGTGTGTGTGTGTGTTATTTCAGGTTTTTTTGTGTGTGTGCGTGTGTGTTACTTATGTATATGCATGATGTATGGGGTATGGATATGAGCATGTATCTATGTGGGTGTGCATTTGCATGTATGTACACGTGTGAATAAAGGCTAGACAGAGGTCAACATCTGGTGTCTTCCTTGATCACTGTTTGCCTTAGTCTTTGAGTCATTCTCTTGGTAAACCTGGAGCTCGCCAATTGACTGGCCTGGCTGGCCAGTGAACTCTAGGATCTAACTGTCTCTGCCTCCTAGTACTGAGTTACAGATGCACACACTATCCCTGGCTCTTTATTTGGTGCTCAGCATCCAAATTTAGGTCCTGAACTTAGTACGTGCACAGCAAGTACTTTGCTGACCGAGTCATATCCTCAGTCCTGTCTTTTTGTTTTCTTTCGTTTTTTGTTTTTCGAGACAGGGTTTCTCTGTAGCTTTGGAGCCTGTCCTGGAGCTAGCTCTGTAGACCAGGGTGGCCTCAAACTCACAGATATCAGCCTGCCTCTGCCTCCTGAGTGCTGGGATTAAAGGTGTGCACCACCACCGCCCAGCTCCTCAGTCCTGTTTTCTCAGATATTTTGTCTTCGATGGTAAGTGTCTGATGAGGGAGGTCCTTCTGTATATGTGTGGCTTTTATTGGCTAATGAATAAAGCTGCTTTGGCCTATGGCAGGGCAGAATGTAGCCAGGCTGGAAGAGATAAATATATAGAGACTAGGCAGAATCAGAAAGCTGCCAAAGGAGAAATATTTCAGACCTTACTGGTAGGCTACAGCTTCATGGTGATGCATATATTAGTAGATATGGGTTAATTTAAGATGTGGAAGTTAGTTAATAAGAAGTCTGAGCTAATAGGCCAAATTGTGTTATAATTAATATAGTTTCTGTCTTATTATTTGGGTCTGGGCAGTTGGAAAACAAACGAGCAGTCTCCATTTACAAAATGGCACACCAGCATGGAGCAACGACATTCACATAAAACCTGCAAGTACTTGGGAAGGAATTCTAGACACAAAAGAACAGAATTAAGCACAGCTTCTTGGTAGCAACATTTTTTAAGATAAACTCTGTTTACTGGCAGCAAGCAGAACTACAGATCCTTTAAGAGACATCTTCCAGACTGAGTGTTACCAGCAAAAATTGTAAAGCTTCTTTAAGAAATGACAGCTGCCTGGTTCATGCTGGCAGCATGAACTCTGGCTCTTTTGGGAGGCTGAGCCCTTAAATGGGGGTCTGTGAGCAGCATGTTACAAATTGCTTAATGGTGACAAAAACCCACTGCATCCTTGGAACTGGGGCAGTGAGGTTGGCTTGCAGAGGTGGTGAACATGGCTTACAGAAGTGGTTAACGTGCTTCTGCCATGTTGGACTGGGAGGAAAGACAGGTAGGGCCATAGAATTGGTCTAGCCAAGCCCACTTAGCATTTTAAAAAAGGTGCTTCTGGTCAGAAAATGATCACAGATAGAGAATAAATACAGATTCAGACAGAAATAAACCTCTGAACGGGTCACAGTATATTTAAAAACGTACATAGGCTTTGGAGAGAAGGGAAAAAGATAAGAGTACAGACAGTCATAGGTTAAAGGAGTAAAGAAAATAAAAATAAATATTAAAAAGTAATAAAGAAAATAAACCACATAAAGATGAAGAATACACAGAGAGTCTGTATTATGTATATTAGTATGTTTTTAAAAAATTTTTTTGACTGTGAATGAGCTAAGTATAGAGAGACATTTCAGTGAGTGGGCTGGAAAGCTAAACCAACATATATATTGTAAAGGTATCTTGACTTCAAAATTTGAGTTTAAGGATATGTTACTTTGGGAAAGAGGTTCTGTTTTTGTTTCCACAGAGGATGGAGGACCTCTGGATTCTTTTCATGCTAATGTGGTTTGATGGAACAAGACCTCCTTCCCCAAAGGTCTCCATAAACCCTAAAAATACTTTGCCCAACAAACAACAGGAAGCAGTTTGGAGAAAACAACACCCAAATTCCCAAAATGATTGTTTATAAATGTTTGTTTTCATTTAAAGGGGGATATGATATATAGAGATGAATACTTTACATTGGTTCAGACTTTGGTCTATTGATACAAATTTAAGGTCAATTTGTTATACTGTGTATATGTATATTTCTACTCTTGATTAAGTTATTGTGTTTGTGAAGTTCATTTTAAAATGTGATGTAAGAAATAGAGATTAGTTAATAAATAGAGATTATATAAATAGTTATAAATAGAGATTAATAGTCATCCATAATAGTCAAACTGTAGGCATGTTAGTTAGGTTTTCTAGATGTACAGAGATATAGTTCAGTTAGATATGTATTCTTCAAACCTTTCAAAAACTTACAGAACATGGCATTTAAAATATTTTAAGAACTTAGACTTTTCTCGATAGTGAGATGTGTCTACTTTTGGCAGTACCAATTTCTTTGGAGAAGTTGATGGACATTGAAGAAACTCATTATGGAATTTGTCTTCAATATGACAAGGCTGGCCATTTGAACAAGAAACTGCTCTTCCCTGGACTGCTTGATGGGATGCTGTATACACTGGACATATGAGACCCACAGAAAAAATGATTGCTGAGCTTGCCAAAAGAAGATGAGACAGTCCTTCAGGGTTCCTGCTTCATGAAAGAGTCTGCCAGAGACATTCTGCAGGATACAGAAGAAAGTGACTGAGAAACTTTTTTTCACCAATATAGGCAGAAAAGTCTTCCAAATTTCCTGCTTTGTGGAAAAGTCTGTTGGGTACTATGAACCTGTAGGCTGAAGATGGATGTCCCAACAGTACAGAAGAACTTTGGGTGACTGTACAGGCAGCAAGATGTCTCTGTCATTGCCAGGCCTCCTTAGCCTTATTCCCCAGGGAAGGTGAGTGTGCTTTCTGCCTGTTCTGCAGCCCCACTATGCAGGACAATCAGAGGCAAGTCAAGGCAGGAACTCAGTTTATTACTGTGAGTGTCAGCTTTCATAGGTGAAGTGATATCATGTGATGCAAGGGTACCTCTAGCCAATAAGGGACAGCCAAGGCCTTCCTCTAGCTGGAGGGGCGTCTACCTAGATTTTGCCGTCTCATCCTCACTTTGAGACTATCATTTAAACTTAAGCCAGGTGTTTCTCTGTCCTGCGAGCCTTGAGGTACAGGCTCTGAGATAAATTTGGCCCAACATATCATTTCTAGAGTTTTGGAAGTTGCTTACAATGCACTTTCTGCTTACTTAGGTAATATTACTTCCTTCTGGGGTCTTTGAAGAGTTGGAGACAGATTATAGTTATAGTTTTCCTCAGTTATGATAAAAGAAAAATTAGATATGAAACTTTCATATAAAAATAGACTATTTTAAGTGTAATTCTTGCTTGATACCTGTTTTGTTATATGTGATTTATACTATGTTAAAGTTAAAAACCTTACTTTTTATTTAGACAGTAAAGGGAAGATGATGAAGGATGTCCTTTTGTTTGTTTGTTTGTTTGTTTTTTTGTTTTTTCGAGACAGGGTTTCTCTGTGGCTTTGGAGCCTGTCCTGGAGCTAGCTCTTGTAGACCAGGCTGGTCTCGAACTCACAGAGATCCGCCTGCCTCTGCCTCCCGAGTGCTGGGATTAAAGGCGTGCGCCACCACCTCCCGGCTCTAGGATGTCCTTCTGTATATGTGTTGCTCTTATTGATTAATGAATAAAGCTGCATTTGCCTATGTCAGGGCAGAATATAGCCAGGCTGGAAGAGATACATTCATAAAGAGAGTAGGCAGAGTCAGAGAGATGCCATGGAATTGTCAAAAGAGAAAGACACCAGATTTTACTGGTAGGCTGATGTGGGAAGTCCTTCTGTTTCTGTGTTGCTTTTATTGGTTAATGGATAAAGAAGCTACTTTGGCCTGTGATAGGGCAGAATAGAGCTAGCCTGGAAATCTAAAATGAATGTGGGGAGAAAGTAGGCAGAGTAAGGGAGAAGCCATATAGCTGTGGTAGGAGACATATGCTGGAAGGAACCTTACCAGTGGGATACAACCATGTGGCAATACATAGATTAATAGAAATGGGTTTCTAGTAATGCTTAAGCTATTGGCTGAGCAGTATTGCAAATAGTATGTTTTTTATGTGATGATTTTGGGTCTGGGCAGCCAGGAACGAACAAGCAGTCACCAACTAAAGGCCACAGCCTCGTGGTGATACAGAGATGAACAGAAATGGATTAATTTAAGATGTAAGAGTTAGTTTAATAAGAAGTCTGAGCTAATAGGCCAAACAGTGTTGTAATTAATATAATCTCTGTATTATTATTCGGGTCTGAGCAGCTGGGAAATGAACGAGCAGTCTCTGCCCATAAGTGGCTAGCACAAAGGCATGCACATCACATTAAAAGCTAAGAAAGCAAGAGCCCTTGGAGATTATCAAATTATCTCATTCTTCCCCTATATCTCAAGGGCTCAAACTATGCTCAGAGAATAGTAACACGTCCTGGCAAGAACTGGGAAGACAAATGCAAAGAATGCTTTATCACCTCCAAGTTCTCTACTGTTATCTTGGCTTTATTTTTGCATATCCTTAGGTATTGACAAGTGTAAGCCTTACTGAATGCCTATCTCCATGTTAGCCTTAGGAACATTGCTCTCTAACTTCCCCCATTTTCCTAGTTACAATGGAAGGAAGGAACCCATTCCCAGCCCTCAGTCAATACAGGCAAACAGAACCAATGGTAGGGAATGACTTTTTCACTGGCTTGTGCCTAAGAGTCAGGTAGACTGTTAGAACACCCCCACTATGATTAATGTGTACCTCTTGTTGATTCCTCTGTGTCCTGTGCGTATCTTTTCCTTTTGATTTACTTTATTGGTTTTTAAATTAGCTTTATGATATATAATTTACATGCAATGAAATTCATCAATTTTCTGTATTCAATTCAATGAGTTTTGACGAACACGTATAGACCATGCCACAGTCAAGATACAGAGGGCATTTGTTTTTCCCAAAGTAACCTCGTATTCCTTTGCAAGCAATTCTCCGTCGCTAGCCCCAGGCAACCATCGATCCATATTTGACTGCTATTGTTTGGCTTTTTCTAGACGTTGACAGAATCAGATTCATTTTGTATCTACTTGCTTTCACTTAGCATAATTTTGTGATTCATCAGTGAGGGGCTTTGAAGGCTCAGGTGCTTCACACTTAGGACCCAGCGGGAGGCACTGCCTGTTAAGGAAGTAGGCCACCAGGAGTGTGTCTCCACCACTCACCAGGCAGCAGCTCCCCACAATGTGTGAGGTTGGGGAGCCAGGCCTGGGGGCGGCCAGGCAGGGTTACAGACAGCGCCCAATTCACATGGTGTCTATACAGGCTGTAAGAAGCCACCTGAAGGTTGGGGGGCTAGGGATCCCAGAGAACAGGCCAAAAGCACAAAGAAGTCCATCTCAGGGAAGCTGGCAAGCTTGGTAGGTGTGGGCCTCCCCAGGGCCAGTATGTAGCTCCGTTTCCCAGCAGCCTCAGTCAGCTTCCGCAAGTGTGCCAGGGCCTCGCGGTGCTGAGCTACACCTAATGTGCCCGCCAGCAGCCCTACTACACGGGTGTCTCTGGCCCGCTCTACAAGATACAGTCTTCGAGCTCTTAGCCGCCCATCCTGGGCACCCTGGTCCTGTGTCTGAACAGCAGGCAATGAAGGGTCGTCCTGGTGTCCTCCCCAAGAGCAGTCTGCTCAGATCTGGATCAGGGATTAGGTCAGAGCTAGCTCGAGAGCACCCCCACATAGAAGGCACCATATCTTCTGGACACCTTCCTGGGCTCAGGGGGAAGTGTCGACAAAAGTGATCTTGGGACTCAGGCTGTGAACTTGGGGACCCCACTGGCAGGGGAAGAGCTGGACTAGAGATGAGCAGATCTTGATGCTTTGGGCACGGGAGAGCGGTCAAAGCCTCTGAAAGAGAAGGAGGTGGCATCAGAGTTGAAGTCCGGCAAAGTAGAAGATGCCTCATCCCCAGGTGACTAAATGTGACCCTGAAGTACAAGCGAGGCCAAGCTGCTATCAAGAGCTCTATGGATGTGGGCTTAATGGGGGGAAATTAAGGCATGCAGCCACGGATCTACCCCTCCTTCCCTCACAGGTATAATTTCTCACCTAGGGTGTGGGCGCAAGCTTCACAGATCACATGGACTGGATGCCACCCAGACATCTCTGGGAACTCTTATCACCCCAGTGTTCAGTCAAGTGAGAAGCTGCCCCATCCCAGGAATGCGGAATATACATGTAGGGTGTACCTGAATACCCAGGGATGGGAGAGGCTGTGGGTGGGGACCGTTAATGCAGAGCATTTAGATCCCAAATCACTCCCTAAGCAAACATATGCCGTCTATTTTTATTTTTATTAAATCTCTCTCTCTCTCTGGTGCGAGCATGTGTGTGTGTGTGTGTGTGTGTGTGTACCATGCACACTCATGCACACTTGTCTGCAGAGGCGAAAATAAGGCGTTGAGTCTCTGGGAGCTGTGAGCATTTGACACATGTTCTGGAAACTGTACTATGATTCTCTGCAAGAGAAGTGAGTATTCATACTCTTAGCTGGTGAGTTACCTCTCCACGCTCACATGTCCGTCTTGTTTTATTTTCATATGTGTTCATATCTCTTGACTAAACACACATATCATATATGCTTGACTTCAAAAAAGCTGAAAAGTAGTCTTCAAAGCGTTGGGTTAGCCCGGGCAATACCTGGGTTCAAGGTTAGGTATTTCATCACAGTTCCCACTGACATGCTCCAGTGACTGATGATACTGAGAATTTTTCCTTTGGTCAAAGACCTGTTCATTTTTTTGTCTACTTTTATTTCAGGATAGTTATATTGTTATTATTGACTTGAAAGTGTTTTGTGCTTAGTTTTTTGAAAGTTTTATTATTATTATTATTATTGTGTATGTCAGGGTGCCCTATAAATCACTGTGAACCCAGCTTGGTCTTGAATTTGTATCAGTCTTGTTGCTTCAGCCTCCCCACTGCTGGAATTACAGACATGACCTTGCATTCCCACCTACAAGGATTCTTCTCATATCTTACTTAATGGTTTCTGCCTAATTGATAAATATAATTATATATTTATGGGCTACACTGTGGTATTCCACTTTAGAATATTTAAATTAACTTAATGAATAAATATCACCTTACAGTTCTGCTTTTGCATGGTGGTGAATATTCTAAAGCATGCTCTTTTAGCAATTCTGCCATAAATAGTGTATGATCACAGTCACCATCCTGGGCGGTGGGTTTCTAGAGCTGCCTGTCAAAAACTTGGTGCCCCACGATTAACAATGACCATTTCCCTCTCCCCCCCCACAGTTCTGTTAATTGCCATTCTATTCTTTCCTTCTGTGACTCCAGCCTTTTTATATGCTACCTGTAAGTGAGATCATGTTTCTCTTCATATTCTCCACACAAGCGCTTTATGGTGAATATGTTTTGCATATATTTTCCTGGAGCTGATAGCTTGGCTTTTCAAGGCAAGTCTAATATCGTTTACTTCATCACAGCCAGACCTGACTGAGTTTTGCTTATGATCCCTCCAGACCTCATTTTTCTCATTTGTAGCCTGGTTACCAAAATATCTATCTACCTCTCAGAGTTCGTGAGGATTTAAAGTGATAGTACATGTAGGACCCTCAGCATAATGTCGACAACCTAATAAGGCCTTGCAGATCACCAGCAGATTGTTATTGTTTGATTTTTATTCATCCCATCTCTGCTCACTCAAGAATAGTCCTCTTTGGGCTTCACTTCATATTATCTGCAGCTGGGAGCTGGAAATAACTGATGCCCAGGAAAGCAGTCTGGGCTGGAACTAAGGGCGTGGGAGTAATTCGCATGCAGCTATCATCTGACGCCCCAGGCTGGGTGAACTCTCTGGGTCAGAGCCTACAGTGCGGGATGTGGGATGAGATGGCCAGAGCAGGACTTTGGACAAGTGCTGTCCTTTGGGGTTGGGCAAAGGAAGAGAGACTCGTGGAGGAGGATGAAAGAGGGAGAGGGAATTCAGGAATGAATGACTTCATAGATACCAAAGAAGGGAGGGAGTCAAGGCGGAAGGGACCACTAGCAATGCTAGCAATGCGGATGGCTTGTATCTGGTGTCCCAGAGGCTTGCTTCTCAGCTCAAGATGCTGTTGGGAGGGCATGGAACCTTTAGGAGATGGGGACTAGAAGACAGGTAGGTCTTTTGGAGATGTGCTCTTGGAAGGACTGTTGGCATGCTGGTCCCTCTGTGTGTCTTTCACTTTCTGTCACTGAGAGCAACAGCTTCCTATGCCACACACTGCTACCACCCTGCTCTGCCTCAGCACAGGTTCAAAGCAATGGAGGCAGCCAACCTGTGACTTGAAGTCAGAAATCAGGACAAGTAATTTGGTTATGAACATAGTTGAGCAAGTGACCAGGGGTCTACCTCTACGTGCATCTGTTTCCCCATTTATAAAACATGGGCAACAGGATTCTATCTTCATGTGGTTATTGAAAGAATGAGATGAACATGCATAAGACCTTTGGGACAGGGGGCCAGGGAGGTGTTGGGTGAATAGCCTTGCCCCAGTACTGAGCAACTGAGTTCAGTCCCCAGGGACCCACATGGTGGAAGGAGAAAAGTGGCTTTCACTGGTCCTCTGATCTCCACCTGCATGCTAACACACACACACACACACACACGCACACACACACACACACACACACACACACACACCCCATGCATGCACATGTGTCAGAGTGAAGCAGGCCTTAGCACTTGTTTAGTACTCGGTGTTAGCTGTAAGCAACACAGCTTTTAGCTGCCATTATTGTGTCTTTGTTAATTTTTTTTTTTTTTTTTGGTTTTTCGAGACAGGGTTTCTCTGTAGCTTTGGAGCTTGTCCTGGAACTAGCTCTTGTAGACCAGGCTGGTCTCGAACTCACAGAGATCCGCCTGCCTCTGCCTCCCGAGTGCTGGGATTAAAGGCGTGCGCCACCACCGCCCGGCTTGTTAATTTTTTTTTTTTAATAAACCTGAAGGGTGCTAGCAGTCAGTGAGGTTAGACAACTTGCTCACTCTTAGAGCTGCTGCATTATTGAGACTTGATCCCCTGTGTCCCAACGTGAGCCCTTCCTGCTGCTCCCCTCATCCCAGTGGGGTCACACCTAGCTGTGAAACTGTAGCATGCAACAGAACTTTTATGTTTAAGACAAAGGGAAGCCATGCAAAGTCCTAAGAAAAGGATGGGTGTGGTCCTAGTAACAGTTCTCTGGAGAAACTTTGGTTGATAGAACAGCTGGAGTTTCACAGAGAATGGCAGCAGCTGACTGGGAGGGGAGAGTAGGGAGGTGTGTGTGTGTGTGTGTGTGTGTGTGTGTGTGTATGTATGTGTGTACATGCATGCATGCATGTGTGTATGTATAATGTGTATACTTATGCATGCATGCATGCATGGATGTGTGCACATGTGTGGTGTATGTACTTGTGTGCACGCATATGTGCACGTATGTATATTTGTGCATATGTGCATACACGTATGTGTGTATGGTGTGTGTGTGTTGTGTGTCCTCCACATCTTCCTTAAAAGAAGCTTTTTTTAAATTATGAATACTTTGATTGCCAAGAGATAGCATTCAGCTCAGCTCTCCTTCCCCCAACCCCTCCTCAGCTTAAAATATATTGAACAGTGTTAGAGGCAAAAGATATTTTCAGCCCTGCTGGGCCCTCAGGGAAATGACTTCTATGGAGAAGAGCTGGTGAGCTATGCAGGACTTTGAATGCCTCTTCTGGCACCTGCCCCTACCCTCCCAAGTGCTACAGCCTGGCAGGCAGTTACCACTTCACAAGTTTAGAGTCCACATCTCCTTCAAGGCTTGCTTTGACCTAAGTACCCTTTTCCATGCCTTTCCACATATCAGTATTATATATTTTTTGAATTCATTCTATAACTATAACCAACTCTGTCCTTCTTCTGACCTCTTCTCCCTCCCCTGCTGGCTTTGGTCACCTGATAAACCAAAGAAGTCAAATCATATTAATAAGGAGCCTGCGCACATTGAGCATGCTCACATCTGCCTTCTCACTTGAACCTTATGATGCCCTATGTGAAGTAAGTACCAAGCAGAGAGGAATCAGCTCTCTGTGGGCAGAGCAGCGCAGTAACTACTCTCTCCACAATATATGTGTTGAAGTTTAAGCAGGATGGGTGCAGCCAGGTTGCAAATCAGCGATGTCTGTCTTCAAAGTCAGATCTCTCAGTCCGATACCTTGCTGTCTTCAGTGACTAATGATGCTAATCTGAATGCCTAAGTGCCAGCCTATTGGATGAATAGGCAGTCCTTCCTGCCCTTTAGTGTTGTATTGCAACCCATCAGAAAGCAGATGGCTTCATTATGGAGCAATAGCTCCCAGCCTCGTTCTGCAGAGGATCTTCTTTGCACTCAACCAAGTGCAATCCACATTTGTGGAGTATTTAATATGCATCAGGCCCTTTTTACTTGGAACTCATTGTTCCAGAGATATTTCTGTGGCTACTTATATTTAAGAGCCAGTTGAAGAATGCAGCTCTTGAACAGTGGTCATGGAACCCATGTTTTCTGTTTTTTTTCTACTGTACAAAAGTCTAACATAGTTTAAACATCTTTGTGTGTGTGTTCACCCATGTCTGTGTTTGTCTGGGCATGG
This sequence comes from Arvicola amphibius, assembly GCF_903992535.2. Lineage (NCBI taxonomy): Eukaryota > Metazoa > Chordata > Mammalia > Rodentia > Cricetidae > Arvicola > Arvicola amphibius. The sequence goes on along the minus strand of NC_052052.2, from coordinate 44,456,205 downwards.
ATATGTGTACACATGTGCGTTCAGAGGTCAGAGGTGTCAACAATACATAGAGTTAGAGTTACAGGCAGTTTTGAACTGCCTGATATGGTTGCTGGGACCAGAACTTGGGTTCGCTCTAAGGGTAGTATGCTTTTTTAACTGCTGAACCATCCCTATAGCCTCAGAATGTATCTTTGAATGACTCTGAGAGCACAAAACTATTGCAAAATGCCTCAGAATGCTTCAGTTTGTTTTTATTGTTGCTCTGAATAATACCTATTGTCCATTAAAATTGTCTTTAGCTCATTATGATAAGAATCTGAGCCCAGCAGTGGTGGCGTATGCCTTTAATCCCAGCACTCAGGAGGCTGAGGTAGGCAGATCTCTGTGAGTTCGAGGCCAGCCTGGCCTACAAGGGCTAGTTCCAGGACAGCCTCTAAAGCTACAGAGAAACCCTGTATCGAAAAACCAAAAAAAAAATCTGATTACAGTGGATTGTGTGTATTTATTTATTTTTAGTGGAAAAACACAGTTGGATGAGCTTGAACTAATAAATCAAGGACCTTGACTTTAGCATCCTGCTTTGACATCTTAAGCATAGGACTCTTTCTTGACAAGATGGCCAGCTTACTTCCAGATCACAAATATGCACTGGAGGTATGCAGAAGGGTGAAGGATAAAATCACCATGACAATAGAACCTGCCTCTTCCTGTCAGAGAAAATAGCAGCTTTCTAGAAACACTATTCAATAGCCTTTTGCTGAAGTGGTCACACGCTGTGAGGGCATCTGGGGCTTGAGTACAGATGTCCTTGATATATCAAGGTTTCATTTAAGTCTTTTCTTGACTTGCTGAGGGTAAGAAGACAATAGGTATTCAGCAGAAGGCATCCTTCAGATTCTGAAGTTTGGTCTCTTCCTGGGCTAACAATGTAGAGCACAGAACTTGCTCATGAAGCTGGGAAATAGCAGTGAGATGCAGTTCCAGTCAGCCACGTCATCTTCACAAGAGTAAACTGAGACACTACAATCACAGTGTTTCTAAGCTTGGATATGTGACAAGCTAGGGTTATTAAATGCATTTTCAGCTATGAGTGGGCTTGTCAGGATGTAGCCCCATCTCAGGTACAAGAGCATCTATGATTTTAGATACACAGCCTCCCAGAACAGCATGTGTTAATGCAGTAAAAAGAAGGGGTGACTGCGGGACTGGCACTGGCAGTGACTGCCACCCATCTGTACTGGGCAGTGCAGTAATGACCTCAACAGTCCCTCACATTGATCCAGGCTTTTAATTTTCAAAAACACTTTGATGTGCATTATCCCTTTTAATCTCCATGGCAACCTTCCAAAGTAAGTAAGGTATGAGTTACCTAGGAGTCATGCAGGTCTGGCATTGTAGTCCCCGTTTTAGAAAAGAGGAAACTGAGGCTAGAAGGGTTAAGTGACTTGCTCAAAGTCACAGAACTCCTAAGTGGCAAAACATAAGCAAGAGATCGCTTTCCCTAGACCCCTTGTGTCTTTAGGTTTGACTCAAGCAATAATCAGTAAGCATCTGGATAAGCAACCATGTTGACATCCTCGTCTCTGTTCTGGTAGAATTTCCACCCCAGCCCCTCCCCCATCTGTCTCCATCTCAGAAAGTCCACCAAATGATGACCCCCCTCCCCTAGAAATGCTCAAGACCACTCCTACAGGTATTTAAACTGTCCCCCGGAAAACAGACTCTTTTTTTTTTGTCTCCTCTTTGGGAGGCTGAAAAATTATGCGGGAGTGTTTCACCAATTAAACCTGGGTTTTTTCTAATTCGGTTTGATTTGGTCTGATTTGGATTGCTGCGTTGGCGGAGAAGCTTATCAGGGCGCAGAAGCTTTTCGGTCCCCATCTGACTTCTCTTGTCCTTTCACCCAACGCTTTCAGGACCGTACTGATTTCTTATTGCTATGCTGGAATCCAGAAGCAGGTTAAGGGACAAAAGGTCCCTCTAGGCTCACAGTTTAGAGGGTACTGTCTATCCTGGCTGGGAAGACATAGTGGCAGAAGAGGATTGATTAGTGGGGCCAGGGCTTGTGGTGGCTGCTGCTTATATGGCACTGAATAGGAAGCATAGAGTAGGGGTTGGGACCAGGAGTTAGTGTCACCTTCAAAGGCTTGCTTCTAATGGCTTAAGATTGCCGGCAAGGCCTCACATTCAAAAGTTCCATAGGCATTCAAAAGATTGAGCAACTACCCAAGCCCATGAGCCTGGGGACTGGGGGACACATTTCACGTTCAATCTATGACCAGAACTAATGAGTTAAAGGGCTTGGTTGTCATCTCAAAGCAGCATTCAGCAATAAGGGTGGTGACCTTTCATCTGCTTTGCATCCCTGGCACACAGAGTTGACAGGGAGTCTCGAACATGAATGATAAGGTGGATAGTGAGGGTGAATGGACCTTATACATTTTAAAGTTCAGCCGGAAGTCATTGGTATTGTCATGGGTTTGGTAAAATTTTCTTTTTGATCAGTTGGATAGTCTTGGTCTCTAATAAAATATAATCTCTTCAAGAGTCTTCTGAGTTTGTTGAAGGTAAGGGGTTGATAAAACAAAAGGAAGAATATAGGATCTAAAAATGACTGGTCAATCCATGTTAAGCCGTCTGGAGAGACGGATAGAGCATCGTCAACGGGTGTCTATTAGGAGCTATACCCATGTAAGAGTACTCGAGGAGAAGGCAGCAAGCCAGAACTAGTAGCCATCTGCAGTGAAATCAGAAAACTATAATTCTTTCCTGCTTACTGAGGTATAGCAGGTAAGCAAAACTCCCTGTGTGAGTGCATACGATTTGGGGAGCTTAGATAGTTGTGACCATTTATGCTACCATCACCACAAAAAGTTTATATAGACAGAGTACATCTGTATGACTCCTTGTATTCTTGTGTGGTTTTTTTTTTAATGTTAAGAACTCTTGATCACTTGAAACAGGATTAATAAAACTCAGGGTCAGAAATTGGGGTTCAACCTGAAGATCTGAAAAGCAAAACAGCCAGCCACTGGCTCTTACCTCAACCTCAGTCTGAAAATGACTATTCTTCCTCCTGGTATTCCAGAAGGAGACTGTGTGTCTGAGAGCTGTCTCCCCCCATTTTATTAAAGATTAATAGGGCTGGGACTAAAGGCATGTACCACTGGGTTTAAAGTTTATGTTATTGTGGCTACTGGGATTAAAGTTGTGTGTTATTGTGGCTACTGGGACTAAAGGTGTGTGTTACCATAACCTGGTCTATAAGGCTGACCAGTGGGACTGTTTCACACTTAGATCTTCAGACAGTCGTTATTTATTAAAATACAATTAAAGTGCCACTACATTTTCCCTTTTTTGTCTAAAATAAAAACGAAGGCTAAAACTAATATAAGAAAACTATATGCAATAAGTACAATGCCTATATACAATATATACAGGCAATAAATATATCAACAAAATCTAGTCCATTTGCATTTGACAAATTCAGAGAAAATAATTCATATCTATCCTATCTTGGTGAGTCCAAAGTCTTGTACCTAATTTACTTTCTATCATAACTTGCTCTCTGCATCTGGTAAAGAAGGAAAACTATAACAGTCTAGACTTCAACTCCCTCAGAGACCTGAGAAGGAAATAATGTTAACTGAGTAAGCAGGAAGTGCAATCAAGTGACTTCTAACAACTGTGATTAATGACAGAAACAGCTGGCTGCCTGAACAGTCACCCAGTGTTCCTCTGCAAGGTTGGGGCCTAGCATATTTGACAGACTTTTTCTGTGATGCAGGATATTTTGTGTCCTTCTTGTCTAATTAGGACAGCATAATGTCAGTAGTTGAGGCAGGGGTATTTTCTTGCCCAGTGGCTTGCTTTTGCCCCAAAGAAAGTAAACTCCATGTGGAGTTTCTTTAATGCCCATTATCTTCTCTGAAGTAGATTGGAGCAGAAGTGGTCCACATTTACCTGTGCCAATGGTTCTCCATCTTCCTGATGCTGCGACTCTTTAATGCAGTTCCTCATGCTGTGGTGACCCCAACCATAAAATTATTTCATTGTTACTTCCTAACTGTAATTTTTGCTACTGTAATGAATCATAGCGTAAATATTTTTGGAGATAGAAGTTTGCCAAAGGAGTCACAACCTATAGGTTGAGAACCACTGATCTATGTGGTTGTAAAAGTACAATTTCCTTCTTTTTAAAGGATTGAATAGTGATCTATTGTAGGTAGACAGGCAACAGGTATACAAATATATGTTCAACGTTACTAACCAACAGAAAAAGACAGATTATGGCTAATCAGATGTCACTCATACCTGTTAGGATAACTTCTAAAAATATAGCAAGTGTCAGGTTGTGAATAAGCTGAAACTTGTACACAACTGGTAGAAATATAAGATGGCACAGCTGCTCCAGGAATTAATATGGAGGTTCATCAAAAATTAAAACAGAAATTCTCTATGATATGCAATCCTGTCTATCTATCTATCTATCTATCTATCTATCTATCTATCTATCTATCTATCTTAATATCTTAATATCTAGCTTTTAAATTTATATGTAATGTGTGTGTCTGTGTGTGTACATGTCAGTGCATGTACCTTTGGAATCTAGAAGAGGGAGTTGGATTTCCTAGAACTGGAGTTAAAGGTAGCTGTGAGCTGCTCGACATGGATATTGGGAACTAAACTCATGTTTTCTGCAAGAACAGTATGTCCTCTTAACCACTGAGCCTTGTCTCTGGCTCCCACACTCATATATTGAAGAGTTAACACCAGGATCTCAATGATATAACACACTCCATGTTCATGGCAACACTATTTACGACATTTAAGAGATAGGAACAACTCAACGAACACTGATAGACCAGTGGAAAGGCTAACCCTAAAGGTGGATGTGAATATGAGATCAGGAAGGCTTAGAAAAGAGAAATATCTGAGCTGAGGCTAAACGTGAGTAGTTGCTGTAATGGGTAGTAGTCGCTGGCATCTGACCATGGTATCATTGGCATTGTGCCTCAGGCAGCGCACTGAAAACTGCATTGTGAAATGCAGGTAATGCCCACAGCAGAGCTGTGTAGTAAAACACTGTTTGCATTGTCATTTTTTTGTAGATAAACATTAAAAAGGAGGGCTGACTTCATCATGGGCATATAGCTCAGGGGAGGGTAGGCTCCTCAGCGATGGTTCACATAGCATGGGAGTTGAGAAGGAGTTGGGAGGATGTCCTTTGGCAGAGATGTACTATCTCTTCCGAGCATGCATTTCTTGAGTTAGAAGGTGTGTGCTTATATCTTTTCTCTGCCATGTTCTTACTATGCATGACCTTTTAAAATAATGTAACCTCCATGAACTTTTAGTTTCTTCACCTGGATAAGAAGGGCATACTACTCTGCTCATGAGCAGGGCTAAAGTGAGATTAAATACAAAAATGAAAAAGGTACCATCGATACTTTGCATATGGCTAAAACATGTTGGCTCGTTTCTGTTTTCTTTATTATATACTTCCTGTGTACTAGGTATTCAGCGAGTCCTCCATACACACTATTGCAAATTCTTACAAGAGACAAATCAGACAGCAGTTATCCTTACCCTGATTGTATATATGAAGAACTGAATGCTGGGGAAAGAGTGTGTTCACTCGGGTGGCTGTTGCTCAAGACAGAGACGGCTATGACTGACGTCTGTGCGGTCCTAACCTCTGTCGTTCCTACACACCAGTACTCCACTACGACTTAAAAAAGGTAAATGTGGCTAATATGCATTATGCAACTCCAGGTCATTTCCCTGAAGACAGCTTGCCAAATAGCCCATCTGCCAAATGGGGACATACTAAGGACAACCTAATATGTCTGCCTCCTTAAAATTGTCTTTCAGTCCCTAGCAGTTCAGAGTGGGTTTCAAAAGCGTTGATGATTTTCAGTTGTTAGTTGACCAGTGCCTCTTCTGTCTTCCAGCAGTTTTGAAGCAAACACTCCAGCAGTCTCTACTATACTTCAGTGAATGGAAGAGGAGCTGAATTTAGTCCCCATTGCTCCTCAGCTTACAGTGTGTCAATATTGAGAACCACACTGTCATATGTGTTAGCTCTTGGGGACCCTCAGGATGTCTTTGAGGAGGTTGATTTAGGATGTTTGCCCTCATCACAGTGGAAGCTTCTGGAAGGCAGAGTTTGAAACAACTGTGCTTCATGTCATGGTTAGCTTCAAGATCCTGGCTATAGAACCTGACATATGTACCCAGGGACCAGCAGAGTCCCTACTTTTATTCTCTGATCTAAGAAGTGAGGGTAGTTATAGAAGAAAATGATAAAGAGAAACTTCTGGAATTTCCTTACCAGGATCGTATTCTAAAGCAGTGCCCAACTACATAAGAATGTCATGCAGTAGTGCCATTTCTAAGACTTGAAAGATGCAACAACTCCCACTTCCTCCACCCCTTCTCCTCTCCAACATGACCTTTTCATCAATCTACACCTTGGAGACAGATTTTTCCAGATACTCAAAGTCAGCAATGCAAATATAATAGTTATTGAACTGCCCCTTTCTCCCCACTACCCCCCAACTACCAACTGACCCTTTCTCTTTAATAGCAATCCATTGCTTTAAATACCACGCATAGGCTATAACTCTTGGATTTATATTCCCAGCCTTGCTTTTGTTGAGGTTTCAGACTTGTGTTATGTGACTGCCTGATTAATAGTTTCATTTTGCTGTCATCTCACACCAAATACAGCCAAACAAGAACTAAGAAGTGCCACTCTTCACTTTCTGATATATTTCTTTCCCATCTTAGTAAGCAGCAAGTTTATTAGACCCCCCCCCCAACTCTCAAGCCTAGCCTTAATTCCTGAGACTTGGTCTTTCCGATGCATCTAGAACCTTCTACATCAGAAGTGCATCTGCCTCTCTGCTTGAGGACACTGTTGTTTTCTCCTTGAATGGTTGACCATGGTTCATAACTAATCTTCTCCCTCTATTCTTGCTACAGCCATTTACTCTGCATGCAGTCAAACGACCCTTTAAAACTTGTACCAACATGTCATCGCTCTACTGTTCTAAACTCCTCCTATCGTGGCGAAAAGCCCCACACAGGACTCTTGCCTAATGTTCCCATGTTATTTCCTCCCAGCCCATTGCTCCTTTAATCCACTCTACCCCAGTCATGGTGGCCTTTTCAATGTTACAAAGGCTGAGCTCATTCCAACCTCAGAACCTTGAGTGTCTATGTCTTCTGCAGAAGATGTTTTCCTTCTGCATCTTGGCATGATTCTCTCATTTTAATTGATTAATTCTATTCTCTAGTGCCTACCCTTTCAGAAAGGCCTTCCCTGGTGGCTCAGTAAAGACATTCATCTTTGCTATCTCAGTAAAGGGACAAAACAAGTACCAACGAGAAGTAAAAATGTGCCATAAACATAATGCATGTTTATCTCTCATGTGCCACTCCAGGGGTCATGGGAGCATCTCTGTTGTCCTACACAGGTAGCTTCTGAGGATGATCTAATGGTTTCCACTTCTTAGGAAGTGAAACTCATTGGGAATGAGATATTCAAGACAAGTGGCTTAGTCTCTAGCGAGGTGATATGGAACTCATTGTCAACACTCACTCTGTTTCCTGAACATGGATGCATTTAGCTGCAAGGGAGTCTGGGAAATTTCATTTTTTGCTGGGTAGCTTAGTTAATTGAACCCAGAGGTTTTGTACTAAAAGGAAGATGAGGGAAATGAATTCTGAGAGGCAAGTATGTCTACTTCTCCTTAGGCCTTTCTTGTATTTCCCAGGACTTGCCATGGCTTGGACACTTATGTGTTTGTTTGCTTCTTTGTTAATTTCCTATTATTTCTACTTTATAGAGTATTAGCTCAATGGGGGGAAACTGTATTTTGACTGTTGTATTTAGAAAGCCTAGGAAAGTGGCATGAATGTGTCCAACTAGGTTTGTAAGTGAATGAATAATAAAGGAATGAGCTGATTTATATCATTAATGGGTAGTTACAAGAAGCACTATTAACTTTGAATTTTAGGTCAACCTGTTATGGTGACACAAAAGGTACCTAATTAAGCTCCCCATGGGAACACCTGTAGCAGTGATCAGAATTACTGAGATTTTAAGATGGGACTTGGAAAACCTATGCCTTAAAACCAATCAAACAGAATCTTGTCTGTTTGGCTGCGCCACAAGTAAACCCGAGACAGACTTGGGAGCTAATTATTTGGGAGGCAATACAGAGCATATTGGCAGAAGAGAGGAGATGTGAGACAGGAAAGAAAGCCAGTAACAGGTGCTTTATCAAATAAATTACTTTTGCGAGGAAACAGATGATAATTCCACTGAGAAATTCTATTTGAATGTTGGCCTCGTATTCCCTACCCACAAAGGGCAAGGGAGCTAACCAGACTATTTTCGTGTTGACTTCTCTGTTTGGTCTTGGTTGTGGGCTGACGGAGAACTGCTGTATCAGTTCCCTGTATTCCTCCCCTCCCTGTGAGCTGACTATTTCTCACTGACTCCCCTTTCCCAGTACCTCTGCTGATCAAGGTTCTTACCTAGTAAGATCACCCAGATTCTTAAACCTGAGTTGTCAGAAATCTTGGTAATTGTAATTGATCGGACTGGAGTCACTGTAACTGCTAATTTGATGTTTTTACTGGGTATAAAGATACTCAGAGAAGTCCCCATAAATGGGATGAATTTTGACGTATTCACTTGTAATCCTAATGTATAGCTGCAACCTTTGGTACATTGTGGTAGTCTTAGCCAATCACCCCTGAGAGCATGGTAAGTACCCTTTACAATCTGTCAACAGGAGTTAAAAATATCCAGAAACAAGCACTTGCCACATGTTCCTCATGTGTGTCATTGGAAGTGATAGTGACATACCTTTTGTCTTCTTCATCATCAAAATTCAGGTGTTTTTAGGTGTGTAGATTAATGTCAGGGTCCTCAGTTCAATTTCATTGATCCACATGTCTGCTTTTATACAAATATCAAACTATTTTTATTACTATATCTCTATAGTAGAGCTTGAAGTCAGATATGGTGATGCTTCTGGAAGTTCCTTTATTGTACAGCTATCCTAGGTTTCTTGTTTTTCCATATGAATTTGAGTATTGTTCTTTCAAGGTTTGTGAAGAATTGTGTTGGGATTTTGGTGAGAATTGCATTGAATCTGTAGATTGCTTATGGTAAGATTGCCATTTTTACTATATTAATCCTACATATCTAAGAACATGGAAGATCTTTCCATTTACTGATATCTTCCTCAATTTCTTTCTTCAAAGACTTGAAGTTATTGTCATATAGGTATTTTACTTGTTTGGTTAGAGTTACCTTACCCCAGGATATTTTATAATATTTGTAAAGGGTGATGTTTCTCCAATTTCTTTCTCAGCCTGATTATTATTTGTGTATAGGAGGGCTACTGATTTTTTAAATTAATGTTTTTATTCCACCACATTACTGAAGGAGTTTATTAGCTGTATAAGTCCCCTGGTAGAATTTTGGGGTCACTTGCATATACTATTATGTCATCTGCAAATAGAAAAAATTCGACCGCTTCCTTTTCAATTTGTATCTCCTTGATCTCTTTTTGTTGTTTTATTGCTTTAGCTAGGACATCAAGTACTCTGTTGAATAGCTATGGAGTGGACAGCCTTGTCTTGTTTTTTTATTATAGTGGAATTGCTTTGAGTTTCTTACCATTTTGTTTGATGTTGACTGTCCGCTTCCTGTATATTGCCTTTATTATATTTAGGTATGTTCCTTGTATCCCTGTTCTCTCCAAGACCTTTATCATGAAGGGATGTTGAATTTTGTCAAACTCTTTTTCAGCAGCTAATGAGATGATCATGTGATTTATTTCTTTCAGTTTATTTATATGGTGGATTACATTGACAGATTTTCATATGTTGAACCATCTTGATCATGGTGGATGATTTTTTTTGATGTGTTGTTGGATTTGGTTTGGCAGTATTTTGTTGAGTATTTTTCCACCACTGTTCATGAGTGAGATTGGTCTACAATTCTCTTTCTTTGTTGACTCTTTGTGTGTTTTGGGTGTCAGGGTAACTATAGCCTCATAAAAAGAGTTTGGCAATGTTCTTTCTGTCTCAATTGTGTGGAACAATTTGAGGAGTATTGATATTAGCTCTTCTTTGAAATTCTGGTAGAATTCCTCCCTGAAACCATCTGGCATTCAGCTTTTTGTTTTTTATTGGGAGATTTTTTTTTAATGACTGTGTCTATTTCCTTAAGGGTTATAGGTTTATTTAAATTGTTTATCTGGTCTTGATTTAATTTTTATATGTGGTACCCATCTAGAAAATTATCCATTTCTTTATTGTCTGTTTCCTTAATTGTCTTTTGGCCCGAATGGCCAAGGGTTCTGATGATTAACTGGTTGTCAGGTCGAGTAGGGTTGTTTCAGGTGAAGTTTGTTGGGGTTTGGGTAAATAATCCTGTGTATTATCCAGTTCTGGATAGTGTAGGCTTTTTGTGCCTATGGGATCTGTTCTTCCAACTAATGTAGGTTTTGCCTGTGCCTGTTGTTCCAGCTGGTATGGATGGTACTTGTACCTAGATGATCTATTGATGTTGCTGGAGAGGGCTGTTCACAGGAGGCTCTTCTTCCAATTAGTGCAAGTAGTGGCTGTGCCTCTGGGGGAAGCTGATGCTATGAGGGATGGTTGAGGGAGGGGTGGTGGGTTAAGTGGGTTTGGGCAGTGGAGTGGGTCTTGTAGGTTATAGAGTCCAGTGGGTGGCAACAGTGGTGGAGCAGCCTGCCCACAGGAGTCTAACCTGCAGACCAACTACTGGGGCTAAGATGGGAGTGGGGAGGGGCACAGGCTGTGCCCTGGGTGTAGTGATGAGGCGAGCAGGCCTGCTTTTTGTCCTGCCTGGCTGCCGCATGGCTAGCTTTACATCTGAAATAACAACACACAAATTGTATTCATTTAAACACTGCCTGGCCCATTAGCTCTAGCCTCTTACTGGCTAACTCTCATATCTTGATTAACCCATCTCTATTAATGTGTGTAGCACCACGAGGTGGTGGCTTACTGGGAAAATTCAGCATGTCTGACCTGGTGGCTGGCTTCATGGCAACTGTCTCACTGCCTTCTTCCTCCCAGCATTCTGTTCTGTCTTCCCTGCCTACCTATGTTCTGACCTATCAGGCCAAGCAGTTTTCTTTATTAACCAATGAAAGCAACAGATAGATAGAAGACACACCTACATCACCTGGGGCTTAAATCTGGAGAATGGGGCAATCCAATAGGGAGATCAGTCTCTCACCTCTTCCCCCAATAGGTACAGGTGGTGCCTATGCCTCTGGAGGCCACTGATGCTGTTGGGGATAGTTGATCGGGGGAGGACAGTGGGTTTGGTGGGCTTGCGAGGCAGAGTGGGTCTTATAGGTCATAGAGTCCAGTGGGTGGCAGTGGTGGTGGAGAAGTCTGCCCCCAGGAGTCTTGCCTGATGATTGGCTGCTGGGGTTCCTGCCTTTCCTTCCATTCTGTATCTCTATTAAGCTAGCAGTTTTGGATGTTACATGTTGTATTAGAACTCTAGGTCACACAAGTGATGCTGTTTTACTTAGGCTGACATAAAATGAGTCCCCGGATTTAACATAATTTTGTGAAGGATCCCACAGCTTCCTTGGAGAGTGGTGTTGCTAGGCTACTGTGGGGTAAAAAGGCAAACACATATCTAGACTACATATGGATCCTGATGGGAACAAAACCCTTCCACCTCCAGGATGGAAGGAGACTGAAAATAGATTGCTACTGAGTGGGTGTTTGTTCTACTGTAGAGATGCTGGGAGGCACAGCCTGCACTACATATAGATGTGTGGGTCTGCTGGGGAAACACCAGGCTGGCTGAACACCAAAGCCAGCTGCCCTTCTGGGTTGAACTACTCTGTCTTATCAGTCGCTTTGTGTAATTTCAGTGGTGAAGATTTCTTGTGAGCATTCATAGAGGACATCTAGATTCAGAAGCACTATCCTTCACCTGCACCAACAGATGGAGCTGGCCATGTATTCAACAGGCCTGCCTTTAACCAATTCTACTATTTTAGTCATGGGATCCCTAGAAACTATAAATGCAAAGAGGGTGGGGGAGTGTTAGTATAGCCATCATAGGTGACAAAATTACTAAAGTAAAAATTGTCATCGTGGCAAGTATGTGAAGTCAAATATTGATGGGGAAATCAAAATTGCAGCATGCAGTGATCCTGAGAACTTGGTAACTAGCCAGACTAGTCAAAATGGCAGGCTTCTGTTTCAGGAAGGGACTCTACCTCAAAGCAATAAGGAAGAGGATAATAGAAGAAGACACCAACCCTGGCCTCCATGTGTATATACTCATGTACATGTATATCACACACACACACACACACACACACACACACACACACACACACACACCACACTTTAGAAAGTTGTAACCTCTGAATTATAAAGTGGTAGAAGAAGGAGAGTTATTTGGAACTGGACATAAAGTTTGCTGTGGTTTGTGCATGACCTTCAAAAATTCATTGTTAGAGCAGTGTATGCAACCCTTTAATACAGTTCCTCATGTTGTGGTGACCCCAACCATAACATTATTTTTGCTGCTACTTCATGACGTAACTTTGCTACTGTTATGAATTGTAAACTAAATGCTTTCAGAAATAGAGGTCTGCCAAAGAGACTGTAACCCATAGGTTGAGAACCACTGTGTTTAGTTGGCTTCCTTTTCCTTTGACACTGGTGTGTCCTCTCTTCCCTCTTGATGCTGCCTCATTGTGAAGCAACATGAGGAACTCACCAGATACAGCCTCCTGACCTTGCCTTCCCAGCTTGCAGAACTGAGAACCTAAATGACCATACCTCTACAAATGACCCAGCCTTGAATATTCTGTTATAGACAGAAAAATTTGACTAAGATACAACCATAGACCAGATATGGGTGTGTGTATTCATATAGCACTAGGAAAATGGGGTGACTGTAAGACATTTGATATCTGTCCATGCATATTTTTGTTTATTTTTATGTATTTTGGTTCATCAAAAGTTTCTTGTTAACTAGTATTTCTTACAAGAATAAAAGTTTTCATAAGCAAACATGAAATTCCTGTTAAGTTCCCCTAGATAGATCAACCACTTTGGAACAAGTGTGTGTTTTCATATGAGATTCAACTGTGCCCCCTAAACTTCAGTGATGGGACAGGCCTGAAGGCTTTGTAAGGGTCACCTCCCACTTCCTGGTGAGCATTTATCAGTAGAGGAAATCCTGCCATTCAGTTTGCTTCAACTTTCTTTTTTTTTTTTTTTCTCATGGTTTATTTTTTTTATATTTAAAAATTTCCATCTCCTTCCCTCCTCCTCTCCCCCCCCCTTCCTTCTCCCCCTTCCCTCCCCTCCCCTCCACCCATACCTCCCCTCCCTCCCTCTCAAGGCCAAGGAGCCATCAGGGTTCCCCACTCTATGCTAAGACCAAGGTCCTCCCAACTCCCCCCAGGTCCAGGAAGGTGATCGACCAAGCTGAGAAGGCTCCCACAGAGCCCGTCCATGCAGAAGAATCAGAGCCCAGAGCCATTGTCCTTTGCTTCTCAGTCAGCCCCCGCTGTTGGCCACATTCAGAGAGACGGGTTTGGTCGCATGATCCATCAGTCCCATTCCAACTGGAGTTGGTGATCTCCCATTAGCTCTGTCCCACCGTCTCCATGAGTGAACGCACCCCTCTCCTTCCTGACTTTCTCCCTCATGTTCTCGCTCCTTCTGCTCCTCATCCGGACCTTGGGAGCTCAGTCCAGTGCGCCAATGTGGGGCTCAGTCACCTTCCCCATCTGTCGCCAGATGGAGGTTCCCTCACGGTCCTGATTTTGTTTCTCATGTTCTCTCTCCTTCTCCTCCTCATCAGGACCTTGGGAGCTCAGTCCGGTGCTCCAATGTGGGGCTCTGTCATTTTCTTCATCTATCGTCAGGTGTAGGTTCTATGGTGATATGCAAGAAATTCATCAGTGAATTGTCAGGTGTCTCAAATGTGTGTCTTAAGTCTATACCTTGCCTGCTTATCTTTGGTTGTAGGACCCCAAAACTCCCACGCAGCATTTGTAACTACAGTTTAAGACACTTGCTGCATCTTCTGGCAAAAAAATGTTGCCTCTTTGGGAGACAAGTTTCCTAACCCTTAAAGCCCAGAGCTGAGATCATGGGAAACTCAAAGTCTACCAATAAAACACTGGGGATAACGGAAAACATAGCCATTCCTGGCTCATTCTTGGGTTTGTGGGTCCACGTATATATTCTTCCTCTAAAAATATAAATAAATAAAAGACCATTTGTCGATGCTACTGTCTATACGATCTACCTCATATCCATAGAATGTTGCCTCTGGACTGGTGTTTTGGTTGCAGTGTTAGTGTGGCATTATAATATCCCATCATTCCAGAAGATTCTGCTATGTGATAGGAGCAGTGGATTTCTTCTTTATGGACCTTCTCCCTACCTCTACTCTAAAGTGGGTCCTTCGGTCTAGCGAAAACTCTAAAACACTGAACCTAGATTCTACCACCTACACATGCTGGTGGGAGCAGCGCCTGTCAATCACTGTAGTGTAGATCAGATATGGGGTCTGGAAATACAAGACATTCAAACTCATGTGGCGAGTAGTGCGCCCACCCCTCTGAGGATGGAAAGTGTCCACCGTCACCATCTTGTCACCATCCAATGGCTTGCTGGTTCCCATAAGGAACAGTATCATGTTGAGAACTCAGTATTAATCGGTTACTGGCAGGCGGAACATGTGTTGGTGCCTGTCACTACAGGCTTTTGCAGTGGGCAGTGTGATGTACCTACCCTCTGTACATGGACTTCTTTACCAGCTAGGCAGTGAAGCACATGGCCCACCAAAGCCAACTTACCTCCTACAATCTGAGAGACTCTAATGGTAGCTTTACAAATTACAGAATCAGGACAAGGGAGAGAAAGAGATGGAACTGGGGCATGAGACTGAAGGAGGCACTTGATCTCAAGCCTGTGCAAGCATTGTGAACACTTCCTGAAAACTGATGTTCTAGGTACTCCTTCTTTCACCCCATTCTAGTCCTGGGCCTTGGAACTGGGTTTTCTAGAAATTAATACTAAGTTGGGATTTGGATCATCAGATCAACAGCTATAAAAAGAAGTAGGAGGGGGGGCAGGGTTGTTAAAAGGCAGAATTAAAGCCACAGAATAGGCCTGGAAAAGCCTTAATTAACCAGGCAGGGAATTCTAAAGCACATATCAGTCACCCGATGTTTTCTGCCGTTGCTGAGATGACCAGGTCTTTATAGCCTTATTTCAATCATTGTCAGAGAACTGCAGCCCTGGAAAGTGTGCAGCCTTGGTGAAATGATTCCTTTGCAGCAAATATGGGCCTGGTAAGCAGCCCTTAGACCCTGCAGACCCCACTCCTCACATCTGGGCAGTGAGCCTTCCCTGAACGGTGTTTAGGAGGCATCACAGCCCGATGCACTTTCTCTTTAACCTGCTAACTCTTGAGTTCTGTTCATCTGGATATCTTCACTTCCATTAGCAAACAGCTACTATGAGGGGAACAAAGCAGTGTCATCGATTTGGAGTTGAGATCACCAAGAATAGGAGGGGGTTAACCTAGGAATGGGCACCAGGATCCCAATTTCCAAAGATAATCAGGTGATTACTGTACATGGATGCTAGGGAGGATGATGAGGCCAGGGGCTGGGGTCAGGGAGCACTCCGTTAGGTAAATGCATACCCAAGAGTAAGAGAATATGAAATGACTACAGACAATGTAAGGCCAGTCAAATGACCTGGATTCCTCAAGAACGAAGTTTTATAGCACATTATCAGGGAGAGCACCACCAGAGTGATGGTAGCTGGGGACAAGAGAAATAAAGAATACTAGCAGGAAATTACAGATGCCACCATCAGCCACAGAAGCAAGGATGGGAAAAGCTGTAGGAATTCCTTGTTTGTCGTGCTATCCACACATTCACACGCAAATGTGAGTATAAAGGCAGACTCTGCTTCCCCTTGCTCTTCTTTCCATCTTATCTCACATAAGGTGAACGAATATTGATCATTAACACTTCAGAATATTCAGGAATAACTTACCAACTTCGGTGGGTATGTTTGCATATGAGGAGGAGCCTGCGTGGCTGCTAAGGAAAGGGGTGAGTGGCGCTAGTGAGTAAGGTATTTATATTGTTGTTTTCTGCCAGGCAGTGGCTGGGAGTAATGAATATTATGCCTTTCCCTGTCATTCCTATTATCTCCCAGGCTGCAAAGCTGAAAAACTTTCTGACCCTAGTTCACCTGCCATTCTGTTTGGTTTTTTTCTCACAGTAATGCCTTATCTTATGTAGATGGAGGCTACTTGTTCATTCCCAGCTGTCCAGACCTGAAATAATCATATAGAAATTGTATTAATTACAACACTGCTTGGCCAATCACTAGCTCTTACATCTTAAATTAACCCATTTATATTATTTTGTGTTTTACCATGAGGCTTGTGGCCTACCGGTAAGGTTCTGGCTGGTAACTCCCATCTTTCCCCTTTGGTAGCTACATGACATCCCTCAGACTCTGCCTACTTTCTCCCAGCATTCAATTTAGTCCCCCCCCCCCTTAGTTCTATTCTTCCCTGCCCTAGGCCAAAGCAGCTTCTTTATTCATTGACCAATAAAAACAATTAATCCCAGAGTTAGGAGTTGCTTTCAACAGCAGTTGGATTGGCTTTCCAGCCTCTCTTAATTATCTCAGAGCCAGCATCTTCACACCTCCTCAGAGGCACCAGATCTGGACAGGACAGTGCCCCCCACTCAGAGGCACCAGTCTGGTAGGAGTATTTGCGGTTGGCCACAAAGGGTTTAATAAGTTACACACTCTACTTCAGCAAATATCCCCAAATGGTTGTCCTTTAGAAAGAACTCCCTCCTTGGTCATAAAGGAAACCTGCTTACTCCAGAAGGAGGGCAAACTTCTGCCTCTGGGCATATAAGCTACCTGCCTTTGCTCTTACTTCAGGGGGAACATACTCCATCCCAGCATGTTCTGTGGAAAGCCCCAGGGTCTCCCCAGGCCTAGAAGGGAGACAAGACATCCCCAGAGGCTCCCCGGTTCAGCCAACAGAATAAAAGGGCAGGATAAGCATGATTCTATTATCTTCAACCAACAGTCTGAGACAAGAATGCGAGACTGCCATCCACTCTGACCTTTCTCTCTAGCTGCCTGGCAGCCTTTTCCCTGGAAAATGAAACTTTCCACAGTGTCTGTCTTAATTATGCATGGACACAGTTGATTTGCATATCCAAATACTCAGGGCCGTGAAGCGTATGAATAATTTCAGCCTGATGGTTGGCTACAGAAGAAAGAAAAAGATGGGTAAGCTTTCAATGTCCTCTAACCTGAATATGGTTGGAATTCTGTATCCTCAGGGCCTGCATCTGTGGGGTGAAGCAACTCTAGGTTGAAAGTGCTTAGGAGAACAGCATCTGTGCTGATTGTGTACGGATGCCCGCTTTCTTGTCGCTGTTCCCCAAATGGTACATCATGACAATGCTGATATAGAAATTTGGTGTTGGGAATTTTAAACCTTCTAAAGTTGTTTAAAGGTATACAAGAGCAGGAACATAAGTTATTATATATACTATGGTATTTTTCAGAAGGGAATCACCCCCTGTAGCTACCAAAGGGTAACTGTACAGAATTGATGCTGACCAACCTCCCTTAAGAAAACTGTAATTGTGCAGAATTGATCAAGTTTCACTGTCTTTACCATTACCGCTCACGACAAGGCCTCTCCAGTAGCCCCCTCCAAGCATGTAGCTTCCTGTCCTTCTTGTTACCCCTTAGATAATTTCAGCCTACAAAAGAATCATTCAGCAAGCAGAATCAATAAGTTACCATTTGTCCTTATAAAACCTTGGTGTGTTCTTGGGTATTAACATTCCACAACTTGTAAACAGGGAATTTTGACTACATTGGCTTTAAAGACATTTCCAGTCCTAATAACCCTTCTTATGGCAAGTGTATATATATTTGTCTGTGTCTGTGTGTACACACTACATGTGTGCTGGTGCCCTCAGAGGTTGTCTGTACATGGGTTTTTGTATTTGAGTGCAGTGTGTGTGAAGGCCAGAATATGGTATTGTTTCCACTGGAACTGGAGTTACAGGCACTTGTGGACTGCCTAGCAAGCCTATGTCCTCTGTAAGAGCAGCAGGAACTCTTAACCACTGAGCCAACACTTCAGCCCAGGAGAGGAAATCTTGGGTATGAGGTTTTTTTTTTCCCTTATAATGAAGGGCTTGGATATGGGTACTGTAATAAAGAATAGGTTTAGTTAGCTCATAGTTCTGATGCCCTCAGGCCTGAGTGCTGGCTTCTGCTTGACTCATGCAGGACCTGGTGATAGGCAATGTCATGATAATAGAAATGTGTTGAGGAGGTAGGAGTCATACTACCAGACCGAGAGCCTGAGAGTGATTCAGAGAGGCTTGTTTTTTAAAATAACCCTGAGAGATCCCTCCAGAATAATCATTCTTTCCCAAGAGTAGAAGGGAGGGATGAAGAACACTCTTCACGTTAACTCATGAACTCTTGGAGACAATCTTAGAACATTGCTAAGCCATAAAAGAGACATGATGAAAACGTCTTGGGTCTCACACCCATCCTATCATTTGCCATGTTGGAGGGACTGTCTATGACACTGAGGATAAGTTTTTAAATCCAACAGAAGAACATTATTAACCCAATTGGCGCCTATGCTACTTTTGAAATCAGCCATGGTCATGACTCAAGAGAATTTAGACAACAAATCTCAGTATCCATGGAGACAGGTGTGCAGCTAGTTCATCATCCTTTAGGAGAATGACTATCATAAAAGGATGGGGTCTTGATGGTGGAATTCTAGATCACAATAAAGGGACCATAGTCATGGGGTTGTCAGTCTCCCAGATTGAGGACGGGAAGCAGGATTGGGCTTCTTCCGTCTTATTGGTGAAATAACTAAGGCTTAGAGAGGTAAGTAATAAACTATGTGGTAGGCTGAGAGCAAGTCTAACCCTGGAACTCATTTTCTTAGCATCTAGTCTATCTGTCCCAGACTCAGAACATTCAAGTCACCCTTTCTTTAGAAGCGCTTAGCCTGAACCATGATGGGCCCTGGGATGAGCAAGCAAAGTAATCCTAAGAGACCAAAATAATCACCCGGGACACTGCACTGCTGTGGGAACCTGTCTTTCTTCCTTTCCTTCCTTCCTTCTTTCTTTCTTTCTTTCTTTCTTTCTTTCTTTCTTTCTTTCTCTTTCTTTCTTTCTTCTTCTTCTTTTTTCTTTCTTTCTTTCTTTCTTTCTTTCTTTCTTTCTTTCTTTCTTTCTTTCTTTCTTTCTTTCTTTCTTTCCCTCCCTCCCTCCCTCCCTCCCTCCCTCCTTCCCTCCTTTCCTTCCTTCTTTTTTTCTTTTTTTGTATTTTTGAAATAGGGTTTCTCTGTAGCTTTGAAGCCTAGCTTTTGTAGACCAGGCTGGCCTCAAACTCACAGAGATCTGCCTGCCTCTGCCTCCAGGATGCTGGTATTAAAGGTGTGTGCCACTACCACCCAGCAAGGGTTTCTTATGGTGGTCCAATTTACAAAGAACAGAAAGCACAATGTTGCAAAAGGTTGTACAAGTTTGCTGGGGTGAGCCAGAAGATGCCCTCTCTAACCACACACCTCATTTGGCCCAGTGTGACTGGTTCCTGACAGTGAACCACACTAGCCAGCATGAGCCAGACCAGGGACTGGAGTGCTGGTCTGTGGCAGGTTCAGAGGGTCCATGTCTACCTCCTGACAGATCCACAGCCTCGAGGATAACACTCGGGTTCAGTGAGTGAGTATTTTACCTCTGGTGCTACAGGGTGGGGGTGCGTGGGTCATGCTGTGTGTGTGTTTTTAAATCATGCTTTAGAGCTATAGCACTCCAAAATTAAAATGCTGTGGAAAATTCCACGACATGGGGAAAATACTTGTATAATGTTTTCCTTTGAAATAAGGCTAGTTGCAGAACAATTTATTTTACAGTAATTTCAATTTTGTGGAATGAATGAAAAGTTAAAAAAAATCAGTAGTGAGATTGTGAGCATTCTTCTCACTCTTGCTTTATGTTCCAGTATTCTCTCCAGTCCTTCCATTGTTTTATGTGAGATAATGTTGTAATAGATCCTAATGTGATTAGCCCGAAGCCCTCTCATTAGTATGGCATTTGGCTTCCGTCAGCCACAAGCATAACGTTCCTCCTCACAGTGTGTCTCTGAGCGATTTCCCTGCATCTTTTTACAAACGCTCTATGTTCTCTGTCTTCTCTGACTGAGTGAGTCCAGCCCTGGGGCTGTGGAGGGAAGGCTCTACTTTCTAGACCCTGCCGCAGAAAGCAGGCTAGAGGGAGATATGAAGATGAAAGGGTTGTGCGAGAGGACTTAGCCTTCATGCTTTGTACTGGCCATGGATCTACATCAGCACAGAGTGTTGATGTAGATCCTTAAGTGTGTGGAGATGGTGCTTTATTCTCTGCAGAATGCTTTCACATCAACCAAAAGGCTTCATAGCACAGAGCTTGCCGTTCCTACAGGCAGCTGTGACTCAAGAGCCTGTGCTTTTGTATTTATGGTCCCATGCCCTACCTGTAAATTTCTTTTTTTGTGGTTGAAGTACCTCCTCTGTGAAGGCTTCCATAGAATTGAATGTTTATAGAATTAATCACACTTTTGTCGGCACTTCCGGAGCACGATGTATATACCTGTCATTCTCGTGGGCAGTTTTTGATGGGTATTAGAATGCAACAACAACTCTGCTTTCTTGTGACCTTCTCAGGGTTAAGGATGAAGTCTCATTTATTCATATGCACTTGACATTTAGCATCAAGGTGCAGGGGAAGAGTTCATGATCACTGACCTGAAAAGATTTCCGTCAAGGCCAAGCAAGGTAGTTAACATCACCACTGTTTTGGAGAAGAGTCAGCTAGTAAGTGATAAAACTTAAAGATCTAGGTCAGTTTAATGTTTAAACGTGTGCTCAACCAACACTGTGATTGGCAATCATCTGCATCATCACCATCATGACCAGAGATACCACTACCACACCACCACCACTGCCACCACTACCACCATCTTAATCACCAACCATCATGATCAGAAAAGACAGATATGACCACCACCACTACCACAACCACCGCCATCACCCCCATCACTAACAATCATGACCAGAGAAAACAGACACCACCACCACCGCCACCACCACTACCACCACCACCACCACCACCACAACCACCACCACCGCCGCCACCACAACCACCGCCACCACCACCTCCACCACTGCCACCACCGCCGCCGCCACCGCCGCCGCCGCCGCCGCCGCCACCACCACCACCACCACAACCTGGCATTGGCTCAGGAGTACAAACACTGAATGCACGGATAAAAGTTCCACTGCCATTATTATCCCTTTCTCCGTCACCCTTCCTAGCCCAACTCCTCCCCCATAACTCCTTCCTCAACTTAAGATGTGTTGGCCATGCTGGAGTATGTGCTAGACTATTTTAGGATTAAAAAATTCCAGTGACTGTGAACTGACACAATTCTGACTTCTGACACATGAATGCTAACAGTATACTTTCTGTTACCCTAATAAAATACCAAAGAAAAGCAACGGAGGAATGAAAGGCTTTCTTGGGCTCACAGTTCAAGGGTGCTGTGCGTCATGGCAGAAGGAGCAGCGTCCACATTCACAGGGCAGACAGAGAGTAATGCTGGGGCTCAGTTTTGTTTCCCCATTTTGGTCAGCCCAGGACTGGAGCCCATGGGATGGCGCTGCCCATGGTTAGTCTGGGTCTTCCCACTCCATTAACCTCGTCTATGATATTCCTCAGAGGTATACCCTGAGGATTGACTTCTAGGTGATTCTAGGTCCCGCCAAGTTGACAGTCATTATGAATCATACTCTGAGCCATAAGCTTGATTTGGTGGCCTTCAAAGGCCTAGAGTGAGTGTGGAGCATGAGGTCCCGAGCCTCTGCTTGATTCCTTGAAGCGCTGTTGACTTGGGAGGTAATTTTAGAAAAATCCCATTATCAATCTCCATGAAAACCAAAAAGGTGGTATTTCTGACTTGCTTTGTAGCATTACAGAGCCGCATCTAGGATCATGCATGTGAAATTGTTCTTCACACCATGACACTCCTCACATGGGCAAGACATTCCCACTGTTAGATGAGAAGATAGAGGTGTGAGTTGGTGAAATAGTACAGCCTC
The DNA here is from genome assembly GCF_903992535.2 of Arvicola amphibius. Classification (NCBI taxonomy): domain Eukaryota; kingdom Metazoa; phylum Chordata; class Mammalia; order Rodentia; family Cricetidae; genus Arvicola; species Arvicola amphibius. The sequence continues at coordinate 44,433,935 of NC_052052.2, read as the reverse complement.
TTCTCGCCAATATTTGGGTCAACCCTCAATCCTACACTCATTCTCTCTTCTTTTTAAGACCTGTTCTAAATCCCAGCATTCTTAGTGTATGGTGTGGGGAGGAAATAAAGCAGAGCCTCATCACTCCACATCATTGTGGCATTGTGGAAGTCACATCTAAAGCGGTTCTTCTGACCTCACTGGCATGTGGACATCTCTCACTGGGTTGGAGCTTTTGAAAGCAGTTCTCAGTTGGAGGGCTGGCAACCCTATTTGCTTTTTAATGCCCCATCTTTTATCACCATTGTTTTCTTCAAAGGTAAGTCCTCCCACACCTCTTCCCTCTGTTGTCACCCCACCTCGAGCTGTGGAGTAGGTGTGATACAATTTAGTAGCTGGGTTAGAGTAGGGGCCTGATTGCCTTGATGCGCCATTGGTTTAACTAGCTTGCTTGCTTGTGGATGAGTCAGACTCAGACTGGTTGTTTCTCTTAAGTAGAAGATGCTGTGTGGAGATTCCTATCACTGTTTCCCATCATTTTCTCCTCATCAGTGCAACTAGAATGAGTTCTGGTGGAACATAAGCTTTCATCTCCTAAATTAGGAGAGGCTACTCCGCATGTGGGTACAGTTTGAAAAATGGCCAAACTTCTAAATCTCCAGTTGCTTTGGTCTCCAATGTCAAGGAAAACATCCTGTTCTTGCTTTTCCCTGCTCGTCTTACACCATCTGCAGAGAGGTGGTTAAGACCCCTGAGGGAACCTATCAAACAGGTGTCTACATTCTTAACTTTCTAATCTGGATATTTCCAGAAGCAGGCAAACAGACTTTGAATTCAAAAGAAAGGCTTTATCAGCAGGGGAGTGAGACATTTACCTACAGAGTAAAAGTCTGAATTAAGTTTGGCAAACTTTAGTCAGTCGAGGAGCATAGGCAATGGTTAAACATAGCTCTTGATGCCAAATTGGACTCATAAATTCTTTTGGGTAGAAGAAAGGGAGGTAGAATGAGCAGGATCCAAGAGGCAAGGGAGGGCATCACCATTGTTTACTTCACCTGCTGTGCAGAGTGAGGTCTCCATCACTGCAACATTGTATCATCTAGGAGCTTTCTAGATATGCCATTATCAACCAACCAGACCCTCCACATCAGAATTTGCATTGTACCTGGATGCCCATGTGAGCTGGTCCTGTTTTAGAAAATATCATCCCTTCAAACATGTTTCAAGTGGCTTCTAAATGCTGAGGCCTCCAAAATGCTTCTTTAAGCTTGATCCATGCCGGAGCTTTAGATTCAGAAATGTAAATGCCCGTTGCTTACCTAGACTCTTACCTGCAAATCAATAAAACATCTCGCATTTCATATGGGTAAAAAGAACTTAGTTATAATATTTCTCTAGCTTTTTCCTTTCTAAGAAATGGCACTATCCCTCTGGAAATTCTTCAAGCTCAAATATACGCTCTATTTTTTTACTTCCCTATTTTCTTCCCCTCACGTTGCAAATGATTTTCTAGTTCTTTAGAATTTCTATTTGAGTGTGTGCACATACACAGTGTATGTTCATGTGTGGCTGTGGAGTCTGGAGAAGGATGGAAATATCCTGTTCTATCACTCTGACCTTTTTTGCTTCTCGGTGAACCCAAATCTTGCTGTTTCAGCTAGGCTGATTGGCTAGGGAGTCCCCAGGATCCCCCTATCTCCTCTCCTTACCACTAGGGTTACCAGAACACATGGCCATGCCTGGCTTTTATGTGAGTGATGGGATTTGAACTCAGCTTCTCATGCTTGCATATTAAATGCTCTTAACCTCTAAGCCATCTCTCTAGCCCCTCGTTCTCTAAGTATGTGCATTCTGTGTATTTTTCCTGCTAGGTTCCAAGCTCATACTATCCACTGTGTTTTGTCTGAATTACTATCCACTTTCACTTTCGCCTCTCATGACCCATTTGTCGCAAAAACAGAAGGAAAAAAATCATATTCAAACACGCATCATACCATTTCCCTGTTTAAAATCGTCCAGTGGCTTTGTATTTCATCTTAAACAAGCCTTACTTTAGGGGCTAATTCTCATAAGGTCCACCACCTACTCTTGCCTCTGACTCAAGCTTCCTCTTGCCTCTTCTCTACTCTACTCTGAAGGCCTTCATCTATGTATAAGATGCTTTCACTTTCTGAAATGTTCCTTTTGGCATACTATGATACCTCTTTTCTTTTCATTCCAATTCTAGCCCAAATGTTACCTCCTTAAGCTAGCCTTTCCTTATTGCATTCTTTATAATTCCTTAATGTGTTCAATGAAAACAATCTTCACAGTACATGCTACTGATTTTGTGGGGGTTGTACATGGAGGAGATTTGTACCTCTTGTTCCTGGAATACAGGCTTCTTGTGAATAGACTTTCCCACATATGCTTATGCCACTGTAGAGCACAAACAGGCAAGGGTCCTGCTGACTTTAGATAATACAGGTTAGGAATATCATTTTACTGATAAATTGTTGAACAGAAAATTTCCAAATGAAAATTAGAACTCAAAGCTTACAAAGGGCAATTAAAAACCAAAAAATTTAGGACACTCAGTACTTAGAGAAGCCTAGAGGCCTTAGCCATGTGTTGCCTGTAACCTACCTTCAGTTATTTATGCAAAGCTGATATATATAGCTAAGAATTTGTTGGCTTGGGGACAATACTATGTGTTTCTTTTCTCTCTCTGGTGTGTGTATTTCCCTAGGTAAGTGAGAGTCTTTTCCAGAATATTCCCCTTCAAGTGTGGAGTGCTTTCAAGAAGAGAGTGACCTCATTCTCTGTCAGGGTGTCTACGGACACAAGGCCTTATCTGTCCTCTGTGTATCTAAGCAGGTGCCTTGAAAGCTTTGCATTCATCTGTGAAAGAGGGTTGCAGTAATTTCTTAAGCTCTGGTACTATGGAGGGCAGTGTGAAGCCAGGGAAGATATGAAGAGCCCAGGCAGGTAAGGAAGCTGCAGCTCCTAAGGTCTTTCCTTGGGTCTCAGTCTCCCTGAAGAAGGGGAAGAGGACTGTGTAAGGAGCAGATATAGCCTCTCTCCATCCCTGATTCCCTCAGACTCAGGCTGCCCATTGCAGGAGCAAGAGAAAGGAGTATGTATCTGATGCATGTGATTGCAGTTTTGATGAACATCATCAGTGCTGGGGGTTTTTATCTCTGAAAACGGCAAGAAGCTTGTGCTGTTTGCAGTCCGTGTGCCTGGGAGGGGAGATTCATCGGGACAAGAGAAGACAAATGAGAGAGAGCCAATCTCTTCCATGGTTTCACTCCACCCAGCTTAACCTGGCCAGGAAGCTAGCAACATATTCCACTGACGGACAACGAACCGTCCAATCTACCCAAACATATTCAAGGATTGTGCAATACAACTTTCTAATCCACACTGCCCATTGCATGGCAACTCTGGAATGGGGTTGCTGCATTTTATAGTTGCAGACTTGCTGGTGGGTTTGAATACAGGGCTGTGTGCAGTTGTATTAAGGGGAGTTGACTCGTACATCTATTTCACTCCTTTTCATGTCTTTCATATCGATACAACATTGATTCTTAAAATTAATTAAAAACTCCTATCTGAGAACTGTATTGACATAATTTTCCTCCTACCTTCAATCCTCATTTTCTCCTCATGCCCACTGACACATCACATATTCATTATCTCATTGTCATATATATATATATATATATATATATATGTATATATACATACACACACACACACACACACACACATATATATATATATAAATTCATTCTCTCAGCAGTTGTTAATGCCCATAACTTTTCATCTAGGGGTGAAGATCCAAAGAATTTCCCTCACTCATGGCCTGCTAGCTGTGTGTGTATCAGAGTGCCTAGTCTATGAGGCTATTTGTGAGCTGTGTGACTACAGACTTTCTGAACCTCAGTCATATTTTCTATAAAACAGTAATGTCCATACCGGGTTCGATCGAATGAAAGCACCCATAAACACAGTGAACACATTGCAGTTACCTTAAAATTTGTTCTCAGAGCTGGAGACTGAGCACAGTCTTTCTGGACTCTACCTTCCAAGACTGTTCTGTACACTTCCCCAGCCCCCGTTCTGTCTTCCTCCCCTATGTCCTCCGAGATTATACACGCGGGCTGAATTCACCCTCAGACACATAAGAGACGCGTGTGAGTAGGCCGAAAGACCTTTAAGAAAAGACCAATATTTGCATATCTATTATAACTACTCACTGTTGGGCTTGTTTCATTACAGTTTCTATTTGGATAATATGTAAGGTCAATACTGTCACTGTTCTGGAAAATTCATCTTTTATTAAAGCAGAATGCACTGTATTTATAGAGATAACACCTTAAATGCTACGAGAGAAGGTGTGCCAATTACACTAGCTCCCTTGATGAGGAAGTCTACAAGTTCCGTGTTTTATGATACGTTACAAGCAGGGGGATCTTTGGCTGTGCTGATACCACTCAAGAGTCATCCCTCTGCTGAGCGTGAACGTGCCTGATGCCTTGGCCGTCCTTTGCTGTAGATCTGGGAACACCGAGCTATTGCTATCCATCGCGAGAGAGGCGAGAAAAGAAGTCAGACAGCTCTCTGTTCTGCATCTGTCCACCAGTGCATTGTTAGGACACAGAAGCAGTTCTGCAAGCAGACCCCAGACCTCTATGTGGCGGGCGCAGCACCTAGGAAGTACAAGGGGCTCAATGGGTATTTGCAGAATGAGTAAAAATGACTGCCCGACATGAGAGCTTGGGAATTGCTCCTTGAATTGTTCCCCTCTCAGGAAATGGAAAGGACATAGTGAAAAAAATAAATAAAGACACGTAGACCTTATGCCAGGAAATCTTGAATTCAAATCCTGCTTTTATTACTAAATGTGTGACAATTTATTTAGTGAAGTGAACTTTAATTTCTTTCTTTCTTTTTTTTTATTAAAGACAGGAAATATTTGGGATAATCATCATTTTACAGTTCTTGGCACAGAGAAGATAAAATGCATTATAATTTCATTTCCTTCACTTTGCTCCTTTGGAATTGAGAAGGGACACCAAAAATTCATTAAGATGTCCTAATTCCATTGCATTCTGCTCACGATAAATCTAAAATGAGGGTAACCTTTTTGAATACGTGGGCTTTTAAAACATGCTTTGGCTGTTGATTTTTCCCCCACTTTCTATTCACTAATTCCAAACTCAATAAACACTGTGTCTCGTTGTCCTTTTGGTATAGGGACAGCTGAAGTTCCTCGGGAGGGGTTTTACAGACTCCAGAAGTCTATAATGGCACTAATGTCACGGTAGCAGGGTTCTAGTTATTTTTAATGTGTCAGAAAGCTGAAGGGAAAAGAGACACCTGTTTTCAGGTTTCACGTGCTAACTCAAATGTCAGATCTCTCTCTGTGTGTGTGTGGCTGGAAGGCAGTGAGCTGAAAATAGTAACCTTGGTTTTCTCCTGGTGATCAAAATGTTGATGAATGTTTTAGAACAATAGGAATATAATTTGGTTGCACCTTAATAATTCATTGTTTTTGATAATCTGCGTATTTCAAAGCATGGAGTTTATTACAGGAATAAATACAGAGAAGGGCTTTCGGAGGGAGAGGAATTGGGGTTCCAGGGTGTAAGGTCTAATTTACAACATTGTATAACTCTAGACAGTGATGATCACATAGATGTCTCAGTCTGTTTGGTTAAAAGACTGTGTGGTCCATAAACAGCAGACGTATGTTATCCAGGTTGTAGAGGCGGCACTGGCAGATTCAGAGTCTGGTGAGGGCCTGATTCATAGTTTGTATGTGGCTGTGGTTTTGCTGTGCAAACCCCATGGTAGAAGAGGATAAGGGTTCTCTGGGAGCTCTTCTTTGAGGGAGTCATCCCGTTTAAGAGGGCTCCACTCCGAGGACCTAATCTCCCTTCAGCTCCACTATCCCAATACTATTATTTGGGGAGATGGGATCTCAGTGTAAGATTCTTGGGGAATGCAAACATCACAAATTATGGTGTGAATGGTGGTGAGCTGGATGGTATGTTGGTCTTGGTTAGACACACTGTAGAGAGACAGAGAAAAAAAACAGAGAGGTAGCCCCAACACACATTGTCTGTTACCTTTGATCAAATCTGTAAACTATACATCACTAAGTGGTAGCCTGATGTCTGTTTACTTAAGAGTCCAAGCATATCAGTAGTTGCCTAGTACCACTTCTTTCTCAGCATTTTCCAGTGTTTAGTCATTGTGCACTGCTAGTGTTCGCTGGAAGGCTGAGTGATAGATGCAATTCAAGCACAGTAGTATGGTGAAGGAGACACGGATACATGCACTTGAATCTCAAGCCCTTTGCATCATGTGCACAGCATAGGCGAGCTTTGGGAAATAAAGGGGGGGGGGAGTTTCGGGCACGAGGAGAAAGCCAGGGATTTGTAGAGAGGAAGTCAGGGCTTGTTTGCACCCACAAAAGGCTTCTTGCAGACCCAAGTTGGGCCAGATTGAAGCACGTCTGAAATAAGACACCAGGGCAGGCCAGCCGTCCAGCTTCCCATCAAACTGATGGAGAGTCGGGAGCAGTGACGTTGACGGGGGAAAGAAAAGACGCTCCTCGTTCACCCAGAGCAGTCCTTCATTTCACTCTGCTTTGCTCTTGTGTGCCCACCGTGTTCCACCCTGGGAAACTGTCAGACACACCGGCCCAGCCACCTTTCCTGGAAGGATACTTTATCTAATGTGGTTCTAGAAGTCCTGCTCCACAGCTGGCTTTCAATTCTGCCTCTCTCACCCCAGAAATCAAAAGTGACCTTCTATGAGAAATCCTAGCAGATAAAAGACATTCGCATTTGTTACACTCTCAGTGAGGCTCTGACCCTCTGGTGATAATTTTTCACGTTTTATAAAGTGGTGGTGTCTGCCTAATTTCCCTTCAAGGAATGTGTGATAGTCCCTGGCTTACCCAGAAGGGAGCTGAGACTCTGAGGGCTGAACTCATTCTTTGTCACTGTCTAATCTTCTCTTTTAGCTGGGGTTCAGGAACAACACAGTGTATTTAAAGTATGTTCTCCCCTGTATCTCTCTTCCTTCCTTCCTTGCTCTGATCATCAGGATACAAAATGGGAAGGCCTTGAATTCTGGGGTCATACTGTCCCAGGGTGTCTGCTCATGAATGAGAACCACGAGGCTAAGAGATATACGAGCCTAGAGAATACGTCTGATCTTTCTGGCTGCTCTTTTTCTTTCTTTCTTTTGTTCTCTGATCTCAAACTTGAAACAATGCCTCTGCATCGGTTTCCAGAGTGCACCGATTATAGGTGTGGATTCTGTTTCTTCCAAGTGACTGACAGCAGAGGCCAAACCTATGCATGGGTTTGTGCCTATGGTGAGAAGCCATTTCTTAAAGCAGATATTTGTCCCTTCAAAGAGCAGGTGGTGAACTAGACAAGACTCAAATACCACAGCCTATGGCGGGGGCTGACTCTTTCCCCCACTGGACACTGGTTCAAACCCAGTGGCTGGCATCCTGGGAGGTTGGGGATGTGATTTGAATGCTGGTACTGGAGCAGTGACATGAATACTGAAGGAAAGGGCTGGGGACCACTTCACCAGACTAAGGAAAATGCAGAGGCCCTGGATGGGGAGCATCCCAGAAGTCAGACATTCTGCCAAGTCTAAGATAAAGGCCCAAGCACAGACAACATCTTAATATCACGTGTTAGCAAGCAAGTCAGCTCCCAAATTTCTACTGAAGAGAGGCAGGGTGGATTTTCAGTGGGACTGCATGTGGGCAAACAGTCAGGTACCACCCTCATTCAGAACCCTTGTCTGCCCTCCCCAGATGCGCTACTGTCAACCCCCAGCATTCCAATGTCCCTAATGGCACCTGGGCCACCTCAATCAGGGTCACACACCTTTCTGCTTTGCTCGTCAAGTCTTCTAATATCTATTCCAATTAAGACTCTGAAAGTCCTTTGGGAGTGGCATACCAAAGGCTGTGTTTATTTGCTCCAATTTTAGGTTCTGTGTGCCCAAAATATCCCAACATGTGTAAGGTAGGTGTCATTGTAGAGGGAAGAAAAATTGTCAATAAAATGCATTCAGAGCAGTGGATTATTGAACCCCCAAACCCTGGCTTAAAGACAGAGAACTAGAGCAAAAAGAGAGAAGAGTGTATCACCTGAGGCCTCAGCACTAAGTCAGGGTAGACCCAACCTGTAGTCTATCTAATCTTTAATTTTCTTGTAACTTTATCACTGTCTGCTTATAAAAAACACATTTTAGTTTTAAACATATGTGATTGGCTACCAACACCAAGGAAACTGAAACAAAACCAGCAGTTTTTAAAATAATGGCTACAGTGGATTTCTCTAGCATCTAGGGACAGGTATCTTCATGTTGTTTAGTCTTACCAGGAGGCTCATGGTTGGTATAAAAAGCATAGACTCATCTAGAAGTCAGGGTCTGAACTGAGTTCAGACACTCAATTTCCTTTTCAGTTTTGCAATCTTGCGTATATTATTTAGCTTCTCCAATACTCATTTAGTTCAATGAGTAGCTATATAAACAACATTTTCCTTGAGTTGATAAGAAGTGTATTTGTCTGACTTTGTTGGAGATAGAACACATGTTGGGTGATTAAAAAATAGAATCTCTATAAGGAGTTAATCACAACATGCAAGAAAGACCAATGGGGCAATGAATAAAGAAAGGTAAGGGATCCCAGGAGTATCAGGTGTAGAAAGTCACTGTTTGCTCTAGAGCTGGAGGGTGACGGGAGGTGCTACTGGTGGGAACTGGTGGGAACTGGAACCTTGGAGGACTGCCATCCTGGGGAACAGAGCTAGGGCCTGAACGTATTGATGAGGCTGCCTGTTAGGATCTCAGAACATGGTCTTAGGGGCTGACTATTGGTAGCTGGAGCCTGAATGGGGATGCAGCCAGTTCTGGAGAGTCTATGCAAAGCTACAGGGGCAAGGCAGAGGGAGCAGAGATGGAGAGAATGGCACACCCTAGTACTGTATACAAGAGACGGCTTTCTCACCCCACGTGTAATAATTACTAGGTTCTTAAACATTAGAGGATTGCCCTCACTACCTGGCTTAGGAAAATACAGATTGGTTGCCAGTCTGCCACCAAGATCAAGGTGATTGAAGATGACTCCCACATGCACACACACCACCATCACCATCTTTCTCTAGTTTGTAAAGTGCATCTCCTGTCAGGTGTTTAATAATCAAAACAATGCAAGGAGTCAATGATGAAGTGGATCCTAAAGTCCAGGGATGGAAAGGTTAGGTATGTCATCCCAAAATCAAATAGTTAAGACATGACGGAGTCAAAGGGAGTCTGAAATCTGATTCCAACATAATTTGTTTTTCACCTGTAGGCATTTCTGTTCATCTAATGTCCCCAAGGGTTCTGGGGTTCAAATACATCATGTGCGTCTTCCACCTTTTCCTTCTGCTAGGCAGTCGGTGTTATTTTCCCTCATTTCTAGTAGGGAAGATTGAATCCAGTGTGGTTAAGTAACTTTCCCTTTATCACAGAAGCCCTTGGTGACAGGTCTGGGTCTGTGAACCTGATGACCTCATGAGCAGAGCTAATCAAGTCTGTGGTCACTTCTCTGTACATGATAGACCTGGGGATTGGAAATCTCAAGTTTCTGAAGAAGGTTATCCAAAGAAACTCCATTTCTGTCTATCTTCTGCATGAAGTTACTGTGTAAGAATGTTGTTTGCATCAGTGGTTCCAACATTATGAAACTAGACCAATTGAACCCGACTGCCTAAGTACCTCCAAAGGTTGTCTTCCAGCTCCGAGTCTATAATATCATGGGATAGAGGTGAAAATGAACACTGCCACGGAGCATGGCTGAAGCTTCAGAAGTACCTTTGTGGAGGACAGGGTGGTCTTGTGGCAACCACTAATGAGCAAATGCCAATGCAGTGGATGATGGCACAGGGGCCTCCGTTTCTATGTCTAGCCAAGGAAGATGTTGATCAGGGCTGCGTGGCTGCCTGCCCATTCATCTGCTGATATGGTGTCCTGATGGGCTGAACTCCCAGATTTATCATCCAGTTTGGCCTAATCAAAATGTTTTCCATTTTACCAGGATAGTGAAAAGGGCCTAAGCAATGGTGGGCAGCCTGTTACCTTCCCATTCTTGTGCTGCACCTGCGAAAAGAGCCATTCACCGTCTATGGCTTCATTCTAGCCAGACAGACAATCTCTTATGTCCCTAGAAGCTGCTCTTGGCAACAACAAAAATCTGTGAAATTGACCTGAAAGGGGAGGGAAGAGGGCAGTTGCCAACCCCAGGAAGACTAAGGTCAGAGGAGAAGCTGGATGCACATGAATGGAATTTGTGAGCAGGAGCCCCCTCCCCTTGTGTGATGGGTGGGATGGGGAAGGAGAGAGGCTAGGGGCAGGAGGGTCTCTCAAGTGTGATGGAGCAGGGTGGGTCTGTCTCAGGTCCCCCAGGGAAAGAGGGAGCGGGGAAGGCATTGCATTGTTGATTCAAATGAAAGGTGAATGTGAAGCAGAGATACCAGAAGGAGGGTACCTGACAGACCTTGTTAGAGGAGAAGAAATGGGAGAAATTAAGCAAGGTTCTATTAGGGGAACCCCTGAGACTGGTAATGGAGAACCCCTGCTGAGTGCATTGCCAAGGGAGTCCTGATTTCATGAGAAGCACACACAATGGTTAAAAAAAAAAAAACCCACTTTTGATCCCACAAATTCTGATGTGAACTACACTGGATGAAATGTTCCTTTGCAGTTCTTAGTATCCCAAAGCAGACATAATTCTCCTTCAGAGAACGGCAGGCTCAGGAGCCTGTTGACTAGCCTTGTTCAGTTGGGAAATAGGCTGTTCCACGTTCATGGTGCAATGGGACTTCATAGCTGGATGGAGTTCTGGAAAGGTTTATTTAAAGCTGACAGATGCTGTTGTTTGGGGTGATAGAGGCATAAAAAGGAAGTGACAAGATCAGCTGTGCTATGGAGACCAATCTTGGCAGAGCAGTGGATTGTGGAAGGGCCACAAGCCTGCACTGATGAGCAAATGTATACCAAAGCAGGAAAGTCACAGCAGAAACAAGGTTGTGAGGCTGGGAGACCCAACCAGACCGAGAAAGGGCAGGGAGGGCGAGGTGTGTGGTGGATCATATCTTTGGATTTATTTCCAACACTGAACCCCTGTTATGATCCTGAAAGTTTTTACTGTGTCCCTGTTATAGATGAAAGACTTGGTTCTCTTAACCCTTCAGTGTGACTGTAACCAACACATACAATGTCATCCTCCAGGAAATAAAAGAAAGCCTTTCCTTTTAGCCACCCAGTGCAATCATCCATTCTGTCCTTCTCTTCTGATGATGTATCAGGATTGGCATGGTCTACATTCTGAGGGGGAGCTAGTTCTTCCTCCATTCTTGGAGTGGTTCAAGATGGCTGGATGGCTGGGGATCGTGCTCTATTATCAATTACCGTGTCACTATAAATCCTCACTGCTCAGCCCTCTTCCCCCTTTTGTTGCTACAGGGGGCTCATGGGTCTTCTGCTTTGTGTTAACACACATGATTGTTAAAAACAGCTGACATTTATGTGTGATTACATGTGGATAAAGCACTTATACTGAGTGACAGCAATAAGTGCTCAGTGAATAGTCTTTGTTTTAATGGGGCACACATTTGAAATGAGGGGGTATTGGGCTTTCTTGACATACATTCCCTTTCAAAGTTTAATAGAAGCATGAGTTCGGATGGGATTGGTTGATCCAACTTAAATTTTGTTCATTTGTTTTTTTTTAATTTCTTTTAGTATTGTTGATTGGCATGAACAAGACCAACGTGGAATATTCAAAGATCAATAAAGTATCATTCCACATACCCACCCATTGTTTTGGTTCGATTTCTGGTCCAGCCATTCCCATTGGAATGTGTATGTCTCCAGTGCGATTCAAAGGGGGATAAGAACCAGTTAGGAAACCTGACAGCAGATGTGAACTCTGTGTTTGGGAAGGGGACATATTCATCCAGCTCTTCACAGGTTTCATTTCTCCACATCTGGAGAGACTTTGGAACTAAGAACACCCCTGATCACTTCTAAAACCAACTACTTGTGGCTGGAGATATGGCTGGAATGAAGAACAATGTCTTCTCTTCCAGGGGACCTAAGTTGAATTCCCAGGACACATATGACAGCTCACAACTCAGGGGATCTGATGCTCTCTTCTGGGCTCTCTGGACACTGCGTGCATGTTATGTGCAGACAAACATGTGGGCCAAAGACTCATGTACTAGTAAATAAGATGTTAAAAACAAAAACCCACTGGATGACGATTCCCCTCTCGAGGGCTGAAACAGCCGAGGCCTTACCAGTAGCCTCCATCTGTTCAGTGATAACCCTCATCACCCAAGCCGCAGATGCGACTGGATGCTCCTAGGGCAAAGGTAAAGTAGAATGAAGAGGAGCTGAGAAACATTTCTAGAACCTGAAAGCCTAGGTTTAAATTCTGTCTAATACATGTAGCAGTCATGTGACTTTGGCAAGCTCACTTTGGTGATTTGAGCTTCAGAGTCATCTTTGAAATAAGGACTATAAATGCATTTATCTTCTGAAGTTTTTTAAGGGTTTCATGAGACAATGGATGTTAAGTAGTTACTATAGTATTAGATATTAATAAGTACCCCCCACCATAGTTTCTCATTCTCCGTGAACTCCATCTGTATGCTTGCTCTACCTCTCAGCTACACCACAGTCTCAGCTCTTGTTTACATATTCCTTCTTCTCTTGACTGGGAGCTCTCGGAGGGAATAGACTCATTCCTCTGCCTTTGCCTAATGTCTCGTTCAGTGCAGCCAGTATCCTGACAGATAATCAATAAATGTTTTGTTAGAAATCAACACGTTGGAATGAAGACACACAAATGCCTGTGCTCTATTTTCTGAATATTAAAAATACAAAAGAAAGGTAGATGTCCCAGGTTTGCAAACATAAGGCTGGCATGTTCCTTATTGTGTAGCAACTACACATTTTCTAGAAAATAAAAGACAAAGCATGGATTTCTAAGAGCTTTTGGATAACAAGGTTAGTTGCCTAGTGTTTAAGAAAAATTCTAGAAGCAAAAATAAATAAATAAAACCTTAAATGAATCAGAACCACGGACAGCCACCCCAAATTCAGGTTCTACCAGGCCCCTAGGAGATTTGGTACAACTCCAAGTCTGTGGGTGGGTGGGTGGTGGCGAAAACTCTGGCTGGGGCTAAGTCCTGCATGGCAGGATTAGAAGTGAGCTTGAGCAAAACGGTGAAGGAAATGTGGACAAGGTTTATGTTGAATATGACGTAACCAGTTTTTAATCTTAGAGGATTTGTTCAGACAGGATCTGAGCAGCCACTGTTAAAATCTGAGAGATCATGTAAGAAAGAATCAAAACATTTTAAATAATCCAATACAAAGACCCCGGTAGGGTAGATGTAGGGATAATGAAAGAAAGAAGGAAATGATGAGAAGATTCAGGAAGGGGCAGACTGCACCAAGACTTCTGTTCTGTGAGCTCTGATAGAGGGTAAAGTGGGGAAAATAATGCCACCAAGAGGCTAGTGATGTTGGGTTCAATTTAAACTATCGAGCTTGCATGGTCAGAGTCTCCTCTGTGTGGAAATGTCCAGTTAAGATGGGCGTGACAATGAGAAGAGAGGACAATATTCAGGGAACACGGAAGGAATGTTTACTTTATTTTGCTCAGACCCTAATTGATACACCCAGATTTTCATTAGTATTTAGTGAATCACTGGAACCCATGGGCTTTTCTTCTCAATGGTAAATCTGCACAATCCGAGGTCATAAAGTCAAATTGACCATGGAAATGTTTCTTGCACGTTTTCCCGAGATCGGTTGCCTCTACGTTCTCCAAATATTCATCAGGATTTTTTTTTCAATTTATCATCTATTTTAAAGATTTACTTTAAATTCATTCTTTTTTGTATGTGAATATGTATCTGCAAGAATGCATGGGCATGTATGTGGTGTGCATCGCTGCGTGCATATGGAAGCCAGGAAAGGGTTTTGGATCCCTCAGAACTAGAGTTACAGACATTTTCAGGCTGCTCAGCTTGTTATATGGGTGGTAGGATATGAACTGTGGCCCAAATGATTGTTCAGCAAGTGCTTTCAAATCATTGAGCCATTTGTGCAGCTCCCTTCAGGGATCTAGCCACTCCTGGTTACAAGCACATTATCTTCATGACTTTAGTTTGCTAGAAATTCAAGTGTAAGTGTCTTCAAGATGTATATATCTGGGTCTGAACTTCTTAACCTGTGTGTCACAACCCCACATGGGGCTCTGTGATTGAATGTGGATCTTGTGAAGAAGCTTGGCAACAGGAAGAGGTTTCTGAATATACAGCGGCTAAAAATTGAAAATCAAAAGCATAAGAAATCCATGGTATTTGAACATCACTCACCTTTGTTGCATCACGTGATTTCATGGTAGTCTTGGTTCTGAACATGCAGGTGCATCTTGTAATACTATGACCTCTGTCCTCAAACCACCCAATGCTAATGAACATGCCTGAAACGTCTTGGTGATGATTCTAGATTACTGTATTCTCAGATTTTCAGTGTGTTTTTTGTAGCTACAAAGTTATCTTTGTTTTTTTTTAAATAGAAATACAATGGTTTAATCAGAGAAAAATAAAGTCTTAATACTTTCTTACCTTCATTCTTCAGTTTGTAAGTATTGAATTGGTTTCTCATTGGATTGCATTGTGTTGGAAAGAGTGACTTAGAAGAAACTGCTGTGTGGATTGATGACCAGAGTTTCATTAAAAAAAAATCATTAAATGAATTGATTAGGACAGAATCTCCAACAATTTCTGAAATGGCCCTAACCATTCTTCTGCCATTTAATACTGCATGTTTATGCAAAGTAGCATTCTCAGAATTCATGGTAATAAAATCAAAGTGTCAATTAACTTTAAAACATTGAAGATGCTCTATGTCCTGGAGCATCGAATAATCAGCCAAGATCATGTGGCCTTCTGTGATGGTTTGAATGAAAATGGCCCCTTTAGGCTCACAGGAAGTGGCACTCTTAGGACGTGTGGCCTTGTTGGAGTAGGTGTGGCTTTGTTGGGGGAAGTGTGTCACTGGAGTGGGCTTTGAGGTGTCAGATGCTCAAGCCCCGCCTTGTGTCACTTTCTCTTCCTGCTGCCTGCTGATCCAGAAGAAGAACTCTCAGCTACCTCTCCAGCACCATGTCTGCTGATATGCCACCATGCTTCCTGCCATGATGATAATGGACGATAATGGACTAGCTGATGAACTGTAAGCCAGTCCCAATTAAATGTTTTCCTGCCATGGTCATGGTGTCTCTTTGCAGCAGTAGAAACTCTAACTAAGACACATTCTTTACCAGCAGGCAATGAAATCTGCTGATGTCATAATTGAGGAGTTAGGGTCATGGGCCTGAGAGTTAGACTATCTGTTTCAAATCTCAATTTTGGCCTGTTCCCTTTACCATCATAGGTAAATTGCTCAACTTATCTGAGTACTACAGTAGTTGATAAAATGCATATGTAAATAAAGAGTACTTGTTTTTTTTTTTTTTTTATCAAGTCTTAGGTAAGTTTTCATGGTTTTTCTGGTTCAAAATATAATACAGTCTCTACCCACTTTCTGGTATGGGGTATGGTGGGGTAGACTTGCTGAGCATGTAACTGGGAATTAGGAAAATTGAGTTGGAATGTAAGAATTGCCCCATGTAGCTGTCATTTTTAAGGGTGTGACCTTTCTAGAGCACAGTTTTCTCACACACCGAGTTTAGTGGTGTGTTCCAGTAACACAATGTCTAGGATTCATTTTTAGCACACTGTTTGAAAAGACAGATAAGGCTTCCTCTGGCCTCATAAAGAGAAAGCTGTAAAAATTAAACTTGACTGTCCTGTGACATTTCCCCTCTTCACGTCAACTCTTAATTTTTAGGCTTCCAATCGCAAGCATTGTTTTTACTCAATAAATTATAAATCAGGAAGGCAATATCATTGCCTGGGTCTGTTTAAGCCCAGAACATCTGGATGAAAATTGGGCAGCCACTCATGAACTACACTAACATACCTGTCATATAACCCTCTGGATTTGCAGATGGAAAAGGGGAGGTTTCAGCACACATCTATGGAGGTGCATGGTTCTCTCGAGCGCGTAGAAGACACATCTGGGAAGTAGTAGGCTTTCCACTTTACTTTCTATATTTGGAGAGAACGCGAGCAGACTGAGGCCACATTAAGAAATACAAACAGTGATGGACTCCAATTTAAAATTTCAGTGTAGAACCTTGTTCTGTTTTTGGAGGGTCTTTCACTCTGTTTCCAATTGGAGTAGACATGACCACATCTGAGTAGGCATTTATTATACTTCGACTGGGGAGGCTGGAACTTTCCACCACCCCCCTTTCAGCCCATTTTGTTGTTCCTGCTCTAGATGAGGGAGCAGCTATGGTGACTAATTTACAGCCAATATATTAGTCAATGAAAAATTAAAATTTATGACATGTTACCCAAATCCCTTCAAAGACAAGTGCTACTCACAGCCTTAGGCAGAAAAATCTCTCTGCAGTGAATGACTGTGAATACGGAGATTGATGGCTGCTTGAGGAGCCATGAGTGACAGTTGAGCCTGAAACAGAACATTTATCACCATGCCCCAAGGCTCAGGGGACATCGCAGAAGAGAGGGCAGAAGGGAAGAGCAAGAAGAGGGAGAAGATTTGTGAACTGTTACCTTCTCAGTATGACATAGCCAATACAATCATGTTCTCACAACGGCCTTGGTGGCCTGCATAAGACTGGACATTTCCATAGCCATTCATGGACTGGGGAGAGTCTCAGGGGGCCCCGCCTTTCCTTTCTGGACTGTGGTTTACTGGATTCTGAGGGAGGGGAAGGCACTGTTTTTAGTTGTATACCCACTGATGCGCTCACCAGACTCTAATACATTCTAAACCCGTGGTTAAATTCAGTAGGCCACATTGCAAAACACAAAGATATCAATGTGGGAGAAGGATTATAGGGAGAGAGGATAATAGGTGTGGAAGGGTGTTATAGAGGGTGTGGCGAGTAACCAGAATGCATCATATCCATGTATGAAATTGTCATAAAAAAGAGACTTCATTAATGATGAAAAAAAGTCAAACCAAGTCCTGGTTCCATTCTAATTCAGCTCCATCCCTCTGGAGCCCGAGATTCCCATGGTTTGGCTGTTCTAAGGAACTCACCATAAGCATCCTCTGGGGAGGGTCTGAGTCAGGTGGGCAAGAAAAAAAAGGCAGAACCTAACAGAAGCAGAAAGTAGAGACATATGAGCCAAAGATTTTTTTCTTCAAGAATCCAGGCTCAATATTCATTTCTATTCTTCTGTTATTATCTTAGTGCATCTGAGAGGCAAGCACCTCTAACCTTTAGTAGGGAACTGTAGGGAAGCTTTGTAATTTGGGAGGGAGAAGAGAGAGGCAAAGTTGGGGGTCAGGGAGCCCGTTCCTTTAAGGCTTTGTAACAAGTGCATAAAGCTACACTGGGTTAGGAACGTGTCTCTTTGATTGATCTCTCATTTTCACAGCTTCTACCTAATAACAATCAAGTTATTTTATTTTACGGAGTAGAAATAGTCTTGAAAAACTGGCTGTGATTAGAATTTCTAAAAGCAAATACCACTTTCCCCTCTTTACTCCAATTATAAAATTGTAGAGGTATTCAGCGTGAAAAATATTGGCCCACAATATAATGAGATCATTGCTGAGATTAGATTTTAGGGTGTTTTATAAAATCCTGTATTTGAATTTTAAAATGGCACTCTTAGGGGGGTATTTATAACCTGAATTACTAACATAAAGTCTTCAAGAAAAGTATTTAAAATTTGCTCGGAAAATTATTTATTTTAAAGTCTCACAGAGGGGAATCGGCTAAGACTAAGGACAGAGTTTTAGGCTGCCAGCAATGCTAGTGAAGTTAGGACTAAAAGGACAATCACAGGTTGCCCCAGTGTGGGAGACATCACCCATACGTCAGTAGGAGCATTTTAATAAGGTGTAGTGACACAGCATGTCTCTCTGTATCCCCATCTTCCACTGTTTTCTCAACTCCCAAGCTTTAAGAGTACTCCTTCCATAACACATAGCTCCATAGAATATAGGATGGTGTGTTTTTGTTGGTCTCCCTCCTCTTTTGTGGATGCCCTGAGGACAGAGCTGGCCTGCTATGTTCACTGCTGTTCCCCAGCATGCAAAAGAGGGACAGATGTTCAGAAGAACCTTGATAATGTGTGCTGCATGAGCAAAAATATGACTGTTCAGGGCATCTCCTCTATGAACCATATGCTAAGTGAGCGTCATTTATCGCATAGCCCTTTCCATAGCATACATTTAATTTATTATTTTTTTGAGACAGGGTCTTTCTGTGTAACCCTAGATATCCTGGAACTCACTCTGTAGACCAGCCTGGCCTTGAACTCACAGAGATCCTCCTGCCTCTACCTCCCTAGTGCTGGAATTAAAGGTATCCTCCACCTCCAACCAGCCATTTAAATATTTTATACGAATTCCGTATAATATGCAAGCAACCACTTTATTTCGTTTACAAAATATTTGTTTCATTTTTATTGGCATGCATGTGTGTATGTATGTGTGTGTGTTTATGTGTATGCATGCGCTTGGGTGCGGGTGCCTGTAGTATTCAGAAGATGGCACCGGATCCCCGGGGCTGAAGTTATAGGCAGTGTGAGCTATTAATGGGTGCTGGGAACTCCACTGATGCTCCACCAGAGCAGGACGTGCTCTGAATCCCTGAGTCATCTCTCCAACCCGAATCAACGTTTAAATTGTACAACTTATTTACTTACCATCTTGGGCAAACACTTTCTTTCTAATTCTAATATATCTGCACCACCCCAAAGAATCCTGGCAGCCATTAAACAATTACTCCCCACTTCTCCCTAACCTAGTACCTGACAACCACATAGCCATAGATTTACCTATTCTGGGTAATCTCTGTAATATTACTGACTGTCGTGTGTCTTTTGTGCCTGGCTTCCTTCAGCGAGGATAATGTTTCCCAGGTTTATGGGTACTGTGCTATGACTAAGGACCTCCAGCCCTCTGTGGTTTAGTAACTGCGTGAGGCAGCACATTTCCTTGGGTATCTGCAGTGAACATCTGGGCTGTGTCCACTGGCTGGCTCTTGTGAGCCGTACTTTTGTGAGCAGTTGTGCAAGTGTGCAGATATGTCGTGTCGTCTTTTCTCATCTGGCCCTCCTCCCAGAACTGTGGACGGAGAGCAAAGATGCACTTATCTTATTCATTGACATATTCCTCACCAAACTCAGCATAGAAAAGATCTCACTGATGAATAGCTGAGAACAAAGTGTTCAAGTCTCTTGGTATTCTAATTAAAATCAATGACTGGAAGTTCCTGAGCAACACAGAACAGCTGTAAAGATGGAATGATTGCTACAGATGCGAATGAGCAGCAGGATCTTAGGGAAGCTGCTGCGGGGCTGTGGTGAGAGGGTGGAGGACTCTGGGAGGGAAGGAGCGAGCCAGGGAGGCGACAGTGGTGGCAGAGAGTGGGGCAGTGGGCATGAAGCCAAAGAGGAAGTGAGAGGCCTCCAGTGAAGGACAGGGTTGCCATAAGACGCTTAAGCAGTCGGGAGAAGCACTCTCTGCCTCCAGGAGATCGCTTTTTATTTTTATTTTATTTTATTTCATCTTATTGCATTTCATTTTCTAACATCAACGTTTACTTCTGAAAAAGAATTTGGCATTTGTGGGGGATCCTGAAGGTACTCCCAAGGTTTTCAGAATTGATTTTGACTTTTATTTTTCTTCTTCTTCTTCTTCTTCTTCTTCTTCTTCTTCTTCTTCTTCTTCTTCTTCTTCTTCTTCTTCTTCTTCTTCTTATTGATTTGTAATTTTAGAAATAAACTTTTAAAATGTAGAGTTGTCCTCAGATATTACTGTTTTTTTTACTTACATATATTTTAGTGTTAGTGGTAATATGATACACATAGCATACATGCATCTTATTAGTGATTTATTTTGTTTTTTGTGTGTATGTGGTATGTGTGTACTTATTAGTGTAGGTACATGCATGAGTTCATATAGGTTCTTGTGTACATGTATGTACACATGTATAGTTGTAGGCCTGAGGTTAATATCAGGTGTCTTCCCTCAATTGCTTTCTATTTTTATTTTTAAAAATTAAAATATAATTTCATTATTATCCCTTTTCCTTTTGTCTCTCCAACCTCTCCTGTGTACTTGTCCTTTCTCTCCCTTGAATCCATAACTTGTTATTGTTACACACACACACACACAGAGAGAGAGAGAGAGAGAGAGAGAAAGAGAGAGAGAGAGAGAGAAGTGCATACACCTAAATATATAAATACAACCCGAGGAATCCATTCAGTGTTATTTGTATGTATGTGATTTCAGGGCTGACTACTTAGTATTGGAAACCCAATTAGGGTGCTCAACCTTGAGGAAGACAGTTTCTTCTGTTCTCGGCATTCCTTAGTTTCCTTGTCTGGGGGTGGGGCCCTGTGAGAGTTCCCTCTTTACATGTCTATGTCAGTATGCCTACTGAAATTGTACTTGTTCAGGTCTTGTTTGGGCACCCAGACGATTGAAGTATCCCTGGTGAAGCTTTCCTGACATTTCTAGGAGACACAATCTCACAGCCCTCTTCCTGGTCTTATGGCTCATACAGTCCTAGCAATGCTCCCACAGCCTTAAGTGCCGAGGTTGAATTGTAGATCTGTCAATTGGGGTTGGGTACCCCACATTCAGTTCCTCCTTGAAATTTGACTAGTTGTAGTTTTCTGTAATGACTTCCATCCATTGCAAAGAGACGTTTCTTTGATGATGGGTGAGAGCTAACCTAGATCTCTGGGTTTAGGATAAACATTCATATTATTATTATTATTATTAGAAATTATGCTGGCTTAGTAAAGCGGAGGCAGTAGATTCTCCTCTAATATCCATTACATCACTAGCTCCTGGCAGTGGACCAGGTTTCCAGTACCGGGCATGATTTCACTTCTGTTGATCAAACCTTAACTCCAGTTAAACAGCTATTGGTTGCTACCAAGACATGAGCACTGCTATTGCACCCTTAGGGTTATTGTGCCATGCTGGTCATGGTTGTGGTTAATAGGCATTGCAGCTGGGTAGGGCTATTGCTTGCTTCCTACCTTTGTCAGCTTGAGTTCCTTCTGTTCCTATGAAAGTCAGTCTTCAGGGAGGGGCTTTCAGGACACATGCAGCTGGGATAATCGGGGGTCTCGTGTCCAAAGTGCAGGGTGTCTTCAGCAACAGGGACTTCTAGGAGGCAACGGAGGGCAACAGCAGTAGCCCATATTGTGTTGGGAGCCTCTTGCCTCCCCCGACCAACAACTCAAAATGAGATTTCTCATGGGGATGAATTGTTGGCCCAAGTGGGATAACTTCATTTAAACTTTTTAAGTCTATGTATGCACTTAGGTTTATATGTATCATATGGAATTTCAGTTAAATAAAAAATATGATTTTTATGGCTTTTCTAGTCATTGTTAATGTTATTTCCCCCTCTTATTTCCATTTTCTTCTGAATTGATCTACCTCCCCATTTCCTAATTAAAGCCCAACACCTTCCCCATCAAATCACTGTAACCTGCTATTTCCTTTTCTAGGAATCCCTCCCCCCATCACTATGGTCATTTTTTTTTTTTTACTTTTCTGTTTTGTGTGGTTGCTCCAGGTTATATGCTCAAATCTGGAGATTTAGAGCCAGGAACCAGATGAAGAAGAACATGTGGCATTTGTCTTTCCGGGTCTGGGTTACTTTAGTCAGCCTTCTGGTTCCATCCACTTACCTGCAAATTTCATGATTTCATTTTCATCTTTATTTTAATTTTATTGAGATTGGTTCTCTTACTGAAAATAAAGCCAATGAGCCAATGGGTTTCAGAGATCTGCCTGTCTCTATCCCACCCCTCGTGTTGGAGTTTGTGGTGGTTTGAATGAGAATGGCCCCCATAGGCCCAGCCGGTGACCTTTCTCAGAAGGGTTAGAAGGTGTGGCCTTGTAGGAAGAAATGTGTCACTGGGGATGAACATTGAGGTTTTGAAAGCCTACTCCAAAACCAGTCGTCCCCCACCCCCGCCTCTCTCTCCCTGCTGCCTACAGGTCAGGATATAAGAAGTCCTTAGCTACTGCTCCAGCACCATGCCTGTCTGCCTGCTGTCCTGCTCTCCATCATGATGATAACAGACTAATCCTCTGAAACTGTAAGCAAGCCCCTAATAAGATGCCATGGTTATAGTGTTTCTTCATAGCTTTAGAACAGTAACTAAGACAGAGTTACAGAAGCATGCCATGATTCCTGACTTTTATATGGGTCTTATGGGATCAGAACTCAGGCTTTTTTGCTTATACTGCGGGCATGTTA
Source organism: Arvicola amphibius (assembly GCF_903992535.2). Lineage (NCBI taxonomy): Eukaryota > Metazoa > Chordata > Mammalia > Rodentia > Cricetidae > Arvicola > Arvicola amphibius. The sequence continues at coordinate 44,411,488 of NC_052052.2, read as the reverse complement.
GTGACTGAGCCATACCCCCAGCCTTGGTTGTTGCTCATTAAGATGGGGTAGCAAAATGTAGTCCGGGTGGGCTTGAAACTCACTGTAGAGCCCTGGGTAGCCTCAAACTCAGGCGATTCTCCTGCCTCAGTCCCTATAAATCAGAGGTGTTAGCCAGTGTACCTGGATTTTGGTTCTCCATTATCAATGTTTTTGTTTGGCATACAAAAATAATACTTTATTGTAATACATCCATACATACGGCCCATTTTACTCTGTTCATATTTTCGCATCCGACTCTCATCTGCCCTCCCGTTGGTCTTCTTACTCCTCAGAAATAGCACCTATTTTGATTTAAAATATATATATATATATAATATAACAGAATATGTAGGATATTTAAATATATATTACAGAATATTTAAATCTAGAGCCATTTACTAGCGGTGTAATGTTAAATGTGCACAGCACAACGGACTTGTAGAACTCTCGTCTTCTATGACTGAAGCTCTGTACACTGAATTTAGGTAGACATTTTTTGAACACTATCCTATGCCTTCTACAACTAAAATTCATTTCCACGGAGTATTCTACCATTTAAATCCAGCAAAAGTATCCATTTTCATGCACAAACAGTAACTTATATAGGGGCTTTTATGTTCTTTTTATTACAATGAAATTTCTCTGTGTTTTGTTACCGGGTGCTAATTCCTTATTCGATCCTCTCCCAATCTGTTATTATACTGTCATTTTATAAGTGAAGAAACCAAGGTTGTGGGAACATAGCGATGTATTCAAGGTCACAGGGAGTAAGTGGAGCTGGGATATCGTCTTAGGGTTTCTATTGCTGTGAAGAGACACCATGCCCATGGCAACTCTTACAAAGACAACATTCACTTGGGGTGGCCCTGCTTACAATGTCAGAGGTTCAGTCCATTGTCATCATGGCAGAGAGCATGGCGTTGTGCAGGCAGATGTGGTATTGGAGCTGAGGGTATACATCTTGCAGGCAACCTGAAGTTGACTGACAGTCACAGAGAGTGAAACTTGAGAAAAGAGACCTGGAAGCCTGCCCCCCCCCACACCCCCACCACCCCGCAATGGCACACTTTCTCCAACAAAGCCACACCTCCTAATAGTGCCACTCCCTTTTGGGGTCATTTCTTTCAAACCATCATAGATGTGAAGTCAGTTTCTGCACACACATTCTTGCCCTCTGCCTCCTGCTCCCACAGACTCACCTTGGATAACAATGAGCAGGCGAGTGTGTCTCAGTAGCTAGGCTTTCTGGGAAAAGAGGAAGATGCTTCAAAACAATGTTATTTCTTCTACTTAAAAAACATCTTTGGAAATTCACTATCTAATATGTCTTTCTAGTTTCCCCAATTTATAGACTGTCTTAGTTTTTATTTATTTCTCTGAACATTTTTAACACGCATGTTTTAGCTACCTCATTCAGTAAGTGCTAAGGTGTGGGAGCCAAATTTGGATTTGCATTCTGGATTTGCTTCTGTATTAGTTGGGTGACCTTGGAGGAGTCATTTAACCTTTCTGAGCTTCAGTGGTCCCATATGTAAAATGGTGATTAGAATAGTACCTACCTCACTCTGTCCTAATGAGAAGCAATTGAGGTAATGCATCAAAATTGCTTAGCATGCCTCCATCAGCGACTACAAACAATGAACGGCAGATGTTATTATCCAAAAATATTAACAAATGAGCAGTTCATCCAGCTGAGCCAATGCTTCGTTGAAGGAGCGAGTTCTTGCAGCTGAGATCTATGCAAAGCTCCCAGAGTTTGAAGTCAGGTAGGGATGAGTGCCAATCTCTTTGTCCATTGCTTGCGGTTAGAATGGACTTCGTCTGTGCCTTGCAAAATGCCCAACTCACAGGTGGCTTGTGAAGAAATCAGAAAAGCTCTTGAAACAAATGCTCAGTAAGTCAAACTACTGCTCCTAGAATAAGTATTAGTATAAATTTAAAAATCCTGACTAGTTGCTCCGAGAGGCGCTAGAAGTGAATGCTCACTCAGTATTGAACATGTCCTTTTGAGATAACCTTCCAACACTGTAGTAGAATCTGAGTTTTGATTAATAAATATCTTAAAGTGTAGACTCCAAATGCCACTTGTGGTTTGAGGATATCTGCCCCTGTGTTTTGGTCTTTATTATGGCCCAAAGATTTTACATCTGGGCAAGCAGCCATGTTTTGAGCACTGACTCCATGTCTGTGCTGGTTACTGTGGGAACTGCCAAGATGAACGGACTGATTATTGGGTTCCTTTCCAGTCCACGTTCTTGGGTGTGAGATTGTCATCTGTTTCCGGGGCTATAAATACATCTGATTGCTGATAACTGCATTTTTTTCTTTAGCTCTTACATCTTCCTGACCTTTAGACTCCTCAGCATCCCATTTTTTTTTATGTTTATTTAGATGTGAAGCATCTCACAGGTAATTGGACCAGAACAAAACTCTTGACATTCCCAATACTGTTCCATGTATCTGCCCTTGTCCAGTGCGTACTACTTCAGCAAAGAACACAATAATTTATTCAGCAATCGAGACTGGAATTGGAGTGCCCCATGACCTCTGTCTCACCCTCATTCTCTGTGCAGATTCACAACATGAGCTTCAGCTTCTAGATCTAGTCCCATTCCCACCATTTCCACCAGTCACCTGCCTAGTACCACCCAACTCAAATGCCAGTCTCTCAAGTTGCCTGGCCTAGTGCTTCCTTGTTTATTGTCCTGTTCTAGTTCTCACCTCCAGGTTAGTGCCTCTAACACAACTCTAGGGCCCCCATCCTCAGAGATTACAGCGTAAGGAATCCTCAATCAATCCTTCACTGAGCAGACTTTCCAAATTTAAGCAATGTTAATCCTTGCTCTGCTTAGAGCCCTCTAGGTCTCCCTTTAAAACAATTCATCATGAATAAGAAATAATTAGATCATACTCATTCCCATCCCCTAAAACTCCTCCTGGACCCCCACTAATCTTTGAGAGTAACACCTAAAACTCTACCAGATGCCTTGGGTCTGGCTCACACCCCTAACTTAATTCCTGTCCTCCTTTCATTGCCCCCAGCCAGCAACCTTCACAGCTTCTCTATCAACCCAAGTCCTTTCTTTGACTAGGCTGGTCTTTATCTGAGATGCTCCTCCCTCAAGGGTCTGCATGGTGAATGCTCTCATTTTGGTCAAATAGATGCTGGAATATCCCTCTCAGAGGCAGACTTACTGACTGTGTATGGTTTAGCCAGTGTGCTGGTGCCTTATGTATCTGAATTAATTTTTCTTCATAATATTAATTCTACCTTACATCTTTTACTTACCTGTCTACTTAACTGTTCTGTTTCTCTTTCCTAAGCTCTTACTCTTCACAAGGGCGGGGGATTTTATCCATTTGATTCATTGTCATACTCCCTACATGCACTACCATATAGCGAGCACTCGATAACTATTGCAGCCAAATGAATAGACTATACAATTCAACCATTGGTTCATGGATTTCTTCACTGAGCACGCACTCACTAATACATTGCTATGTTCAGGCATCCTCCAAACATGATCTTTTTTCATCCCATCTGACTGTGTTCCTCAGCTTTCCAAGTTCATAGAGGCTCGTGGTGAAGAAGACTGAGCTGCAGAGGTGTGGCTTATCAAAGGTGGTTATCAAAGTCTGGCAGGTTACACCAACCAGACACCTCTGACTCTCATAAGTAATAACCTGTTTTACCCAGTAGCTAGCCAACGGTTAATTATGTCGGTTTACAAAGTTTAAAAAGGGGGAAATATACAGTATATTTTGGAAATCATATTAGCTAGTTTTGTTGTAATAATAAGTAACCCCAAAGGCTTATGACAAGAAATCATTATTTCTTGCTCCTATTACATGAAGGCTGTAGATTAGCAGGGGTTATCTGAGTATAACTCAGCCTGTTGACCTCATTATCCTTCAATTGACATGGCTGGAACACCCCCATCTAGCATATGTATTGTTTCCAGTAGAGGCAGCAATAAGAGGAATCAGGCCAAACCATTCAGGCACATGCAGAATTCTTGACCAAACGTATTGCTAATATTTTTTAGGCTGTAGCATGCCGCACAATCAAATTCAAAGTCAATAAGGCAGACATACATAGTCCTTCAGCAGGATGCATAGAGATATCGCATGGCAACAGGTGAGAATATATAATGGAGTTATAGAGGAGGAGAACAGACTCAAAAAATAATTCTCAGTCTCTCACAGGAGAAAACACTCCAAACAATGGGGTTCATGGGGTGAAAATATAGAAGTCTTCTCCTCACTGTACCCAAGCCGGAGAGTGTCTTTATTTGGACAAATGTTGATCGATCATTTTTCTCCACCAACTATGCGTGACTCCAGAGAGACTTCACTCATGCATTCTTTTATGTGAAGATTTTGAGACACTGAGGAGGGAAACTTGGGTCAACTTCATGAAAGACTGATGTGAAAACCAGCTGTTAAATTATTCGTTTAAAATTGGAACTACGCATTTTTCATCAGTCAAAATATTTGGTATACTGTCTGGAAGATCTTTTTGTTTTGCGTCCTGGGAAGCTGAATTAGGCTTGGTGAAAAGGCATTAGAATAAAAAGAACCAAACACCACACACACACACACACACACACACACACACACACACACACACACACAGAGAGAGAGAGAGAGAGAGAGAGAGAGAGAGAGCGCACGTTTTGGAGCTGTTTTTACAATTTGTTATTTTTATCTTTTCTTCTGAACTCTGCAAAATTACTCTTCAATTAATATTGTCTATAGAGGCATTATTGGCTAGAATTTTATTTATTTAACAATAGCCCCTCTAATTTCTCTGGGAACAGACCCTATATTTCATTTGTAGAATTCCATGCTTCCTCTGCTTGGCTGCACTCTATGACATATAGGAGTCACTATCTCCTCAAATGACTTTGTCTAATGATTGTTGATTGGTCCATGAATGGACATTCGATCTAAGCCTAACAAATAAGAGCTCTGACTTTATCTTTTTAGAATTAAGACTAGGAAAATGGGGGCTGGAGAGATGGCTCAGAGGTTAAGAGCATTGCCTACTCTTCCAAAGGTCCTGAGTTCAATTCCCAGCAACCACATGGTGGCTCACAACCATCTGTAAAGGAGTCTGGTGCCCTCTTATAGCCTGCAGGCATACACACAGAATATTGTATACATAATAATTAAATAAATATTTTAAAAAAAAGACTAGGAAAATGTACAAGCATTACTACAGCTCTGTAATAAAGATCGATGTCAGGATGGTGATGCTTCCGGAAGTTCCTTTATTGCACAGGATTGATTTGGCTATCCCGGGTTTTTTGTTTTGTTTTGTTTTTCCATACGAAGTTGATTAGTGCTCTTTCAAGGTCTGTGAAGAATTGAGTTGGGGTTTTGATGGGGATTGCATTGAATCTGTGGATTGCTTTTGGTAGGATTGCCATTTTTATTATGTTGTTCTACCTATCCAAGAGCATGGGAACCCATTCTCTTTGGATGGACACCTTGCCCAGCCTAGATATAGTAGGGAGGGCCTTGGACCTTCCTCAAAGCAATGTGCCATACCCTCTTTGAGGGGTAGATGGGGGTGGGGGAGATGGTGGAGGGAATTGGAGGAGAGGAGGGAGTGGGGACAGGAATCGGCATGTAAAATGAAAAAAATATAGTTTGTTTCTTTTTAAAAAATGAAATAAAACTTGGAAAATGTTATAATTCTCCATTCTACAAAGGAAAGGTGGGGACTCAGCTTTCTCCATGTCTGTATTTCCTCTGATGACAATGAAGAACGCCAGAGTGAGAGGCAATCAAATTGACATATTGAAAGAATCAGATGACATGGCATGTGCCACCCATAAGCCCTTTTCAGGCCTCACATCTGATTGTTCCTGGTGTCCAGTCATTTCTGCCTGAGTGTACTTGATCATCAATCCCTTTCTTGGGTCCTGTGAATAATTAATCCCTGCCTCTTTAGACAAAGGTTTCTTGGGTTGCATTTCTGCTTCCTGCAAACAAGTTATTCTTTGAAGCATAGTGACCTTTAAAATACAGTTCGTAGACAAAAAAAGGTCCTAAAGAATGAACCCCGAGAGAACATAAAAATATATATCAAGAGTCGGTAGAGAAAGGGGTCTGGGCTCAATAGTAAGATGAGATATTTGAGACCCACAGTAGAGATGGGGGCACTGGCTGGGGCAGAGGAAATTCTAAGAGGGAAGGCGTCAATACATACACACTGTTGAAATAATCAGGCAGGGTGGAACCAAACACACACTGAATGGGTCTGCCAGAAGGCTGCTGATACTCTCACTCTTAAGGATGTGCAGAGTGTGTAGATGCAGGAGCCAAACAACATGGCTTAGGCAGCAATTACTATTTCTGAAAACTCATAAGTCTGAATGATGTTTGGCAGTAAAGACAAGAAATGGGACTAGTATTAGAAGAAATATATTGGTGGTGAAGAATGTGAATTCCTCTCTCTTAATATGGAGGAAATACGACCAGTAAGTATTTACTGAACACACACTGCATTTCAGGACTATGTTTGGTATTAAAATACACAAATGAATAAAACACAAGCAAGATTAAATAAATTATGATACCATAACAAAATTGAATACTGGCATCCCCAAATGATAGCTCCGAGGACTAGACAAACAATAAAATCTGTTGCAGTTCATCAAAATTGTAAAATAAAGTTGAAAACTAGCATGCACATAAAGACCATTTTTTCTGTGCATATCAAGTTTGGTATGCATACAAAGAAAAGAGACTAGAAAGATACACAGAAAAAAAAATATGAAGTAGTGTGTAACACCGGTGTCAAGATGATGAGAAACTTCTATTGTGTCTTTTTGTAGGGCCGCATTTCCTACAGCTCTGCACTTAAATGGTGTTACTTTTATAGCCAGAAAAACACATAAAAAATGGACTTCTTTTACCCCAGATGTCTGCCGATGCTAGAGTTATATTTCCAAGAGGAAGCAATATTTGAGCAAGTCCCTGAGATAGGAGCAGAAATGATCTGGTTAGGGTCAGGGAGGTGGCCCAGTGGGTAACGACACCTGCTGCTAAGCCCGATGACCTGAGTCTCATTCCTGGGGACCCCCGTGAGAGAAGGTGTGACCTGACTTTGGCAAGTTGTCCTCTGGCCTCCACACAAATGCTGTGGCACAAATTCATGTGCAAAGTTTTTTTTTTTAAAAAAAGGTAATAAAAATTTAAAAAAGAATTGATTGCATTCGAAAGAAAGGAAGAGAATGAACACTGAGTAGGGAGCTGTATGAATTATCCAAGGAATACTGCATAGTCTTCAGACAGAAGGGCGGGGACAGAAGAGTGTGGCTGGCAGGCAAAAGGCTCTGTCCCAGCTGGGCCGTGCTTATCTGCCTGCTGGAGAGGAGGCCCTGACACTCAGCTGGCTCGGCATTGGCTGCAAGTCCAGGCAGGAAATGCTGAGGACCTCATCTAGGGACTGGGTATGGGGCTGGGGAGCAGGGCTTCACCCAGTTGTTTAGAAAAGAGGAGTAGCTGTCATAGCTTAGCTTTGTCAGCAGCGGATCCTCCAGGAGGATCTTGGGGTGATATACAGGGTTAGCAAAGTGAGAAGCCAGAGACTGAGGGAGGCCTGGCGATGCCATGACTGGAGAGGTTGGGTCTCTGGAGCAAGTGTCCCACAGTGTTAAATGTCACTGACCCCAAATGGCTGAGCCTTGCTTTTAGAATATAATGTAATCGTGTTTCTCCTTTCCGCAATCCAAACCCTCCCACATACCCCTCCTTACTCTTTTTTTCTTTTTTTTATTATTTGTGTCTATTTATTCTACTTTTAAAATTAATTAATTTCCTTAGCCTGATCAGTTTTTCCTCCCTCCCTCCCTTGTCTTCTTCCAGTCCCTTCCCCCAATCCTCTCTCCCCACTCCATCCACTCCTCCTCCTTTCTCTTCAGAAAAGGGCAGGTCTCGCATGTATATCAGTCAGCTATGCTATACTAACAATAGGTGCACTAACAATAGGCACTCCCTGTCCTGTTGAGGCTGGACTAGGAAACCCAGTAGGAGAAAAGGGGCCCAAAACAGGCAACAGAGTCAGAGACAGCCCCTTGTCCCACTGCTAGAAGTCCCACAAGAAGACCAAGTTACAGTTATAACATATGTGCAGAGTGCCTAGGCCAGTCTCATGTAAGTTCTCTGGATGGTGGTTCAGTCTCTGTGAGTCCGTATGAGTTCAAGTTGGTTGATTCTGTGGTTTCCTTGTGGTGTCCTTCACTCCTCTGGCTCCCACAATCTTTCCTCCACCTCTTCTGCAGGAATCCTCAATCTCTACCTAATGACTGGCTGTGGGCCTTCATCTGTTTCTACCAGTTCCTGGGAGGATCCTCTCTGATGACAACTGGGCTAGGCAATAATCTACTAGTATAGCAGAATATCATTAGGAATCATTTCATTGACCTCTTTTGGCCAGTCATATTTTGTTCTATCCCAAGTCTCTGGGCTATGCTGCCTCTGGGTACTGGTCATCCAGGCAATGTCAGAGGTGAGTTCCCTCTCACGGTTCGGAGCTGTCACTGGTTGGCCATTCCCTTAGTTTCTATGCCACCTTTATTCCAGCAAATCTTGAAGCCAGGGCAGATTGTAGTTCAAAGGTTATGTGACTGGGTTTGGGTCCCCAATCTCTCTGCTGATAGTCTTGTCTGGTTTCAGCAGATGACTGGTTCAGGCACCATATTCTCCATTGCTAGAATTCTTAGCTAGGTCTGTTCTCACAGATTCCTGGGAATTTCCATTGCACTAGGTTTCTAGTTCATCCCAGAGATGTCACTGGTTCCAGTTGTCTATCCCAGTCCTCTTTCCCTCCATCCACCTCCTACCCGATTCTTCCTGTTCTCACGCCCACCTACTCCATCCAGATCTCTTTCTCTCTCCAGTCCACCTGTGATGTCTATTTGATTTCCACCTCACAGTGCAATTTATATGTCCCACCTTGAGCCCTCCTTGGTACTTACCCTCTCTGGGTCTGTGGATTGTAGCATGGTTATACTTTATGGCTAATATCTACTTAGAAGTGAGTATATACTATGCTTGTCTTTCTGGGTCTGGCTTACCTCACTCAGGATGATCTTTTCTGGTTCCACCATTTGGAGGCAACTTTCATGATGTCATTGTTTTTAACAGAGGAGTACTACATTTTCTTTATCAATTCTTTGATTGGGATATAGGTTATTTCAAGCTTCTGGATATTATGAATAAAGCAGCTATGAACATAGCTGAGCAAGTTTTCTTGTGGTATGGTAGATCATCCTGTAAGTATATGCCCAGGAGTGGTATAGCTGTGTCTTTAGGTAGATCAATTCCCAATTTTCTGAGAAACTGCCATATCAATTTCCAAAGTGACTGTCCAAGTTTGCACTCCCATCAGCAATGGAGGAGTGTTCCCCTTGCTAACATCCTCTCCACCATGAATTGTCACTTGTGTTTTTGATCTTAGCCCTTCTAACAGGTGTAAAATGGCAAATAAGAGTCATTTTGGTTTGCATTTCCCTGATGGTTAAGGATGTTGAACACTTCTTTAAATGCTTTATTTGAGATTCCTCTGTTGAGAATTCTCTGTTTAGATCTGTACCCTATTTTTTAAATGGAGTATTTGGTTTGTTGATGTCTAGTTTCTAGACTTCCTCTCTTTAAAATTCATACCATGGCTGTTCATCAATTGTTACTGCATGAATGTAGGCATATATGTTTACATATATATTTCTAAATATAGCCTGTTCACTCTGCTGAGTCATTATCCCCCTACTCACTCAGACACTGGTGACCTACTTCCCTCAGAGTGGGTGATTTCTCAAGGTGCTGGCAACTAGGGTTGTTGACAAGTAATCTCTTGAAGCTGGTCTAGACAATCCATCATGGAGTCTACAATAACTGGCAGTGGTAAACTTCCAGAATCCTAGAATCTTCTAGAATTCTAATTTGCTACTCATCTTCACTCCACCCTGACAGTGGTGCTGTTACCATTCCCACACCCAAGATCTGATGTGGGATGTCCTTCTGTATCTGTGTTGCTTTATTGGTTGATGAATAAAACTGTTTTGGCCAATGGCTTAGCAGAGTAAAGCCAGGCCAGAAATCTGAACAGAGATAGAGAAGAAAAGAAGGCGAGCCAGACAGACACCACACAGCTGCCTAAGGAAAAAGATGCCAGAACCTTGTCCAGTAGGCCACAACCTCGTGGTGATACACAGATTTAAAAAAAAATGGATTAATTTAAGATGTAAGAGCTAGCTAGGAATACGCCTAAGCTATTGGCCAAACAGTGTTGTAATAAATATAGTTTCTATGTGACTATTTAGGTCTGGGCAGATGGGAAATGGAAAAGCAGTCTCCTTTTACATAAAAGGTTATTCAACTAGGAAGAAGTAGAATCAGAATTTGACCTAGTGTTTGCTTCTAGTGCCTTAGACTTTATTATACCCACACACTTGTCATTGATAGTCAGGAAGAATGGCTGGGGCGGGTGTCTGGAGCCAGGGATGAGGTTGGCCATCCTGAAACTTTAGCATTGTCCTCCTCTTCCTCTTCTTCCCTCCCCCCATTCTCTCTGTGTATGTATTGGTTATTAAACCCTGGACCTCGTGCATGCTGAATCAGCACTCAGTCATTAAGTGCCATCTCTAGTCTGCTTACCTTCTTACCACCTCCATCCTCTTCCTTACTTCCCTTTCCTTCTCCTCTCTTCCTTTTATCTTTCATGCACGATTTATTATCCTGAAAGAGAAATTAAAATTTATTGAAGAACATATTGATTTCTCAAGCAAGGTTCAGCTAGGGATTAACAAAACAAGCCCAAGCTTCAGAGAAAGCGTGTCCCGATACCTATTTCGAAAGTTGTTTCAAAAAGGGTATCCATGATTATGAAGATGCAGGTTAGCAATGGTTAGTTCTTAGATTGACACCTAATACATGCCCTTCTGAGACACTGTTTTTCTTAAGTGAAATGATCACCTTAAGTATAATTCCATAGGGGAAATTTCAAAACTGCAATCAATTTAGCCTTGTAAACAAAGTCAAGGTGGGCTTTTTGCAACTTTTTTGCTTACAGTGTCTGTGGAATGGGGAACCAGACTGGGGGCTTTGAAGGTGGGCTGCAGGAAAGGGATAGGAGGAAAAGAAGGTGAGAGGTGGCGAAGATGTGGAACATTCCTTGGTGGGCTTAGGGCAAGAAGACCTGGATGTTCTTGTAGGTTCAATCTCTGTGCTCTCTCTGCCTGTGTGTCATGTGGCAGAACCCTGTGTTCCTGTCATCAGTTGTTAGAAGCGAGAGTGAGGAGTGGTCTGCTGTGATGATAAGGACTGACCCATCTGCTGAACATGACACCCAAATGCCAGCCATTCCTTCCTGTTCAAGGGTGCAGGACCCGAGTCTATCTATCTTCTTTCTCTGCTATCCGCTGCAAGGTGGCAATGTCTGTATTACAGGTCTCCGGTACTGTGTGCTTGGCCGAGGGGAGAATGCCTCCTTTGCCCTCGGTCGGCCCAGCAGTCATCTGCAGCCGCGGAGAGCAGCGGGACTGATTTCTTGACATAAACACACCGAACAAGCAAGGCAGGCCCCAAGGAGTTATTTAAAGCCCAATCGCAGAGAGAGAGAGAGAGAGAGAGAGAGAGAGAGAGAGAGAGAGAGAGAGAGAGAGCATCTCCAATCTGAAGCTCTTGCCTAAATATAAGTGGCAAAGCTTATTCAACATCAAATCAAATCAATGATAATTTGAGGACTAATTAGCATTTGGGGCTTTTTTCAGCAGCATGGAGATGGGGTGTATAATGCTATGTGATTGGGGAGAAGCACGTAATTATGAGGCTGAATACATTGTCTCCTGGAGACTCCCGAGGGAGCAGATTCCCTTAGTCACAGGCCAGCCACTTTCAGAGGGAGCAGCAGGGGCTACGCTGCTGTGCCTCTGGGGTAGGGCCGGGGTCATTGCTCTGACATGAGGCCCATTACTTCCTTTTAGACCAACAGAACTTCACCCTTTAATTTCATTCTCAGAGTAAATTAACAGAGGAGATTAAAGAGAAATCCAACTAAAAGAAACTAGAATTTGAAACACGTTTGTTGGAAGCCAGTTATCAAAATAATCATAGCAGCTAGAGCCATGAAATACTTTTGCATAGCTGTGATAAGCCCTAAACACACACCATCAGTTTGTTTAGAATGCCCTTATGAACTCAGTATGATGTCATCGCTATTATCATCATCATCATCATCATCATCATCATCATCATCATCATCAAAACTGAAGTCCTAAGAATTTTGAGACTTTCTCAAAGCTCCTAAATAGAAATTGGAAGATCATAGCTTAGTAGATTTAGTATATTTCTGGCTCTATAGATTATGGTGCTCATTCCTATACTGTGCTAATTTACATGAATGACAGTCTCATCATCCTATGGAGATTTGGAAGGCAGATATTCTTCAAGATGAAGGAGCCCTGGCTTAGTCCTCCGGAGTCACCCAGTAGAGGTGGCTGATTCATAACCAGGAAAAATGAGGGCAGAAATAAAATCTGAAGAAGCAGTAGCTCCGATTTTACAGAGTGACAACATCCCAAGAACATTCAGCCTCCACAGGAGAAATCGTCTTGAGTAAGCGGGAGTCCTGGTTGAAGTAGAGTTCCCAGTCTGCCCTGTTTTCTGAGGCAACCCCAGAAGCCCAGGCTTTCTCCCCCAGGTGTCAGATAGCTCAGTACAAGGAGAGGACCCTGTGTCTCTGGCTTTCACATGCCAAGCCCACCTTGGGTGGCTGCCTGGCCTGCAGGTGGAGAATGATTCGGAGGTTGTGTCGGGGCTCAGGAGGAGCGAGGCCAGGCTAATCATGACATCTGTAGTGGCCCTAGTAGTGGCAAGGGGGTGCCTGTGCTGGCAGCTGCTGTGCCTGCCTCCCACTCTGATTATTCCAGCTGTTCCCGCAGTCTCACTTTGGCCAGGGAATATGTGGAAGAGTGTTTTCCTAATGAGGCTCAGGCTGAAGCAGCTGAATTCTGCCAGAGTCCCCAGCATGCACAGGCACGGCACCCAGCAGTTGGCCACATCCCTTCTCTTCGTGGGACGCTAAGTTGCCTCGTTTTTACGTTTTAGAAGTGATCAACTAAGAGGCAGGTGCCTGAGAACAGAGAAGCTCAGTTAGAAAAACAAAGCCCTTTGAATTGAGTTTTTCCCTGGGTTGAATATTAAGAGGCCAGAAAGTGGATGTTTTCCCAAGACTGATGAGGGAGATTCAAATCACACTCACTCTCCTGAGGTGGGCCTCATGGGGGTCCAATTGCTGAGTACTCTGTTGGACAAAGTGAGACAATTAGTCTTCTCGAGAGGCAATCGAGATGACTTCAGAAGTACCAAGAAACAAGGCTTTTATTTTACTATGATGAGGAAAATCTCAATGAGCTGAGGCCAAAGGTTGTTGTACAAGCAATTGTTATGAAGAGATCGGCGATTGCATGAGATTGTGTATTACAGATTATGATCTACATTGCCATTTGCTTTTGACTATAACTCGATGACTCAGTTCTTTACTGGAATTCTAACATATACCTGGAAACTAGGGTCCTCTACAAAGAGAATTACATATTTTATATACAATGGAGCCTAATCTACCAGTAAAAACATTTGAGAGATTCACGCTCAAAATAGCTGTAAAACAAGGCTGTTAAAATACATTTAAACAATATCTGTGGGTAAACGCAGAGGCAAAAATAACGTTACCTACATAGGATGATATGGTTACTATGACTGATAATTGGCATTAGTTCTGAGCTTCTTGGTAGGCAATGTAAAAGGGCGTCATGGTAAGTGACATGTTGGGACTCCAAAACAGAAATCCTTACAATTTGGAAAAGGAAACTTTTATTGGTTCTAATTTCCAATAACATTTTGGCAGTCAGATTCCCGAGAGGAGTGACAGAATCATGCTTATCCTAAAATCTCAGGTACTGTTATTTTCTTTTCTGTTACTGTGGTAAAACATCATGACCCAAACAACTTATAAAATAAAATGTTTAACTGGGATTGCTGTTCAGAAGGTTAAGAGTTTATCATTGTGGGCTTGCACAGTGGCAAGCAGCACACATGTTGGCTGGAGTAGCAGTGGAGGGCTCATACCTAAAAAACCACAAACAGCAAGCAGAGAGGCATTCTGGGAATAGTGTGAGTCTTTTGAAACCTTAGAGCCTTCCCCCCTGTGACACAGCTCCTCCAACAAGATCACACCTTCTAATCCTTCCAGAACAGTTCTACCAGCTGAGGGCCAAGCATCCAAGTATATGAGCCTATGGGGACCATTCTCCTTGAAACTACCATGGTTAGCATGCTACACATTTGATGGACAGTAGAGAGCTTGTCATTGACACACTGTTGGTAAGGATGTGCAGCGTGATAGTGGTTGCTGGAGACAGAGCAGAGCCATTTCTCCAAAAAGTGAATTTTATCAGACATCTTCCTGGTGATTGACTTGAATATAAAAAGTATGCAGAATTCTAAAAGGAGGACAGGCAAAGAGGCATGCTTGAGTATATGGGCTGTATAAAGTTGTAATTCTTCTAAAAATTTTTGGGGGATTATAATTTTAATTTGCCATAAAATAGTAACAATGGAAAAAAATAATGTTGTATATGAAATGGCTCATCAGTACACTGCCATTCTGAGCAGGGGCATTTATTATCCACCTTCTCAGTGCTAAGATGAAACATTGTGACCAAGGAAACTTATAAAAGAAAAGTTTATTTGGGCCTGTGGTTCCAGAGGGTTAGAGCCCACGATCTTAGAAAAAACACATGATGTCAAGAACAGGAATCTGAGAGCTCTTATCTTAAATCACAAGCATGAAACTGAGAGGCAACTCAAAATGGAGGAAGTCTTTAAACTCTCAAAGCCCACCTCCAGCAACACACCTCCTCCTGCAAAAGCATGTCTTTTTTTTTCTTTTTAAGACCATGCCTATTAAACCTTCCTAACCAACATACCAACTGGGGATCAAATGATCAAATGCTTGAAACTATGGGAAATATGTCATCCAAACCACCACAGGGAAGGAAGACATATTAGTAGAGCTAGACTAGAAACCAGAACTATGTAATTCTCAGCATATAAATCAGAGAACATTTAATATCAGAGAATTTGCTCTATTGGTAATAGAAGCTTCGACAGGGGAGACAATGAGGTGACCAAGAGGCTGCTGAAACCAGGCAATTGGTATCAGTTCTTAATATAGAGAGGAAGTGTTATTACCTGAGGGATGAGGTTATGCAAAGGAGGGGTCACCTCCATGAAGCTGGAACTAGCCTGCCTGCCAGATGGGAACTGAAACTATTATGAGCATGCAGAATTTTATAATGGAAACCTATCAAGAGATTGAAAACGTAAGACGGAAGACTCAAAAGCAGACATGCTTTTCTCCTGATATAAAAAGGGGATGAAGACGCACACGGTTTTCCAGAGAGCAGTGGAGTGAAGGAGTAACTGAGTGTTTGAGTTCCCAAGTTTGTTTGTCCTTGCTGTACTTCTGTTCATGGATCTCAGAAATCATGGCTCACAGCAACACGTTATAACCCTCCTCTGAGGAGGGTTCTTCAGGACAACACTTTTTGTGCCTTTGCTGAGGCTTGAGTGGGAACACACAGATGTGCAGCCTCTGACCATGACTGAGAAGCCTGGATGGTTCTCCTTCAAGTCTACTAACTGGCTTGCTCTAAGAAAGCATGGGCAGCCTTGTGAAATAACCTCAAGAGACTGTGAGCCAACCCCAGACCATGTTCTGTGACATACTCAGTTACATAGAATCTCAGTGTAGACAGAGGTTTCTGTCCTGCCCAGTTCTGTCCCAACAAAACACACAGACTTATATTAATTATAAACAGTTTGACCTATTAGCTCAGGCTTATTATTAACTAACGCTTACAACTTAAATTAACCCATAATTGTTATCTATGTTTAAACATGTGATTTGTTACTCTTTCTCAGTGCAGCATTTTCATGTGGCTTCCTCTGCATCTTGTTGGCAACTACAGACTGAACCTTTCCTCTTCCCAGAATTCTTCTAGTCTGGTCATCTTGCCTATACTTCCTTCCTGGTCACTGGCCAATCAGTATTTTATTAAGCCGATATGAGTGACAAATCTTTGCAGTATACAATAGCATTATCCTACAGCATCTCAGATATCAGATCTTGTATGCTGATTGCCAAGTTCACAAAGAAAATGTAGCCTAAGGTAAAAAACACAGTTAACTAGGCCTGTAGCCAGGTTCTGAATCCCAAATCTCCATTCTATTCCTCTCGCTGCCTTCTAGCATTGGCCTGATTCATGGTCCCAGACTCTTATTCCTTGCTAGAGAATCCATATCTTAACTCATCTCAAAATTTAAGACTCGAAAGACAGAGAAAATGAAATTTTAGCTAATCCAAGCACACACTGTAAATCTCTGTCCCTTTCTGATGTGCTGACTGTAATTCTCTCTGCAGCCAACAGACCCTTGGCATCTTTCCATGGCAATAGCACGGTCATAGCAAGACAATTCTCTCATCACTTGAGAGCAGAGCATTGTAAGGCGACACATTTGCAAGTAAAGAAGGTTTGGGAGTCATGAAAATCTGTGTGGGCTCAGGCAGGTCAGAGGAGTTCACAGGGAATTGAGAAGGGCATGTCCTTAGCATCATCAACCAATTATTATTTTTAAGGTATAGGGAGGGAGCAAGATGGCACACTTCACTCAGCTCCACTAGTATTAGGAAGAACAAAACATGGGGCTGGAGAAGTATTTCATTGACTATAGAATAAGCTAATGGCTTTGTGAAGGTTTCATCCCACTCTCATTTCCTTGGAGCAGATTTGGCCTGAGCACAAAGCCTAGCATTAGGTCAGGGAATTGCTTGAGATGATTCTTTCTATGTGTGTCCAGTTAGTTCCTTTAACTTTGCTTAAGTTTCTCTAGGCTCAAAAGCAAATATTTATGGGCACTTTCTATCTGCAAGCATCCTGGGGCAGATGAAGAGATAATTCCTCACTCTGCGGAGCCCACAGTCAGGACAGGGATATAGAAGACTACTAAGATGTGTGTGCAAGGTTGCCATCTCTCTGTTGGGCAATACTGCATCACAGAGTTGGCATCTTAAAACGACATTTGCCCATGAGCATACGATAAGTCCACAGTTCCCTGTTGGGTGAATTCTTTTCTCTGGGACTCATCAGCCCAGAAGCAAGGCATCCATTGGATTGCATTCTTCCCTGTAGGTTTAGAGAAGACTTTATATCCAAGTTTGCTCAAGTAATCATCAATATCCAATTCCTTTTCCCTGTCCTGGCTTTCAAGTAAGGAGCTACACAGTGTCCCTTGTCATCTGGACTCCTTCCCACATGATGCCTCTCCCTCCGGCCAAAGCCAGCTAGAGCTGGCTACAGTGGGCCATAACTGGCCACAGAGGGCCAGGTTCTTTCTTCTCATGCTTTTATTTACACCTGTGTTCTTCCACTGGCTTGAAAAAGAACATTCATTTTTCCTTTAATCATTTAATTTATTGGGATAGGGTCTTGTTTTATAGATCAGACCGGCCTTTGACTCCGGGGCCTCCTATCTTAGCCTCCCGAGTGTTGGGATTACTCAGCAATAGTGGTGTTATCAAGGGCCCATCTGATTTGATCCAGCCCACCCTGATCTTCTTTTCTCAAGCTCACCCATGCCTTTCACCTAACAGTCTTGGGTTTAAGCTCTTACCACAATCATAGGGTCCAGGACTTAGGCTGTGTGCCTTTGGGGGCCATTCTTAGAAACGTCCATTCTATATTAGTAGAGACCTTCCAAAGTAGGGTGAGGAAGTAAATGCCCAGCTTCTGGGTAATCATGGGAGGCTTCTTGACAGAGGAGGCATGATTGGATTTTATAAGATTAAATAAAATCTTAACAGGAGAGAAGGCAGGGAGGAGGCTGTTATAAAATACAGATGGAGAAGCCCTGAAGTAGACACAGCACTGCCTTCTCCCTACAGCCTCTTTTTAGGTCTGAACATTGAGTTTCTAAACACAGTTTTTTTGATGAATTAGTTCATTGGTTACATATTATTTTAATGATTAAAATAGCATCATACTCTGAAAGTTTGTAGATCAGTGCTTAGAGCCATCAAAATGACTAATATGTACTAGCAAATGTTATTATACAACTCCACATAGAAAAACTCTTGTGAGGAGATCTAGAATGTTCCTTCACTCATTTACTTATTTATTAAGAACAAAGTAAGTTCCAATGTGAGGCCATGGGGAGATAGTGCAGGGCTAGAGTAAACAGACAATTCCAGTTTCATGAGGCTCAACTGCAGCTGGACAAAAAGACAACAGAGAGAGGCAATGTAACAAAGTCAGGAGAGCTAGGACCATGCAGCGCTATTCTGAGGGGTGTCATTGATCTTTGAAAGGTGGGTTCCTTTTTGTCATGCTAATGACTGGACACAGGCATTGCTCCTTCTCCAGTTCCAGAGGGATCAAGTCAGAGCTTTCTCCAGCCCCATTCATCGGGTGTCTCTGGTACCCATTCATCGTGGGCCTCACTCACAATATAGCCCTAAAAATGAACTTAGATTCTCATTACTTGCTTAGATCAAATCCACTATTTAACTTTGAATAAACATTTGCATACCACCTGCTATGTGTCCGCAAGCAGCAGAGCCAAGATTCAAACTTAGTCCGAGGTACTTGACAAGGCTTAGTCTGAAGCTTCAGGCCTTCCTGCCTGGTCTTGTGTCTTATATTTCTAATGAAAGAAAAGCAGCAGCTATAACCATTTACTGAACACTGTAGCCAAATTTCTCAATTGAATCTGTAACATGGGTTCCTACCAAGCCACTAGAAAGTGAGAGCCTGCTTCATTTTAGAGGGAGGGAATCTGCCTATTAGAGAAATTGAGTTCTCGCGATGGAGTCGGCACACTGCTAACTTAGGAGTGAACCCATTCTCTGCTGATTCCAGACCTTGGCTTTGTGGCTGGTCCAATGCTTTGTTCAAGTATTGTCTTTGGCCTGATTATTCCTTTTCTTGCCCAAGGATTGTCTAGGTAGACATTGTTTAATCACAGTCCCAGACACACATTAGCTATGTTTTGGGGGAACGTCTGAATCTTTGCATTGCAGATGCAAATGTGTCACAGGGTCGCCATATTGTCCCCCCATTAACGAAGACTGGTTTACCTTTGAGCATTAGCTCATGTCCTGCCTCTTTGGTGTCTTCCCCTCGGAGCTGTTGTCCCATCCTCCTGAGAGGAAAGGGATTTCAGCTTTCCAGAGATAGCTTCAGTTGCTTCTTCAGCTCAGTGTTCATCCAAGGGACTTTTCCATAAGCACCCAGATACATGAGCTATACATAAATGCTTTCAAGAGTTCACCGTATTCATCCTGAACCCTGCACCCACTGCCAAGCATGGGGAGATTGCACTATAGACTTGTATGAATGCAACGAGGAGCCAGGAAAGGGAGGCCAACACTCCCCCTATTCTTGGCAGGGAGCCCAGTGTTAACGAGTTGCAAAGACGGAGTGGTGCTGTACTGACTCGTGGGTTCTTTGCCCCTGCCCAACCAACTGAAGATTGGTGGCGGTACATACTTTTCATCCCTAGCGACTCAGTTCTCTGAGTATCGGAAATTCTAAGTAGCTGCTGGTCCCAGAGTGGGAAATCACAATAACGCCAGATCGCTGTAAGAAGTTCTAGAAATTCAACATCGAAACAAATGTTTTGCAGTCCAGCTCAGGCCTCTTAGCCTAGTGCTGGTTTAGGCTCAGACTCACAACAAGGGACGTGTGGAATAGGGGAGATTAGTGGCTAAAATTCTCCCCCTCCTAAGCTTTATCATCTGTGGAGTTAGGACAGCAGCAGCACCTCCTTGAGGGGGTTGGGATGGGGATGAGATGGCTCCGGTGAGTCCACATTCGCTCTGAACTTCTTCTGTGACAGACACTTTCCGTAACATTTATTTTCTTTTAAGATTTTTATTAGCTTACAAAGAATTATGTTTCATTACAGTGTTTCTTAAGCACACTTTTTTTGGGGTACTCTCTCTTTTGCTTCTTATCCTCCTTCCCCCTCCCTTATGCCCTTCCACTGCCAATATCCTGTTTTCTACTTTAAGGTCCCATGTGACCTTTCTCCCTCTATGCCCCATCCCTAACTTCCCAACACCTCTTGCTTTCATAGTCTTCTATCTCTGTTAAAACACATGATTTTTAAATGGATAAAATGTAATGAACAAAACATACAAGACTCCCTGTTGCTATGGAACTTCAATTTTGATGAGATAATCTACATTAAAAAGGTAGCCGGATGCCTGGTTACCACAGTTACCAACTGTGTGTTATTTGGCAAATCACCTCACTCTATAGAGAGTCACTCTGCTAATCTGGAGTAAAAATAACATCTCCAAGTGTTGTTTTGAAGATCTGGCGAGATCAGGGAGAAGTCTCTCTGACAGTAAATACAAATCAAGGCCATGTGCAAAAGACCATGTTTCTGGATCTTGAGGCTATAGCATCTGTCCCTGATGTGGGGAGGGTCAAGGTTTTGGGACTTTCCCATTAAAATAGGAGAGGGCATAAAAGCTGAGGATCCTGGTATCTCAGGAATCATGTGGGGAGTCAGCATCTAGTGCCCGCTGGACAAACTGAAGTGCACATCAAATTGACAGTAGAGGAACATCATGGCTGTTAGACTAACACTGGCAGCTACAGAAGAGAGTAACCAGACCATGGGCTTATAGGCTGCTTTGAGTGCTCAGTGGGACAATGGCAAAATGTAAAGGTGGACTAGAGCAGATGCCACAGAAAATGACATCACCAAGAACAGAAAGCTCTGTCTATAATCAGGTCAACAGATCAAGATTAACACTAGAATAGAGAGAAACCAGAGAGCTGGGGACCATGAGAAACCAGAAAAGAGAATGGGAAAAATAGACGCTAAGAGGTTAAAATGGGCCAGGGCTGTGGCCCAGCGAGTGAAGCCCTTGCTGTGCAAGCCTGAGGACAGACTGAAGTTGGCATCCCCAGCGGCCTCATTAAAGCTGAGAGCAGCAACACAGCTCTATAACTCAGCACTGGGGAGGCAGAGATAAACAGGTCCTGGAGCTCACTGGTCAGCTAGCTTAGCCAAAATGACAAGTTCTTGGTACAGGGAGAGAGACCCTGCCTCAAATTCAGTGTGGAGAATTGGTGGAAGAACACATTGTGATGTCCACCTGTGGCCTCTGCATGTGTCCACATGGGTGAGCATACATATACTTTCATGAAACTCTCATCTATAATGGGATGAGATTTGAAGATGGAGTCTTTGGGAATTTATCTGACCATATAGGTAGAGGCCTTCATGATCTTTTAGTCTGTGTGTTGTGTTTGTGAGGAACATAAGGTCTCCTTCCTCTCTTTCCTCACCTTTCTCTCCTACTTCTACTTTTCCTCTCTCCCTCCAATACGAGACTTCGACCTTCCAGAGTCATGTAAAATGAATGCTTGCTGTTTAGGCACCCTGACTGTTGTACTTTGCTATAGCCATCCACATGGACTAAGACAAAGAGTAGCTTCTTGGATTCTGAAAGCTGAGTTTTACCACTGTTCATCCTGTTCTGTGTTTAGGGAGGCAGTCGGTGTGGAGGAAACACAGATGCTTTATCCTTTGGATTCTGAAGGAGTGCACCTGTTACAGGGGTGGGATGCAGGAGAGGGAAGAGGGATGTTAAAAGCTTAAATATCTTGGTTCCTCCCTTCAAGTCATAGTAGGAAGTCTACATCCCTCAACCCAGGTCTCCAACTCTTTCATGTTCTCTGTGTTCTGGCAACCACTCCTTTTTGTCCCTGTGGACATAGAGATGTCAGGAACCCCGCTATTCCCAGCCTAGAAATCTGCACTTGCTCCATGATTTTCCTATACTACCTAAATGACTGTGCTGTCTGTCTTCTTCTGGTTCTCTGAACAATGCTGAAGCTCCAGGGCTTCTATCTAAAGCTCTGTCTCATTGGGTTCTGTTTGCATAAACTATCAGTAGGTCAGCTTAATTTAAAGAGATGGTGCTAGAAAAACCCACAGAAGAGAGCATAGAAAGCTGGAGTCAGGACCTGGGAGTCATGCTAAGATCTTGGGTTTAACTAGGATAATTGCTAAGGGTTACAATAAGTAATAACTAATATCTGGCACCATTTTTGGTTGGAGTCAGGCAGTGTTTAAGTGCAGTGTGTGTGTGTGTGTGTGTGTGTGTGTGTGTGTGTGTGTGAACTTCTTTAGTAACTGTTTTAGTTAGGGTTTCTATTGCTCTGAAGGGACAACATGACCATTAGCAACTCTTATAATGAAACATTTGATTGGGGCTGGCTTACGGTTCAGAGGCTTAGTCCATTATTGTCATGGTGGGAAGCATGGTGGTAGGCAAGCAGACGTGGTGCTGGAGAGGTAGCTGAGAGTTCTACATCCACATTGGCAGGAAGCAGGAAGAGAGAGTGAGCCACTGGGCTTGGTTTGAGCTTCTAAAGCCTCAAAGCCCACTCTATGAGGCACTTCCTCTAACAAGGGCATACCTACTCCAACAAGGCCACACCCCCAATAATGCCACTCCCTATGCATCTATGGGTACCATTTTCATTCAAACCACCACAGTTAAAGTACTGGTTAGTTTTATGTCATCTTGATACAAAACATAGTCATTTTGAAAGAAGCAATCTCAATTGAGAAAATTCCCTCACCGTATTAGCCTGTAGGCAAGCCTGTGGTGTATTTTCTTGTTTGACGATTGATATGGGATGGCACAACCCACTGTAAATGATGTTACCCCTTGGCAGGTGGCCTTGGATGGAATAAAAATGCAGGTTGAGGAAGTCATGAAGCCCATGGCTTCTGTGTTAGCTCCTGTCTCCAGGTCCCTTCCTTGAGTTTCTGTCCTGACTTCTTTCAGTAATGAATGGTGCTGTGAAAATATAATAAACCCTTTCCTTCCCAAGTTGCTTTTTGGTCATGGTGTTTTATCACAGCAATAGAGACCCTAAATAAGATAGGCACCACAAGAGTACTCAAAGAGTTAGTGGAATATTGCTAAAAAATTAAGAATGAGAAGCTCAAGAGACATGCTCCAGGAGAGGGAATGTGTCGAAAGACTATGGAAACATTCACAATTCATTGCCTGATCCACTGTCATCCTCTCTGGTAGCATCACACACAAGATTGGTTGCTTTTGGATATCTACACCTGTACTTGCTTCATATAACATTATATCAGATCTTTATGATTCTCCACACAAAAACAATGCTACGAAAATACTCAAGAGTCTCTGAGGCTAAATCCCTTTTATTTTTTTAAATCTTGTTTCCTCCTTCTTTTGCTCAGTTTTAGTCTTTCCCATTCAGACCACACTTATTTGTTTACTCACCTGACTGCAGGCTCCTGATGGCAGCCTTAAAGGTTGTCACAGAGCAGATGACCATAAAAGCTTACAATACAGAAGGGCTAGATATTTTCTTTTCCTTAGGAGACAGATCCTGGCAGACCCTGACCCCATAGAAACTTCTAGAAACTCACAATGAATAGATCCTTCTCTTTTATAAGTGGTAAGAGTAGCTATATCCTATGGATCAAGACCCACAGCCAAATGGTCTAGAAATTTCTACACAGACTGTCAGTCAACATCTGCAAGTAGACTAACCACCAGGTTACTGAGTCTTACAAGGGGAATTTAAGGACTAGGTACAAATCAGCAAGGGACTCTTTAGAGGTTTCCAGGGAAGCAGCTGCTGAGTGCATTTGCTGGACTCTTTCCTTCTTGACCCCAAGCTGTGCTATGAAAGCTGGGAGCTTACTTAAGCCTGTGGATGAGGGCATATTACTTCAGGCATGGGAAGAGAAGAGGGAAGTAAGTTGGGTCTACAGGTTGATTGACAGCTGGCTATGATGTTGGATGTCATGGCTGCTCCTGCCCTGGAAGCTGGCTTTATCGAGATCCATTGAAGACAATTAGCTTCAATCTAAAATAACAAAATCCTTTTAGAGGCTTGAGTAAAGGGATGTGTGTAATCCTTTGTAAGGCCAGGCGTTTCTTTCCACCTCTGTTCTTGCTCTGCATGTTGGGTGTTGTACAGACAGGGGCAGCTGTGCTGAATTCCACTCTGAAGAAACACTATTAGAATGTATGCCATGTGCTTGGTGGACAGTAATTGCACTGCAGCATGGGCCTTCCATGTGGAGCTAGATTTCTTCATTGTTTAATCCAGCTTCCATGCTGCTGCCTCTGTAATGTTACCCATTATTCCCCTCTGCATCTCCAGAGCTCGTCATCATATTCTGTTAGTCTATGTCCTTCTCTTAGATGGCCTGCCCTGCTGCCCGGTTCCTACTATCCCTCTCCCCAGTATCTGTGCTTGATCAGTGCGGTTTCAGCTCTTACAAATACTTGCAAAAAACCCACATCTCAGCCCCCCGCAAATGTTGTCTGATGCTTGCCAGGCTCTGCATATGCTTCTCCCACCATCTGGAAGGCTTTTCTCTGCTCCCCTTTCTCTGGCTAACTTTCCAGCATCTCTCAAGACTTA
The DNA here is from genome assembly GCF_903992535.2 of Arvicola amphibius. NCBI lineage: Eukaryota > Metazoa > Chordata > Mammalia > Rodentia > Cricetidae > Arvicola > Arvicola amphibius. The sequence goes on along the minus strand of NC_052052.2, from coordinate 44,386,895 downwards.
GCTCTGGCCCGAGGCTAGGACATCAGCTGTGTGATTGATTCGCCAGTGTAATTCAAGCTTCAGCATGGACAGCAGCGTAAACCCAGGGACACTGCTTGCCTGTAGGAACAAATGAGTCTCCTCTGGGAAACACTGTTGCAGACAACCATCCTTGGTCTAGGTCAGCTGTCACTCTCTTTGCTCCTGTAGGCTCTCCTGTCTGTCTCCCCAGCTATCAGTGTACACTGGGAAGTGTCTGCATCTATGCCCAGGCTTCTCTTCCATCTGGTGTATTCTGCCACTAGATTCTAAGTTTCTTATACACAGAGAATACACGCTCTCATTGTTTTTTTTTTTTTTTTTAAGGTCACTGGCCCTGGATGCAGTGGGTACTAAATAAATGCTGGTTAATGAACAAGGGAGCTGGTGTTGATGTTTGCTGCTCATTGCAAGTGATTTTTCTCTTCCCCTCTCATTGGACATGGAACTCTTGGCGTCTACAGATTGACTACTGTGACTCAAAGAAGAGTTATTGTCTGATTAGCAAGGAATCGAGGGCCTTGTTAGGAAGGGGTGACCTTGGGAAAGTCAGAGGTGGTTCTTCAAAATTCTGTCTTCTAATCTGACAAATGGGCATTAAAAAGTCTTTGCTGTTTTATTGTCTCATAGATAGGCATGTGGCAGGGACTTGGCTTACCTGGTTTAGTAGGCAGATGCCCTTGGGAAATGGAAGTGAGGGAACAGGCAAGCAAGACAGAGAAAAGAAACAAGGCCAGACTATGCGATTTAATAACAAGCTTCTTGGGAAAAGATGGTCCTCACCCTGCTGGAGCCCCTCTGAGGAGCCCTGCAGGATGGTCCCTATGCACTCAGTAGAGATCTGTTGGAAACGTGACAGCTGCCTTCATCCCCTTCTGGCTGAAGTTTGATCCTAGGGTATTAGATTCCTCCTAGTTCTGTAACCAAGCAAACACTGCTTTTCCTCCCCGCCCCTGGGAGATTGGACACGGTCCAGCAGAGGAACAGTGTGACACACAGACTTGGGATAGATGCTAGCAGTATGCTGGAAACCAAAGGCCAGGCAGCAGGCAGGCTCCGAGGTGGGCCACAGAGGAGAGTACGATAGAGTGTGTCTGTCCAGCAAATGCTCCATCTTCTCAGCCAGTTTCTTAGAAAGGAAGATGTTTTGTTAACCTAACATGTGATGGAATGGCAGGGATTTGAAATATGCCATCTCCTTACATTTTAGTAATGGCCCCTGCCACCCAACGAAACGTCCTCCCCCCTTCTAGCCCTGTCTTCCAACCGCTGTCCTTCGATGTGGACCTCTGCTGTTGAATTAGCCTCATCAAACCCAGCTCGCTTTGTTCCTGAAGGATCCTGGAGGAAGCCACAGAGCTCTGGTGATGCTCATTATATCTCCAGGAACATCGGAGACCTCGGGTAATGAGGGCTCACTCGGCAGGTCTTTTTATTTTCTGTCAGGGAGGGAGCCAGTGCCATCTTTCCCACCCTGTCACCCACTCGGGGGAGGCCTGGCCAGGAAGCAGACGCACGGCAGAGCTGATTTTCTCCTGCACAGGGAGCCTGCTGCAGTGGGGTGCTCTTGTCACAGACCCACCCACAAGAGACACCTGGGAATATGGAGAGGCCCTCATTATGAGGCTTCTCTGGCCTGTCAGCGCCACCGCCAGGACACCTCAGACTCGGCCTCATAATGAGCTCTCCCTGTGGCTCCTTGCAGGCTTTCTGTACATATTGGTGATCCCGAGCAGGCCCATTCCCAGGGCCGGTTTGTGTAGTCTGTCTAGTAATGGTGAGACCGGGAATGCACTGACCTACTTGCTAGAACTTTTCGGTAATGATGATGCTTTGATCCTCTTCGGAAAAAGGAGAGTCTTAAATATTCATGTTTTCAGCCAATGACTTTATTTCTTGGCATGTTGTGTGAGGAAATACTTCGATGTAAAATCCCTCTCAGAGACGCTGCTCCTAAAATTACTTGAACGTGGAGTGATGGCTAACAATAAAGGGAGCAGTGACCAAATCTTATGTAATAGTGTGGGAAAATGATACTGGCATAATGTCCAGATAAAAATAGAGATTTTAATATTAAACTGCAGCACAGTCATCTCCATGAAAATGAGCAAAATAAAAATAGCCTATCATAAATGTTCTATCAATGGTCGTAATCTTAGGGACTCGCTTCTTCTCCGGACTTACATGCCTTTTCTATGTTAAACACACACTTCCACTCAAATGAAACTTATTTTTCAATGTTATAGAAAATGTGTGTCTAAAAATTGAGTAAAGGCTGTCTTTGCAATTGAGCAAGCACAAGAGAAAATAGTCCAGAAGGGAACTCAGAAAAGCGCCACTGTCATTGTGACAAAGAGCCCTGCTGCATGTCGCCTTCCTCTCCAGGGAGTAGAGGAGAGGCGAGGGCTCGTGAGCTTCACTTTTACAGACTCCGCAAGTCACAGAGGGCGACTCTCCAGTTCTGACTGACTTCTGGCAGTTCTAACTCACATCTAATTCAGTGTGGCAAACGCCTCTTAGGGACTTGGAAATACTTTTTTTTTTTTTTGCTATATCATAAATGTTTTGTACTGTTGCCAAATTACTCATACCATTAGTAAATGCCAAAGCATTTTCAAATCTAAGGATTCAGCAATGTGGAAATGAGCTCCTTCCAGCATCATAATCTGCTCTGGTCTTTAATCTCTGAAGGTTTCTCTCCACCTTCAGAGAGGCTGTGTGTTGTGGTCCTGTTTTACCCTACCTGGCATCTACCATGGAACTCATTATTCTTCTGCTTTCAAGAAGTGTCACAGGAGGAAGGCTGAAGAAATTAGGAGTGTTGGGTTTAAGAGCAAAAATATCTAAAAATAGGCAGTGTCGACAGAGGGAAGCAAATTTGTTTCCTGTGGTCCCACCAGGTGAGACCATGACCAGCGAGCGGAAATTGTCATTAGACAAATGTTAGCTTTCAGAACTGCGTTTGGTCCACAGTAGGCAAAAGGGGCTTTAAACCCTGTCCGAGAATCAGGCAGTTTAGCTTATTCCTGGCAGCTCCAAAGTCTTTCCAGATCTCATCTATCCTGGAATCACGAGCCTCCCGTGCTTACCCAGAATGCAATTCTGCTCACTCTGGGTTAGCCTATTTGCAAGGCTAATATAATCAGATTTTTACTAAACTGATTGTGGTTTATTCCAAACACTGCCTAATTCAAAGCAACTGCTCATCCCCAGCTGAGTTGGGCCCTATTGTTTTTGGGCAAATAAATAAATAAATAAATACACAAATGCAATATATGGAAATCCAAACATAAGCAAATAAATTAGGGGAATAGTTATTTTGCAGAACAAAAGGATTCCCTACAGGGATTCCTTAAACTGTGAGCTTTCCCACAGCATTTGCAGTGTAATTAAATTAACCAAAATATGGTTAATACCCAACTCTACAAGTCTCTGCCTAGTTGCTTTTCTAAGGAACCCAAGCTGCCCTGAGCCTGGAGCCTCAGTCCTGCCTGGCAAGCTGGGAACTGAACTCCCTTCCTGAAGAGAGGTGCAGAATGTCCATGACCTGGCATAGCAGGGGATCATGGCAACATCCGTATTTGTAATGGCTGGGTTTGGGTGTTGTCTCTGCAGGGTCTTCAGTGTTGCTCTTCGGCTTTGACTTGGATCTGTCCCAACTTCACCCTTGCCCTCCAGTCTTCTCTCCCGGGACTGCTCTTGTACAAGTCAAGGTTGGAGCTGTGCCTCCCAGAAATGGGAGTTCCATGTCATGAGCTGGTGGCTAGGGCACTGGGCACTGTAAAGGAGGCCCCAGAGGTTAACTGAGGCATCTGGAGAGCGGGTAGCACAGGAGGCAGCTACTGCACCTGAAGATGGGCTGATGGAGGGCAGAGGAAGGACGATTCCAGAGGCCAGAAATAGAGGCTGTCTAGCCAGAATTGGAGCCCTGGAGGGTGGGACATCCTGGACTGAGGTGAAGCCATAAAGGGAGAAAGACACAAAAGAGAGGTGAAGCCTGGGAAAAATGAAGCCATCCTTCCTGCCTTCTAGTATGTAGCCTGAGCTTTCTATTGGGTGAATCGAGCTAAAAGCCAGGGATGGTAAGAAAGCCTAGGAAATACTATCGGCAGGGCTCAGGTGCCGTGAAAAGAGCAGAAGAGAGGCCAGGTAGGGAACGGATCTAGCTTCAAACAGACAGTGCTCTCGGGATGACATCTGAGAAACTGAATTTGCTGAGATGGGAACTGGCTTCATTCAAGACCCCAGAGGCCAGGATAAAAACAGTAAGCCAATAAAGAAGCGGTCATAATAACAGCTACTACTTGTCTGTTGCTTACTCATGGCCATTTGTATCTTTTGTTAATAGGACAGGAGCCACATTTTGTGCAAACATTCATGGAGGGATGCAATTAATGCCTACATCAACCAGACGAAGCCCCCATTGCTGTCGTCATCTCACTTTTCAAGTAGGAAAGGGAGACGCAGAGACATCACATCATTATTCTGGGCCACTCAAGCATTAAAGAGGTGAAGCCATATTCAAATCTTTGCAGCTAGACTTAGAAGTCCCTGTGATTAACTTTGCTAGGCTACCTTGCTATGCTTCCTTTTTAGAAATTTCTCTAGTTTTGATTCGCTTGCCCAGGAAAAAAACAAAAATCCCATTTCACAGAGCTCTTTGAGATGAGGCACATGCATACCAGCACACCTGGCACACAGAAGACATTATATTTGCACTGTCAAGGAGTTTCCCTGCAGGAAGGGAGATCATGTGACCAGACCCCACCTCCGACCCATAGGACCCAGTTAAGTCTCCTGTTTCCTTTGCTGTCTTCTACACCTTGCTCTTCCCTTTCAAGACCTGTACCAGCCCCCATTTCAGCTCAGTCATCACATGTCTCCCACTGATATTTTGTGGCCATTCTCAGGATAGCCAATAGTCTCTAGTAAATCAATTATTTTAGATAGTAATAAAAATTTATTGATCTCTGGTTATTACCAGGTCTTCCTGAAATGTTTACAAGAAGAAGGGATTAATTTTGTGCCATTTTTCAATGCCATCCAAACTGGTCAAGCCTGAAATATACACCACTTTCAATACTATGCAATAGCTTCAAATCCTACAATTCTGTTTCACCTCTAAATCCTTAATCTACAGCAGCAACTCTCAAACCATGGGTCGTAATCTTTGTGCAGGTCAAACAACCCTTTCGGGGCAACCTAATCCCATCAGGAAACATAGATATTTACATTACAATTCATAACAGTAGCAAAATTATAGTTGTGAAGTAACAACAAAGATAATTTCATGGTCAGGGTCGCCACACCATGAGGAACTGTGTTACATGGCTGCAGCATTAGGAGGGTTGAGAACTGCTGTTCTACAGCTTTCTGAATTATGAAACGGGAGCCAGGTTCTTCCTTGTTCATCTCCATGGCATGAATTGAGTGAGATTATAAAAGGAAAAAAAGTTAATAAACACAGCTAGTGTATCTCACTTACTGCACGCTCAGTTCTACACTGCATTCTTCCCACAGCCCTTTTGAGTAGATGCTGACTGTCTTTGCAGTACAGATGAGGCCCTAAAATACGTTTGGAATAATTTTTCGGTCAAGGTTACAAATCTTGTAAGTGACAGGGCCAGAATGTGAACTCAAGGCATCTGGGCCCAGAACCAAAAAGTGTTAGCATCCCCCTGGGAATCATATGGCCTGTGTGGGGTATTTTCTATTCTGAACTTTTGTACAAGTGGACAATTTAGGTCTCAGTGATATCCAGTGGGGAGGAAATATATCTACATTAGTATGGAAGTCTTGTGGCTTCTTTCTTCCTCTCTGGTAAAAGTGAATTTGTTGTAAACCTAGCATATATGTGTGTGTGTTTGTGTGTGTGTTTACAAACTATGTACTTTGATTTACTTGTGTATGTCTGTGTGACTGTATCCCATGTATGTGTGGACACTCTTGAAAGTCAGAAGAAGGTTCCAGATCCTCTGCAATTTGAGTTGTAGATATGAGTTGGGCATAGGTGCTGGAAGCTGAACCTAGGTCCTCTGAGAGAGCTTCAAGCCCTCTTTACCTCTCCAGCTGAATCCTACCAGTTTAAAACCTGTATTTTAGTGTCTTCCTCAGGACTCCTGTGACTTCTCAACTGTGTCATGATCCCCACCCACGACATCTGCTCTTCTGTAAGTGTTAAAAACAATATGTATCTACCAGAGCCGAAAGCACTGCCCCTTGTTGGCTTTCACATGTGATCCCGTCCTCCCAGAAGGGCATATGTATAAATTCCCTGACCATCTCTGAAGCATCACAGTGTGGAGAATGAGACCTCTTCTTGTGGCCAGTACTAACCCTTTGTGTACATTAGAAAAGACTTCCATCTCAGGACCAGTTAGGAAGAAGACCACACTCTAGGAAGATGGATGAGAAAATTCCTGTTATTTCCTTACATCAGGCAACCGAAAGACATCAGCTTGGCAAGCAGGATGCTTATGGGTTGAGTGTTTGCCCATTCCTGCCCCTTGGCAGAACTGCATGCATTGGCGACACTGTTGGCGTCCCTTCTCTCTCCTTAGTGACTCTCTTAAGGCTGTGATGAGGTAGGAACATGTAGCAGAAAGTTTAATAATAAGAAACTAAAAATCATAACAGAACCCCTCGCGTACCCTATTAGTAGCTAAAACTAGTCCTTAAGTAGAACCCTATAAATAGAAGCTCCAAACAGCAATCAGGGCCTCCAATACCCTCACTTGTGTGACCCACTGCCAATCTTGACAGTGTATCCTTCTCGAATCTGTGTTATTGCCTCATTCTGAATAAAGCTTTCTTGTTCCTCTAGTGGATCTGTGCTAAGTTTTTAGTACTTTGGGTAAGAGGCCAAGAAATTGGGAATATGGATCTTAACTCTGACCACTGGTAATGGTAATGCCTTCCAAACGCTTATCTTCAACCAGCAGGTTTCTACATTCTGCCCAGACCCATATCCCAGAATGCTTCTTTCTTCTGAGCAGGACTCACCTGCTCACTTTCATGACTCAGTATAGAAGTCACTTTTTGGTCTAATTCTAAGCTAGTAAAGCTTCTAAATGAGACTCTGTCTTCCTGAAACTCCCCTGTGGTTGATCCATGAGTGATCTGGAATTCAGGGCAGAGAAGGAAGTGCTTTTGCTGCATCTTTGAGCCTGGAGGAGTGTGCGCATCTCCCCTGCCTATGGCTGGCTGCTTACCTACCTGCCTCCAGGATTCAGATGGCTAGACAGGCCCCAGGTCTGTGGCAGGTGAAAGCAGTCCTAGGAAGTCCACGGCACGGCTATATTGGATAAGCAAGAAGACAAACACACAGCCTTTAGACATTCTAAGCAGACATGTTTTATCCTCCTGCAGTAATTAAACCCATCCATCTTTTTCTCTGGTCCCCAAGAAGACTGATCAGGTATATAAGTTGCCACACGCAACATCCTTAAGCTACACAGGAATGGGCATTCTGGTGCTACTACAGGACGACAGGAAAAAGTTGTCTAAGCTAGTGGTTTCCAAGGGTTTAAATGGTTTTAGAAAGTTTCTATGCTTGTATGCCTACTTAATCATTATTTATGTAGCAGTTCTCTGACTTAAAACAATTCTGTTTTGTCAACTTACACAATTAGAGATATCTGGGAGGAGAAATCTTACTTGAGAAAATGTCTTTGAATTGCCTGGGGGCAAGTCTGTAGAACACTTTCTTGATTAATGATTGATGTGGGGTAGTGCCACCCCTGGGCAGGTGGTCCTGGTTCTGTAATAAAGAAGGCTGTCTAAGCCATGAGAAGCAAGCTGGTAAGCAGCATTGTTCCACGGTTTCTGTGTTGGTTCCTGATCCCAGGTTCTAGCCTTGTGTTCCTGCTCTGACTCTGCTCAGGGATGGGGTATAACCTCAGAGTTGTGAGCTGAAACAAACCTCACATTGCTTTTGGCCATGGTGTTTATCCCAGCAATAAATAAGCAAACGAGGACAACTGGATTCTTTTCAACTTTTTGATGATGCAGTAGAAACCGTATTTGCAATTATGAATTTTGGTCTTTTCTTGGGCTATTCATGTGTGGCACAATCCTCTCCATTAATGCTGGGAACTGACAATGACCGGCAGCTCCTACAGCCACTTGGTCATCATGGTAGGCAGCCAATGTCCTACAGAGCATGTATGGGTAAACTGATGTTTTGTGGGTTAGGTGTACTACATACATTTTCAATGTGAAATGTTTCCAATCTAAGATGCAGAACAACTGCTTTTATTTCTTCATTACATTCATGCTTCTCTGTATTTATGTGTGCATACCACAAATGAATGAATATGAAAATAAGAAACCACATATTACGATATATATGAACAAGGCTGGAAAGATGACTCAAAGGGTAAAAAGTCTCTTGCTGACAAGCCTGGTAAACTGAGTTGAGTCTCCAGAGTCCACATAGAGGTAGAGAGAAACAAAGGACTCCACAAAGTTGTTCTCTGACAACAACTTTGACATTCGCCTTCAAACCACATCATGCACAACCATGTACATGTGCATATGCATACAAGGATGTCATGCACACACCTAGAATAATAAATAAAAGAAAAAGATTTAAAAATCAGTTATGAACAGGAGTTCTAATGCATCTTTACATTGCAGTTAATCACTGTCTACTTCCCCAGAAGTCTCAAAAGTATGCTGGGTACTAGTATACCATTGAAGGTGTACTAGTGGTAAGGAATCAGCCAGACCCGAGTTGCAATCTTACCACTGACTACGTCACACTGACTAAGTGATTTCAGTAAACAATCTTATCTCTATCATCTTAGTTTGTGTATCTGTAAACCATATCTGTGAGCCTGGCCCCGTGCTGAGGTGCTGGACTTATGAGGACATGAGTCCCTTTGGTTAATTCCAGAGAGAATTTCATTAAGTTTCTGAATGTTATCTGATGACTTGGGTTGCTGACTAAACATGCTGATTCCTGAGCCCTCAACCAAATATAAAGACTTGGCCAGAAATAAGGGGTCTGCTTTTTTATATGTGTCCTAGTGATTCCTAACTATGAAGAGAGAAAGAAAGGTAATCAGATGGGTAAATAGACACAGTAATGGTGGCATGTCTATTAAAAAGAGGTGTGACAGAGCCCAGAGGGAGGGCATTTGTTCTAGACTGACCAGTTCCTGGAGACAACTATGTGAGCCATGGCTCTAGCTCTTCTGGCTGTCTCACAGTTAAGGGAGGTTTGGATTCTATCTGATTCTACCAGAACATTCGTTGGCCTCCTACCTGGTCCTTTGATTTTACCTGCTCTCTTCCTTTTCTCCTATCATTTGCAGTGCATGCTCAGGGGCAGGCTACATGGGGACCTGTGGAGCCCCACGCTACAGCAGACAGAGTGTGGTGACTGAGCTGTGGGAGGGAGGGCACAGGCTCTTCTGCAGGCCAGGCACACTGTTGCTGTGTGGAAAGCCTCAGGGCACGATAAAGAATTTAGTGGTTTGTTTATACCCTACCTCATTCCAAAGCATCATTTGAAATGTCTTCAAGAGATATGAATAATACAAGTCAAAAGATAAGTGAGCAAAGAACAACAGGAACAACAAAAAAATCTGTATTTATTTGTTCATTGCATGTATGAGTTATCAAAACAAGGGCAGAACCAGTAAGTAAACTGTTTCTATTCTTTTTCTTTAACTGGTTGCTAGAAATCAATCCCAGGGCCTTGTACACCCTAGGTGAGAGTTCTGCTACTGAGTTATGTCCCTATCCAAATTTAACATATGGTCCTACACAGCTGTAACAAGATGCAATGAATTTGACCATGATAGCTTTATTCTGGAAACGCCACAAAGATATATGTCCAATGTGTGATGGAGTGAATGATAGCCTCACAATCCTTATACTAATTGGAGTTCACTATAAGTATTTAAAGTGTAGGTACAATGTCCTTTTTGCCTTATGTTTTTTATGGAGACACTGCTAGGGTCATCTGGTCTACCTGACAACTGAAGCACCCATGGAATTATTCCCCAATCTTGCCAGACAGCAACTCTTCATTCTCTCCAGCCACCCTATATAACCCCATTTATTTCTAAATGCTGAGGCAAATGCAATATCCTGAAACCTTGTTTAACATGTTCCATCCTTCTTGAGCGCTTTCCTTGGGAAGTCGCTCACTTCCTTTCAAGCTCTCAATCAGTTCTTAGTTCCTCAGGATCCTTTTCTCATCTAACCCATACAATTTATCCTTTTCTACCCAGTGTTGGTGTTACTATGTCTAGATTTCTCATTTGATATGAGCTAAGGCATGACGTATACATGTACTACTTTCATTATCCTATGATTCTCAAACCCAATAACAAGGAACACAAAGGACACTTGGATCCAGACCCAGGATTACAATGAAAGCCCTACATGGGACACTCACCCTGCAATAGGTGCTATTGGGTGACATGTCCTTGCTCTCCAGTCCCTTGCAACAGTCCACAAGGTCAGGACCTCTGTGAAGTCAAGGGTTGTTTCCACCAACCATACCTACAGGATCTTTTCACTTGAATTTGAAGGGATCTATCCAAACCATATCTATCTACAGATCATTGAAAACACTCTCCTTTATTTCATATCCTCCACTAAATTACACGTGTTCTTTGAGCGTGTAGCTACTCTAAGAATCACCAACCTTATTTCACAGATAAAGGAAGGAAGCTCTTCACTCTTCTTCATCTTTGCAAGTTTCAACTTCTCCAAATGAAACACCGGCTTAAAAATGTTATTTACTTTCCAAGATCTTTAATAAAACAATGACATACTGTGCATACATTGTCCCACTATGACACCTGACTAAACATGGTCTTTGGGAACTGTAATTCTTTCCTTTCTTGGTCTTAGATTTTTTTACTGTATTATTTCTTTTTGTCAGGGATTGCCCAGAGTATTAATTTAAATCATTTATATTGCTAATGGCTTTCTCTGGCCAACCTTCTGAAGCAGGTATGAGTTATGATTTCCACCTGGAAGGTACAGAAGAAGTTAACAATTTGGACAAGCTAAACACAGCCAGCTGGATGCAGGCTGGGACTCAACCCAGGGAGTTTGATTCTGCTCTAAGGTTGTAAACAAATCCTTCCAATCCAACACTCAATACACAGAGTGCCAGAATATACTGATAATGCCATAGAGACATAGAGTGACATAAATTGGAATGAAAGGTTTCCTGTGACCCAACGTGACCTGGCTGCTGAGGTTTCAGTTGATACACCTCAAGCCTACCAGAGAAGGACCCAAAGGTGAGGGGACCCACACAAGTGAAAGTTCAGGGAGAGGAGTCAGTCCCTGCACAGGTAAACCTCATTCTGGCTGTTTCCTTGCAGATCACAGTTGTTTGTGTTGCGGTGGTATTCAGAGTTCCATTGCTGCTTTTGCTTTGTGCTGCATTTCTGCTTTCTGGCCCTCCTGGAGCCTGAATGGGCCAAGTTTGTTCCTCAGTGATATTTAATATCCAACACCCATAGCTGCCCGCCTCTTCAGGACACAAGTATGTATGTTTATCCTTTGCCAGCCTATAGCTACTCCTTCAGGCAGGGCTACAATCAAACATTGCCCCACGAGGCTGGGGGTATAGAACAGTGGAAATAGGTTCACCTAACATGCCTAAGGTCCTAGGTTCAAACTCCAGCATACCAAAAAACAAGAAAACACTGTTCTGTCTGAAAGACTGTGAGGGCTTGTGTCAGTCTTGCTTTTGGTCTGCAAGTTCCTGTATGTAGCTCCTCTGCCCCTCACAATCCTAGTGTTTATTCTCTTAGTCATTCAACGTGCATTCAGAATCTCTCTGAATGTGGAACTTGTAAATTCTAGCTAGTCAGGTATCTTGCTCAGGGATCCTCTTCTTGCCTCTCAAATGCTGGGATACAGACAGTTGCCACACCTATCCAGCTTTATATGGGTTCATGGGATTCAAACCCTAGTCTTTACACTTGTGCTATCCACTGAGCCATCCTCCTGGTCCCTCACTTAGTTTACCATTTATTGACTTTGAATATTTCATAGGCCAGACTGAAATGAGCTGAGTGGATCAGAAGCATGGAATAATTTCAGTAAAACCCTTTCTCCATCATTTGCCACTTAGAGGCTCTGCGTGGCGATTTTAAGAATCGCTTTATAGTATTCAGATATGGTGCGTTATTTCTCCCAGAGGCTCAAATTCCTCCGGCGGCTGGGAAGCTTTCCAGTCATCAAAGGTGGTCAAGTCCTGTGTGATCAGACTCTGTCTCTGTTATGGCGTTATTTGTCTACAGGTGGAACTTATGTCTACCAGCCAGCTGCCAGTGTAGACTCTAGTGTCTAGTGCCTGGCAAGACAGGAAGCACTGGTGGGCTCTGCTGTGAGTGAGGAAGAAGGAAGATAAGGACATGATGACAAAGACATGTCCCCCACAGAGATACACATACACACACCACACCACACCACACACACACAAACACACACACCAGACATACACACACACTCACACAGATACACACACACAATATACACACACTAGACACACACACCAGACATACACACACAACATACACACACACCAGACACACACACAGATACAATACAACACAACACACACACACACACACACACACACACACACACACACACACAGAGTTAAGGCTCTCTAGGGCCAGCTCTGCTTTCATACTCAGGGATCCCATAATTGCTTCCTGAGCAGCACCAAGATCCACTCCGCTCTTAGAGTCCTAGCAAATGTCACTCAATTAGCTAAGGGTTGTTCCACACCAGAATGTTCCCAAGATAGCTCATCTCCAAACTTTGAGTCACTCTGTAGCAAAATGAAGGAGATCACCTAAAGGAAAATTGCTGTGGCTTACATGAGAGACAGCAGAGTCCTGTCAGCCTCTATGGTGTCATGCCCCAGCTTTCTTTGTCCCATCTTGTTAAAGGCCAGCTCATGTAACTGGCAGCCACATAGTCCCAAGGTTGCATGGTCAGGGCCAGAGTCTCCATGGTCTCCAGTCTGTGAACCAGGGAGAAACTGGGGTGTGACACACACACACATACACACACATACACATGACAGACAGACAGACATACAGACACACAAACTGTGCACCTCCATTTGCACTCCACTTGCTTAGTTTCCCTTTTTACGATGCTGCCATCTCTCCTGGGGATTTCCAGGACTGCTTCAGTAAGTAATATTTTTGATTCTGATTTTCCTTAACTCTGCCATGGAAAATGGAATCAAGCTTACTGACTCATTGGATTAGGGTTCAGAGAGCGGGAGTGGGAGAGCAGCTGCTCTACTGGAAGGCTTGGGACTGAGATGGTCCCTATGCTCTGGCCACCGGCTAATGCCTTGAACCTCTGCATTTAGTTAGACCCAGCCAGCAGATCCACCTATCTAGCTAAGGGGAGCTTCCTCTTCATCAAGTAGGGAATTTTGCAATAGATTGTTGCTTAGGACTCACTTCTTTTAACACGTACTTGCTGAAAGCCTCAGTGAGAAGGACTTTGACTGCGCTTGGCCACTCTCTCACCACCCAAAGCAGGGCAGTACTGCAGCTTCGCCTTTGTTTCCAGGGGCCCTCAAAGGTACGGTTTTGGAATAGGACTTTTGGGAAGACAGGAGATGAGTCTCCTTATTCAACTTTATGTTCCTAGAGCCAGGTACAAAGATTTGTTAGGTTTCTGATTACTTACTGAATCCACACGCCAAGGAACATGTGTTAGGATAGACTATCAGATTGCTAAAATGTCAACATACCTCCCAACCTTAGCGCAGATACTTGACAACGTTCTTCACCTTTTCAACAGTGTATACCAGATGCAGGTCTCCCAGAATCCAAGCAGACAACACATGTCATCAGCAGCCTTCCAACTCCAACCCCCAAGCCAAGCATGAGCCATTCCTGCATGCCCCAGCGCCTACCCTGAGGCTCCGCTTCTGTCTGGCCACTCATGAGACCATCTGGCCAGCTTGTCTTCTTCCTTGCTTTTACCCCTCACTAGATTGAGCACGGTGACATAACCTCCTGTCATGCCTGCATCTCCAGGGCTCAGTGCTGTGCCTCTGTGCTGGGTGGAATGGCAGCATTGGCTCTTTCAGTCTTTAACCCTCACCCACTGCATCAGCATTTTGGCGATCTGGTGAGCCCTTCTTGCTCTTCTATGGGCATTATTCTTTTATTCTGGCTTTTCTATGCATCTCTCCATCATTCCCTCTTAGCAGTGTTGTTAGATGGCTAGTGGATTAGATGGCCCAATGGTTAGTTAGGGTTTTCCATTTCTTGAGAGAATTTCATGCATCCCTACAATGTGCTTTAGTCAAATTCATCCCCATTCCCTTCCCTCCAGTTCCTATTTTGTTTCTCCCTCCTACCATGTTTCACTTCCAACTTCATCTTATCTTTTTTGTTTAACCCACTGAGTTCAGTGAGTGCTGCCTGTATGTGTTTGACCTCAGGACCCTAGAAACTGCACCCTTGAAGAAAACTGATTCTGTTTCTTCCAGCAGGCATAAATGCCAATAGCTTCATGGCAAGGGGTGGAACTTTATGAGCCCTTCCATATCCATGCTTGGATTTTGACTGACTTGATCTTAGGCAAGCAGGTCTTTTCAGAGCACCTGATTTAGGAGGCTGAGAAGTTTCACGTGCTGAAAGCTGAAGAGCAAGGAAAGCTACCATTGCCATTTTGCCTGTGTCTGAGTACTGAGTCCAACTAAGCTGATGGCATCACCCCAAGTTCAAGTGCAGGGCAAAGAGCTTTGTTGTTCCTGTCTAAGCCATGGATCAGAAAATAAGATGCTAACCATCTCATTTTTCTGCCTTGTGTTTCATCCAGACCTTCAGTAGGTTGGCTGATAACCATATATTGGGAAGGAGTCTACTTTTCTGGATCCACAGCTCAGATGCTAATATGGCTTCAAAGAATCCTTACATGCACAAACTGCAAAAATGCTTTATCTAGCCAACCCATGACTCAGTCAAGCTAGCATATAAATAATCATCATAGTTAAGAACATGGGTTCTGGTTTCAAATTTCTTATGACTTTGAGCCTTGTCTTTCATAGCAACATAGGCAAACTTATGTTCCAATGTGCATATAAAACTGCAATAATAGTAGTACATGTTGCATTGTGCTATTAATAAGGTTGAAAGAATACACATGCAGGATACTCATCATATAGCAAGCACTCATTAAATGCTAATTCATACTTGCCACCATTATTGGTCATGGTGAAGGTCACCTTTAATTTTCAACTTGATACAACCTAGAGTCATTTAGAGAGAGTCATAGTAAGGAGGCATACACAATGGGTTGGCCTGTTGGCATGTCTGTAGGATATTCTCTTAGTTAATTAATGTAGGATGATTCGGCCTACTGGGGGGGGCTCCATTCCCTAGGCGAGAGGTCCCGAACTGTGTATGAGTTTGAGCTGAGCACAAGTAAGCCAGTAGCATGTATGCACCTCGGTCTTTCTTCTCTCAACTACTGGTGTGATATGATGGTTTTTTGAATTTCCTGTCTTGGCTTTCCTACAATGATAGACTTTTATCTGAAATTGAAAGCTAAAATAAGCCCCTTTCTTCCCTACCTTGCTTTTCATGTCAGGATGTTTTATCACAACAGCATGAAACCAGGGAAGTCACATATTTCATATTAAACACTATTATATGTGCTGTGAACAACAAGGAAAACTTCTTGTCTCACAGAGCTTACATTTGTGATGTAATCCTTTGGTTTCTGATTTTCCTGTACGTCTTAAGTTGTAGCAGCCACTTACACCATAGTATAAATCAGGCAGTGGCCCCTTTCAACGTGATAAGGAGAAATGAAAGGTCATAGAGCAACAATCCCAAAGGAGAAAAAGGGTAGTTCATGTGATTCAGGAAATAAACCAGCAGTTACATAATTTCATTGTTGCCCCCTGTCTCTAGGCCATGGTCAGCAAGTTTAATTTATTGTTTTGTGTGAGCAGCCACAGGGCTTGGGTCATCAATTTGTTTTTCCTCGATGGCTGTGAAGTGACTCACTATTAGCCTTGTATGATTGCAACATCTGTATTATGATGTCGGAGGACACAGGGCTGCTGCAATTTATTCCCTATATTTAGTTCACTGTTTCACTCAGCGTACGGCTGAACTGCAGTGTTGATGGACAAGTTCCCTCTCCTCTCCTCTCCTGGTATTCCTTCTCCTTGCCCTGCTGTCCCAGGTGATGTCTTGTTTAAAGGGAAATGTGTGCACGGCTGACCTGGGGGAGGCTGTACCCAGAGCAAGCTGCTCTCCGTGGTGCTGAAAAGAGTTCACTGCAGGCTTAGCAGCTACAGGTTCTCCGCCCTCAGCATTTCCTCTGCAGGTTCTCTACTCCCAGCAGGTTCTCTACCCCTTGCTGGACGCATGTGCCTTTTCTTTTCCAAGGCAAGATTCTCTCTCCACCCTGTGCTGCTTCTAACTCACCAGGAGGCTCTTGTTCTGGCAACCACCACTTGCTCTGGCTTTGAATTGTACAGGTGACTCCATTGACTTACAGCTTGTCTTTGAAGTGGGCTGCCCTATTAGAGACAGTTTGTCCTTGCTTTGGGCATAGATGTTCTTCAAACTGGAGGATCCAGAGGCGAGAAGGCCTCCATGAATTAGCCATGAATTTATTGTAGATTTGGTGTACAAGAATAGTTAGCAAATTTGGATCCATCACAAGACTCTCGTTTAATATTCACTGGCAAGAACAGCTGCTCTTGGTTTAGGGAGACTAATTGCCTTTCAAATTGTTCTGGAAGCTTCCATCCATTTTGATCACTTTGTGGGGTTAAATATTCACTCATAATCACACCAAAGAAAGCCAAACCACAATGACTTCTCTCAGATTTTAAATCTATTGTTCATTTTTTTAAAAAAATTAAGTGTGTGACTGTGTATGCTCATGTGAGTTCAGGTGGCGGGGGGACTGGGGTCCTCTGAAAGAGCAGTACATGATCTTAAGCACTGAGCCACCTTTTTAGCTCCTTCCATCAGACTTTAGAGTCTCATGTCATCTGGTCCGCAGTGACCTCGTTGATGGTCAACAGGAAGATGATTAGAATACTTGGAGCCCTCCATCTTTTGTCAGGTAGTTCATTACAGGAATGACCTTGAGGAGCATATCATAGCTCTTGGCCTCTCTTCATTGGCTTTTAAAGAGGGCTAGTTGCAATCATCCTGTGATATTTACTAAAGATGGTAAGAGGATGCCCTAACTTGGTTTATATGGACTTTGAAAAGCATAAACCTATACTATTGTGGGATATTTGATCATACTGTGTGAAGCTGTGTCTGTCCTTCCTCAACTTCTTAAAGCACCTTCTGATTGGTTTAATAAAGAGCTGAATGGGCAATAGCCAAGTAAGAGAGAATAGGCGGGACTTCTGGGGAGAGAGAGGAACTCAGGAGAAGAATCTGAAAGGTGGGGATTCACCAGTGAAATGTGAGGAAGTCAGATGTACAGTATGAAAGAGAGGTAACGAGCCAATGGCAGAACATAGATCAATATATATGCATTGATTTAAGTTATAAGAGCTAGTTGTGAGGCAACCTAAGCAAAGACCAGATTTTCATAATTAATAATAAGTCTCAGCATCATTTTTCAGGAGCTGTCTCTATGTCATTGTTTGGGAGCTGCCCGCCCAAAGAAAGTCCGACTGTGCTATACAGATAGAGACATAATAACATGTGATGCTCTGAAAAGGCAGAAACTGACCAGGCCTGGCAGCACAGGCCTGTAATCCCTGCTACTAGATAGCTGGAAGCTTGAGGATTGCAATTTCAAAGCCTGTCTGAGATACAGAGTGAGTTCAAAGACATACTGGGCAGTGATTAGAGAGACATATTCTCAAAACACAGAATAGAAGGAAGGCTGGGGATATAGCTCAATGGTGGAGTGGTGTATTCAGGGTCCTAAGTTCAACCTTCAATATTATATTCAGGCCAGAAAAAACATAAGCGAAGTAGATATTGGTAGTTGGAATAGAAGAGGAGAAATTGGAATGCAGAAACTACAGGATGTTCATTGAATAGAGGCATGGGAAAGAAGAGCAAAGCTCCAGGACAGCTGGAACAGCAAGTAGTGAAGAGCTGGTTTATGGTTAGGAGGAACAGTACAGGGAAATTAAGGTAAGATAATGGGTGAGCACAGGCCTGACAGACAATCCAGAGTATTCATGCTTGTATTAATCTATGGCTTAACTAAGGCTATCCAATCCTGTGTGTTATTAAAGAAGCAGAGAGATATGTCCAACACAGAGTTCCCCTTCCACTCTGTAAAGCTAAGGGAGCCAAGTGAAAAAGATCTCAAACTTCTGAGTTAATTTCTTCTACCAAAATGAAATTTTAGATTTGGAGATGGTAGGCAAAAGGATATATGAGAAAAGGGAGCAGAGGGGAGACTCAGAAACTAATGGTATTTATTGGTCAACTTCTTATTTGTCGTGGCAAACTTCTCATAATGGCCCCAGGATTTGGTACATTCACTATCCCTGCTCACAGAGAGGACGAAATGGAAACATTAGAAGCCCAGTCTCAACATGTGTACCTGAAGGGTATGATGTCAGGGATCAAATTTGTGCTGTCTGGCTCCAGACCTCATATATGTGTCCAATATAATTGCTTGGTTTTTCCATGCTGATTTTATACAGGTCTGTATGGATGGCTGCAAAGCTCATCTTTATCAGTACAGAAATATCTTAAGAGCTCAGTCTCTGTGCTTCAGGCAGGCCATTATTACTAATTTGTAGCTTTTTATGAGGACCTGGGGATAGCATGGGCAGAAGGGAGGGCCTCCCTCCTGGACCTCTGTCCAGACAGGCTGGAAACCCTTCCTGTTCACTTTAGTACCGTGTTGAGGGTTACAGAAGGAAACTTCAGAGGAGCAGGAACAAAAAATATCATGCATTTATGTTGCCTGAAGTAAAAGGCATCAAGAATTCCCGAGGGAGTGAATGGAAACCATTAGAACAGATCCCAGGCACAATCTTTCCCATGCACACACTTCGTCAGTTGGAGTCTGGTCAACAATATTTATTTTGTAGTTTGCCAGATGCTGCTAGAGGTCTTGAGACCACAGAGAGGATTTGAAGTCCTCCGTTTAACTGTAGATTAAAAGTGGCAACCATTACTTCACTGTTCCTTTGTGTCTTGACTGATTTTAGCCCCAGACCAATAGAACATGAAAAGGGATGTAATGTGATTTTGAACCCAGGTCATAAGAAGACTTGCAGCTTCTGATTACAGCTCTGGAAACTCTCGAAACACGGTTGTCTTGCTGAGTAAAGCTAAGACCCGTGAACAGTCCTCTGAGCAGCAGTCAGCATCACCTGAACTTCATTCAGGTACCATCTTCGCATCCACCCAAGGGTGTGTTGTCTTCAGGTGACTCCTGCTCCAGTCGCTAATTATAATGACATGAGCAGCCCCAAGGATGAACTGCTCAGCTGAGCTCAGTCGAAGGATTATGGGAAAAAGCTGTTTTAACTTGTGAGTTTGGGGAATTTGTGATGTGGCAATCAAAATTCATAACACTGTCATGAAGAGATCCTGTCAGAGAGTGGGTGGCAGGTGTAGGAACAGGTGCTCATGGCATACGGAGTCTGTGCCGCTGCAGTGGAAGCAGATGATTCTGTGGAGGTAGGCTAGACCTGAAGGAGCAGCAAAGCATCCTCTCCAGGCCTAGTCCTGCTGACTCTTATTATAGGAGTTTGGCCAGGCACATGCCATCCTGAGGGCTCTCTGCTTCCTCTCCAAGAATGAGTCTCCATTGTTGCATGGATGTTTTATTATTTATGAACCTCTACTTACTTCCCTATAAATTTAGAAGGCATGGAACCTAGAACAAGCTACACACAGAGGACAGAAGGGTCAGGCTTATTGCCCTCCATCTTCCTGGAGAGACCAGGAGAATATTTTTAAGGTAGGAAAGTAGGCACAGGCCCTGTGGTCAGAGGCCGGGTCTGGAGTTCTGGCCGCATGTTCTCCCAGCAGCCGGGCTTCACCTCTATCAAAAGTCAGAAAGGAAACTTTTGATTCCTGTGTTATCTACTCATCACTTTTGCACATGAAGCTCCCTGCTACTTATCTTGAGTGACTAGTCTTTGTGCTTAATATCAAGTACCGAATTTATTGCGTTTAAGCTGAGCAGAGCTGGGCTGTAGACACAAGAGAGATCCCAACAGCCCCATCACTTCCCTCCTGGGTCTGTGCTTAGTCCCAACTCTTCTGACGTGTCTTGATGGGACTGAAGGAACCAGGCTGAGTGAGAGGAGGGGTAATGGCATAAACATCATGAGGCAGGGAGCCATGTGGGTTCCTAGCAAATCCAAGCAATATGGAATGCTGGCAGAGCCATCAGGGGGCAGGCTGGAAAGGGTTAACAGAACCAGTGGGCCAGCTGGCATCTGTGCTGGCACTCATAGACAGAACGTAAAGGAGCTTCGGTGTCAAGACAAGAAAGAGAAACAAAACAAAATACCAGAGCTTTAGCCAAATTCCCAAGTTACCAGATGGATGGTGAAGGCACCATCTAGCCAACTCCATGTAGCAGCCTCTGGCCAGAAAAGTCCTCAAACCTGGGCCAGTCTGTGAGCCCACCTGGACAGCTTGTCTCTGTTGGATGGCATGCCAGAGACCCAGACTGTCACTGACTGCGTGTCAAGGAGAAGGGTTGATTTTCCCCTTTATTAACTCATGCATCCATGCAGCAGCCCACCTACCCATCCGTGCACCCATCTATCTGTTTGCGCATATTTAACAACAAACATTTATTAGACACCTACATCAATCCATCCAGACACTGCATATTAGGTGACTATACAGCCAAATCAGAGTGACAAAGATGAATAGCACAACATGGTCTTTGCATTGGAGGACAAAGATCTGCCAAGACTGGATATTGTGGGCCACTATGAAGTGAGCTGGAAGAAAGTTTGTGGTAGAATAAAAAAAAAATCTGACGTTTGCCGATGATTTATTGTGAGTTCAGCTATGTTCTTCACTTCAGAGATTTATACGCATTATCTCATCTAGCTCTCCCCATGGACATACAAGCTGGGCTGTGCTATTAGCCCCTTTTAGAGCCGAGGAACCGTCTTCAAGGATGAAGTGACTTGCTTAAGGTTGCAGTGGCTCTGTCTGAATTCAGGCCTGAGTTCATTCTTTGCTGTGGAGGCGAATCTGGGCAGGAGCATGTGCAAGGCCTGGCACCCTGCATGCCACAGGAGTCTTGCTGTTAGGTTGCAGTGGGGTGGTCAGTAATGGCATAAGCTGTGGGGAGGGAGACAGACTCTGCCACTGGTCCCCAAATGGCAGAGTAGCATCGACGTTTGAGGGGTCATTCCAAGCTGAGAAGACACCCCCCCCCCCAGATATCCTAGTGTTCCTCTCAGCTTTGGCAGAAATCGCTTTCTAGTCCATGGCTGACAACACGCTCATGAAATACAAATTCCTCTTCTCCTTTGCTTCCTGGCTTGCCTCTTGTACGCATATGTGCACTGACAGATGGGTGAGCTACCGAAGCAGCTGAGAATCAGAATGAGGGAGGAGGGTGCTGGGATTTGGGGGTACAAGTGGAGGGGAGACTCCAGTTCGGTTCTGCCAGGCAAGCTGAATGTCTGGGTGTGGAATGAATGGAAGGTTCTGTTTTGGTTTTTAAATCCTGTATCCTATTACCAACAGGGCGGCTCGAGAATGATGGCGGTGGGGTTGGGAGGGATGGCTCACCTGCAAGGTGCTCCCCACCAGCTTCCCAGACAAGTTGGCTTCTTCTCCACAAGCTATTTTCCTTGTCTGGAGTCAGTTCACACCTAATATGGAAGAATGGCTTTTCAGCCTCTACTTGTTGCTATGGTAGCTTGAGAAGGACTGTGGCAGAGTTGTTGCTGCGGCTCCCGCTTCTCCAAACACGTTTGGCTCGGGACTGAACACGCACAGTTTGAAGATGAGGCACGTGTCAGTGCATGGCATGTCTTTTATTTGGAGAAATATCTTTGCAGAGGGCAGAGTGGCCGCTTCTGATGGTCCTTCAGAGCCTTCGCTGTGCGGATTCCACCCTACCTGCGGCTCCTGCAGTCTGCTTGCACCCCCATCCCTACTAGTTTGGGGAACAAAGACTGAAAACAACCCTTGCAAAGAGCTCTAATGTTTAACTGGCTGGATGAAAATGGAAACTATTGTTAAGTTTTAAAAATAATTTCAAATAAATGAGTGCTATAAATAGGAGGGACTTGTTTCCAACAGGAAGGATGCTTCCTGCTTTGGAAATGAGACTGTGCCAGGAAAGGCAGTCGTGTGAACATGGCATGCCTTTTAGGTTGAAGTTGGTAAATGGAACAGGTAGGTGGTGATGGCTGAGACATGCTCCATTATTGCCCTTAGGGAGACTGCAATTCAGCAAGTAAGAGAGATGCTCCATAACTAATTACTATGGAGAGTAGGAGGCACCAATGGGCACCCATCTGAGGGGTCAGGGAAGGCTCCCCTGAGGGAGAGAGGCTCAACAGAACCACAGGGAGTCATGGCCCATGGACCTGGCAGTTGACTTCTAGGAAAGGGGTCAACATATAAGATTTTTTTAAGGGAACAATTGGTTGGTATGTTACGAGGACGCAATAAACACTGTAGCCAAGAATAAGAAGGGATGCTGATGTCGATGTTTGTGATGGGGAGGATCTTGACTATCTTGTTTACACACCAAGCTATAGCCCTGCTGTTAAGTGCCCAGAGAAAGGTGCAATATCTCCAGAAGGAAGCAAATGTGCTCTGGCTAAGAGAAGCAGACCTTGGAAGACAGGAGACTCAGGGTTGCCCCCTCGGCAGAGTAAGAAGGCTTCTGTATCAGAGGAGGAAAGCGCTCATGCGGACAGGGGCTGTTTCTTTCACCTTGAGCTTATCCTGCGGGTATTTCCCATGTGCCATGCAGCCTCTGCTTCCTCCTCAAGGTACTTCTTTCCTTCTCAGGATCTCCCCCCCTACCCGGGGTGTGCAGATGGTTGGTCCTGATCTCCTGGAGTCATCTCGTTGATGAGGCCAATATAAATGCATGACGGAGTCCAATTCCAGGCACTCATTTCTACGTAGCTCAGCGGAGCCCATCCACAAAGTCACAGGGAAGGCACTGAGTGATGGGCTGAGGGAGGCATTTGAAGGTCAGACTTCTTGCAAACCTCCTTCCTGCAGCTGCTGGGTTACAGTGGTGGTCACATCTCACTTACCTTTGGGCAGCTATCTATATCCACTGCACATTTGCAGTCCTGCCATTCTCACCTGAGAGGCATCCCGTGGGACTCGGAGGTATCCCTCTCAAAAGATGGAACTGTAGGAAGAGAAAGTGGGGCTCACATTCCAGCTGTAACCCTTTGGGGTTGTGTGGCCCCTACACTGAAACTGGACTTCCTTGTATGCAAACGAAGACAGTCTTATCCTGCTCAAGGTTTTGCTGTGAGAATTAGTTTAAATGACATATAAAATGCTTATTATAATTCATAGAGTAGATTAGGTCCTCACCTTACAATCCTTTACTTTACCCAAGGGTAAGGACCTAATAACTGACCAGGTCTCATCCTGATATTTTTTGTTTATGAGCTGTGTAGGGAGAGACTGGAAGAAGTCGGGCTTATTAATCTCCATATAACCTGTAGAGTAATTAGAGTGTTTATTCTTGGCTCTTTGGGAAGAGGGAACTGTAATTACAGGACCAAATTAAATGGCATTATCTTTTATTGTCTCCTACTGTTCGTAAGTTTTCTTTGCCAAGTCCTTTTTAGGAATTGGAGATTTTTTTTTTTTTTTACTATACCAGTTCATCAATTTTCTCCTTCAGTGTCTAGATTCAGAATTTCTCCAAAGTCTCTGAGTGGAAAGTTTGTTGATATCTCTTGGGTAAGGTGAATTTGTGTTTGAAGAGTCCATTTTTGTTACCTACAGCAGAGGTTACCACCTGTTCCCTACAAACCCTAGCTCCTCTTCTCAGTGTAGAAGTCAAATGTCAAATGACTGTCTGGCCAGGCCTAGAGTTCCCAATCCATCACCTCCCCTCTTCCTTTGGTACATTAGGAGGGATCATGTATTCAGTTGAATGTGGGCAAGGGTTCATGTGCCCCTCCTGGCCTAAGGAGGTTCAAGAAAAGGGTACATCTGCTTCATTCATTTTTTTCACCTATTTGTAGCTTCATGGGGACACAAAGGAAGTCTTGAAAAGCCTAGAAGATTGCAGGATGTCAATCAAATTAATCCTGAATGACTGCATGGAGCAAATCCCAGCTCAGCTGCTGAGAAGTTTGGAATTTACTCGTGCTGGGTCCCTGAGATTCTAGGTGTATCTGGTACAGCAGTTATCTTTAGCCTAACAAGCACACAGCCTAATTTGCATCTGTTTTAACCCTGCCTAGTGGGATAGGAAAACATGTAAATGAATACATTTCAAAACGGTGCAGCGAATGCTGGTATAGAAGTAGGAAGACAGTACTGTGGTCACAGAGGACCAAGAGCGATTTTCCAGAAGGTCAATGGAAACTTCAGAGAGCAGGGGAAAGGTTGTTAAAGGTAAAAGGTATTTGCAGGTGAATGACAAGGAGTGCAAAACCGTTTTAGGCAAAAGCAACATTGTGAACAGATGCATGGCACCTGAGCAGGGACATGCATGGGTGGCTGTGAGAAGGTCTCCGTTGAGAAGGAGGTCACAGTTCAACAGGTAGACTAGGGAATACAGTCTAACAGCAGCCAGATGGGCCAGGTTGGATGGGGCCACGTTGGTATGCAGAATACCCTATGGCTTCACAACAGAGATTCCTACCAAGGCTTCTGGGTGAGGAAAGAATTCATAGAGGTTTCCCCCTCACAATGCTGGTGGCAGCATGAGGAGTTGATTTCAGGTGCGTATGGGGCTGACCTTGCTAGATCTGTATATGACGTTTGAGCATCAGAGACCACAGGAACACCTTCATTATGAGAATGTTCAGCCACAGTCAGGAGGATCCTGTGTAGCTCGATTTCATCCCCAAATCCCTTTGATGAAATTTTATTGGAGAATGTCTTTATCCCAGGGAAATTATAATGCTAGGCATCAGCTTAACATTCTGAACCACTTACTCCTTCACTCTGCTCATAGTTAGAAAAAGTGTCCTGTGGATTAAAGTGTCCCTTCAAACTCAACATGGCCCAAAGATCACCCTCAGGTATTCATGTTAGATAATCCTGCCTTACATCTGGTACAATCTTCTTGTTTTGCATGTGGATGTGTGTGTGTGTGTGTGTGTGTGTGTGTGTGTGTGTGTGTCTACTTTATTCACTGGTGCAGATTTGATCTAGCTAATGATTGTTTGTAGCCAGTGTAGCTTTCTCAAGGTATCCCATCTCTGCTTCTAAGAGCTGGAATTACAGGCAGACATGATGGGTTATGGGATCCATTATTATTAGTGTCTTGGGGATCTGAACTCTAGTTCTCACATTTTCCTAGCAAGTGATTTTCCCATCAAACTATCACCACAGCCATGAGTTCCAATCTATTGACCTGCATGGTGTCTGTCACCCGTTACCATGACAGTTATGATTCTAATGGTCAGTGAAATGAAAATGGGAGCTGCATCAAGAGGACAAGACTCAGGCAGTTCACACGGTACATGGAAGCTGTCAAGTCATCGGACAAGCCTCCCTTTCTGCAGCATTAGTGGCCATTGTCCTGTTCAGCACACACCCGCACCCTTGGGTCCTCAGTTCTGTACTGGTCCCTCATTTGTGTTATGAACTCTGAATTCTCTGCTTTGGAGAGGTTTACTGGTCCTCTGTGATGCAGCTAACTTATCTCTTTTGCAAGGCTTTCCCAGAACTTCCCAGACAGGTTTGACCTTTTCTTCCTTTGTGAAAACCAACTGTGAGCAACAGAGAAGAAAGAAGTTCGCATTGAAGGACCCGTTTCTTTGTTTTTAATATACATTTCGTAACACTGAACCACATTTTACTTTTCAGAATGCAGTTTGATAATGTCAAGCATATTCTGTAGGAGGAGGGCCCACTTGTTTGGCCCAGCCGCCCAGAACTGAAATAAGCATACAGAAATTGTATTAATTAAATCACTGCTTGGCCCATTAACTCTAACTTCTTATTGGCTAACTCTTACATCTTAGTTTAACCCATTTGTGTTTATCTGTATATGGCCATGTGGTAGTGGCTTACTAGCAAAGATTCAATATGTCTTACTCTGGTGGCAGCTCCATGGGGGCTCCCTGACTCTTTCCTTCTCCCAGCATTCAGTTCTGTCTTCTCCGCCTACCTAAGTTCTTCCCTATCAACAGGCCAAGGCAGCCCTTTGGGGCTTTTTTATTTTGTAAAACTCAAACTTTGTGCTCATAAACAACTTTCCATCCCCCATTTCCCACAGTCCATGGCAACCAGCATTCTAATTATTGTCTCCACGAGTGTGACTATTCTAAGTACTAGCAGAAGTGGAGCTATATGCTACTTACATTTTGTGACTGGTTTATTTTACAAAGTATTATGTCCTTAACTATCAAACTTCATTTTCATGGTAGCAAGTACCAGACAGAATTTCTTTCCAAGATTAAAAAAGTCTCTCTCTCTCTCTCTCTCTCTCTCTCTCTCTCTCTCTCTCTCTCTCTCTCTCTGTGTGTGTGTGTAAGTAAGAAGTCGGTGTTGGGTGTCTTCCTCAATAGCTTTTCACCTTGTTTCTTGAGACAAGTTCTCTCACTAATCCTATGCATCACTGATTCATTGAGACCTACTGGCCAGAAAACCCAGGGATTCCCCTTTCTTTGCTCCTAAATGCAGTTCTACAATGCTACACCTAATTTTTACCCTGGGATTGGAAGTTGAATGTAGGTCTTCTTTCCTGTACAGTGAACATGTTAGCAACTGAGCCATCACTCCAGCCCTGGATAATACTCTATTGTGTGAATGTAACACATTTGTCTATTCATCTATTGATGGGACATTTGAATAGCTCACACCTTTTGACTATTATGAATAATATAACTGTGATTACAGGGTATACACCTATCTCCTCAAGATGTTGCTTTCCATTCATCCATTTACCCAGAAGTAGAGGTACTGGATCACATAGCAATGCTTATTTAGCTTTTTTTGAGCAAACACTTTACTTTTTTCTTTAGTGATGACAATTTTTTTTGTACTTATCATACTCTCTCCCTGACTATTCAAACATTTTGGCCGATAAAGTTATATTCTCTATTTTGTGGTTGAGTTGTAGTTTTGATTTTATGTACATCTTTCATTAGTTTTTTTTTATTAGTTGAGCATTTAAACGATGTGTTTTGATCATTTTAATCCCTACTGTACCAATCTGTATTAGTTTCTTTCCTACTGTGTTAAAGCACCATGACCATAACACCTTAGAGAAGAAAGAATTTGTTTGGGCCTTTGCCTCCACCAGATTAGACTCTGTGATGGCAAAAAGGATGACTGAACGTGATGGTGGCAGGAACAACTGAAAGTTCACATCTTCAACCTCAACCTCAGTGAGGAAGCAGAGAGGGGGCAGGAGGATGGAAGGGGAGACAGAGAGAGAGAGAGAGAGAGAGAGAGAGAGAGAGAGAGAGAGAGAGAGAGAGAGAGAGAGAGAGAGAGAGAGAGAGGTGCATGACTTTGAAACCTTGAAGCCTACCTCTAGTGACATACTTCCTCCAACAAGGACACCCCACTCAAAAACCTATCCAAACAGCACCACTAACAAGGGACTAAGTCCTCAAACATCTGAGCCTGTGGGGGGCATTCTCACTTAAACCACTACACCCTTCATCATTGTGTCCTATTTAAAACAAAAATTCTTCCAGACCACTTTGTGTTGCTTAAATATTCCTAAATGTATAGCCTCCCTGGAGAGCGGTTAAGGTACCAGTGTCTACACTTTTATATTTTTGATTATGAGCCTAGCCTTCAACAGCTGAGCCATCTCTCCAGCCACAGAGTTGATAGTCTTAAGAGAAAACGTATCCCTTTCCCAGCAGCTAACAATTGTTAGCTAGTGGTAAGATTGTGTGCTTACTTCCCCTTTCCGTGCTGGGCTTTGATGACTTGGGCTTGTACAGGTTTGTACATGCTGCCCCAGCCTCTGAGTGTTCATGCATGCAGTGGACCTGCTGTATGCAGAAGTCATTGTTTTACTGCAGTCACTCACCATTGATTCTTATAGTCTTTCTGCCCACTCCTTTTGCAACCATCCTTGAGTCTTGTGGGAGATCACATATATGGTCATTTGGGGGCTGAGAATTCTGCAGTCCCTTATTCTCTATGCCTTGACCAGTTGTGGGTCACTGTATCATTCACTCTATCTACAGCAAGTAGACGCTTCCCAGGTGAGGGGTTAGAGGTGTATTGATCTATGGTATAACAATAAGTCATTAGGGGTTGGTTTAATACTATGTCTGTTTAGCAGCACAATAGTAGTAGATTATGACCACATTCTGATAAGAGAGCAGCAGATTCTTATTAGATATGTAATTTGCAAGTGTAGTCTCTCCTAATGCTATATTTTTTACTCTGTTGAGTTGTTCATTGAGGCACAAACGTTATCATTTTGATGTCATCCAACTTAGCTCATTTGTTCTAATAAAAGATTATGTGTTTGAGTCTTTGTCTGCATGAATATATGGTGCTATGCCTATGGTAGGTGTTTGCAGAGGTCGGAAGATAGTGTCCAAAATCCTGGAACTGGAGTTACAGGCTGTGGCAAGCTACATGGTGAGGTGCAGGAAGGAGTCAAACCCACGTCTTCTGTATGAACAGTAAGTGCTCTTAACTATGGAACCATCTCTCTAGCCCCCAGATTATTTATTTTTGAGGTTTTTTTTCACA
The DNA here is from genome assembly GCF_903992535.2 of Arvicola amphibius. Classification (NCBI taxonomy): domain Eukaryota; kingdom Metazoa; phylum Chordata; class Mammalia; order Rodentia; family Cricetidae; genus Arvicola; species Arvicola amphibius. Next base: position 44,358,030 of record NC_052052.2, on the reverse strand, counting down.
TGTGTTTTGTGTGGAATAGCCAAGCGTTCCTTGCCAAGTACAGGAACATGAAACTCCTTCATTTTCTTTTCTTCTGAAAGTTTAAGGTAGATGTTTTCATCATGGCTACACTGAATTCATCTGTGAAAGGTCTCAAGAAGAGCTCTGGCTTCATTCTTTATTAATGGATATTAGTTTTTAGTTTTGTCTTTATTTTGTTTCATTTTTTTTAAACATTTTCCAGGGACATAGTCCTTTCCCTTGTGAATGGTCTCTGCATCTTTGTTGAAAACTTTTTAAAAATATTTATTTTTCTTTCTTTTATTTTTCTATTTAAATTTATTTATTTATTTACTTATTTTACATTCTGGCTGCAGTTCTTTCAACTACATAAGCAAGAGTCTTGTTTTGGATTTTGGATGCTGTTCCATTGACCCACATGTTCATTTCTCTGCCAGCACCACCCTCTTTCTTGTATGTAGGTTTGTAATGAACTATGTAGGTTTGAAATCAGAAAGTGTGTAATTGCCAGCATCATTCCCTTTTAAGAGTGTTTTGGCTATCTGGGAGCCTCTTTTGATTTCCTTTGAAATTTAGTATAGATTTCTCCATTCCTGAAGCAATCACCATTGTGATTTTAATAGAGATTAAATGCATAGACTGCTTGGGTGGTACTAATGTCTTAATAATATTAAGTCTTGCAGAGACATGGGGTGGCTTTCCATTTGTTTGTGTGCTAGGGAACCATTTCTTTTGAATGAGCTGAGAGTGGACTTCTGTATTCCATTTACCCGAATGCTTTCCTACGCGAGTACGCAGACATGAGGGTCTGGACAAAGTGTGATTCTGTGGAGACCCAGACTATTCCTCTTTATGATGCTCCTGTATGTAGAAACCACTTAGCTACCCAGGTTTTCCTTTTTTATTTGTTCCTAGAAAATATAGCTCAATTTTATAATTATATCTGATTGTTAAAATATCACAGCTTGGAACACACACACACACAAGCACGCAATGCGTGTGCCTACACACATTGCACACATGATCTTTTCTTTAGGTCTTAAATTTATACTACAATTAACAATAACTCCAACTCATATTTACTTATTGCAGACACTGTCATATTTAGTCTTTAGTCCATTGGATTGAAGTGTGTTTTTAAAGGAATAATTTTTAATTGAACAATATAAATTGTTATCAGCCAAGTTATAGGTATGGATAGTGCAATTTGGAGTGTTTGGTAACTTCAACAGATCACACTAGCCATAAGTGACAGAGTCAATATTCAAATTAGACTTCTCTGAGTATAGTACCCAAGCTCCAACTCCACTCTTCCAACAAGACTGAATCACTCCTGATTTACAAACTAGTTAGAAAAGGGTGATTGAATATATATCTCTATAACTATCTCATCCTGACCAGAAATGATAGGGCCAAACATTCTAGGGATGTGATCTAAGGCTTTGTGGTAGTTTGAATGTCATTAGCCCCATAAGCTCATGGGGGAGTGGTACTATTACGAGGTGTAGCTTTCTTGCAGTAGATATGGACTTGTTGGAGGTAATATGTCACTGTGGTGATGACTTTGAGGTCTCATATATGCTCAAGCCATGACCAGTGTCTCAATTTATTTCTTGTTGTTTTCAGATCAAGATGTAGAATTCTCAGCTCCTTCTTCAGCACTATGTCTACCTGCACACTGCCGTGTCCCACCATGATGATAATGGATTAAACCTCTGAACTGTAAGCCAGCCCAAATAAATGTTTTCCTTTATAAGAGTTGCTGTGGGCATGGTGTCTTCACAGCAATAGAAACCCCTAGTCAGGCTTCTTGAAATAAATAGGACTCCACAGGTAGACTCTGAATACATTATGTGTAAACATGAAGGATTCTAAGAGAGGGTTCTTGGAATTTTCTCACCTCAGGATTAAAAAACAAGAGGGCTCATACCTTGGGTTCTTGTTGGATGCTTCTGTAGTCCTTTTGAGATTTGCTTATACTGATATCTACTTGGCATCCATTTCTCAGGAGGATCCAGGACTTCAGTGAAGGATAACCTTACATTCCTTCCTCTCCTCCCTCGTGATCACAAAAACAGATTTCTTGATCACAGCAAAAGACAAGCTAAATCCAAGACAGGCAAATGAAACCTTTTTGGAGACTTTCTCAAGAGACATGTGGTGAAGAATACACATTCATAATGTGAGCTGTAAGCTGGAGGCATTTGGAAGTATTTCTGCTGACCTACTGAGAAGGAAGTAGGGTGATCAATCTACAAAGAGCAGAAGAACAGACAAAGAAAAATCCCCAGTGGCATTGTTTGAATACCTCTGTCTCCAACCAGACCACGAGTAAGACACTACTTTAACACTAGCTGGGGCAACTAGTAAATTTATTTTATAAGAAAATTATTAATTTTATGCATTTACTTTGTGTGTCACGTTTGTGTGCATGTCTGTGCAATGTATGTACTTGTGTGTATGCACAGGTGAGTGTGCATGGAGGCCAGAGAGTGATGTTGAGTGCCTTGCTCTATCAGTCTATCTAATTTCCTGGAGACAGAGTCTTTCACTTAAGTCAGAACTTGTCTGGTGGTCAGCAAGCCCCAGTGATCCTACTGTCTCCACACTCCACAGCTTTGGGGTTCCAGGCATGTGAATACAACCACATCAAGTGTTTTAGATGTATGCAGGATTGGAATACATATCCTAATGCTTGTGCACCAAGTGCTTTTTCTCACTGAATCATCTCTCTCTTGCCCCCTCAACTCCCTTTCTGTGTAGGTTGTTCTGAACTGACATTCTTCTAATCCGGTGCAGAAGAGAAGAAACAAGATAGAGCTCAGGAAGAGTGTAGACTAAACATTGGGTCTTCATTCCATCCTTTGTTAGTTGGGAGCCTTCTGCAAAAGTCTCTGAGTTATCTGCCCCCTCATTTCCTTCTTCATCCGTGGAATCATGTGAGCTTTGTGATAAATGAATGAAAATAAAATCCTAGAAGATGAGAACCTGGCGCCCATGGTTGTTCTACATATGCAAATCTATAGACTACTCAGCAGCTTTGGGAAGGATAGGAACCACTCTTTGATGATGAAGAAAACGAGACTCAGCAGGGAGATAAGATCTGACTGGGTAGCCCTTAAGTTAACATGCCAAACAGGGGCAAATACCTGACTCCTGGTCAATTCACGGAGTTGCTGTTTCCTGGACGTGGAGGGAGGACCCACTCTTGCTCCTTCCGGCTGTCTCCCCCTTGCTGAGCCATGTGTGGAATCCTTTCCCACCCCCTTCCGCCAGGGGAGGCTCCCTCACATCCACCACCCTGTAGGGAGAGTGTCAAACAGCTGCAGAGATGCTAAGATGCCAGGTTGGATTTGTTCAGGTGGATATAATAGCATCAGACTAGCATGGATCTCAAATATTGAATCACAATTCTTCAGACATCTTTGTGTTTAAATCATAGCCCTGTCAAACTCACATTCAATATGCACTAATTAATGCTCCCTATGAATTGTACCCCATTCTCTCCTTGGTGTGTGTGTATGTGTGTGTGTGTGTGTATGTGTGTAGACAGAGATTCCTACAGATCCAAGAGATCTGAAATAAGCATCTGTCATTGTTACATTCAGTGCTTGGCTCGCTGTGGCTGATGGGTGTTTCTTGCATAAGAGCGGTGGGTACAAGTTATTAGACAAATATGAATCATTTATGAGGAAATCACCTACAGCAAATGAAGCTAATATATTTTTTAGTATCCCTCAAAGCCAAGATCTGAAGCTGAGTTGAAGAGGTAAAGCCAAACTCAATGTGTAAATTCATATTCCAACCCTGACAATTTTTATCATACTTTTCCCTTCTCATTTGGAACGAAGGGGTATTTCCAGCAAGAAGTGGGATTTGAGAGTGGGAGGAGAATATGCTGGGCTCTTTAAAGTGGAATATCCACAAAATCTCTTTACAGATAGAGTGTGTTAAGTCCTATTGGTCAATGAGGTGTTCTAGGAAATGACACATCTCTGGATTAAGAAACTAGAGTCCTTGTCTACTGAGTTGTTGCTAGGTACTCCTGGGAAATAGAAGACATGCTGTCAATGTTTGTCTTTTATGGACCAAGGAAGGCAGATGAACATTAGACTTGTTTATAACCTGTGGGGTAGATTGAAATGTAATGTCAAGGGAATTGGAAAATAAAACTATTTCCAAGATCCTTGACCCTAGAGTAAAGTAGAATTGGTAAAAGTTTGACTAACCAAAGAACAGTGCTTTCCAATGTTGGGAGAGAGGACTGAAGTATTAAACACAGGGGGAAGAGATGAAAAGAGAGATTTCATTTTGTTGTTGACCAATCTGGAGTTGACCAGTCTGAGTTCTCCAGCTCTGTGCTGTTTGATTGTAGGCAAGCCATACTACTTCGCTGGGCTGTTTTGTTTATTGAATTGGGAATACATCCAAAGCATTCCTATGAGGCTTACATCTCATGTGAATATTATATATCTTATATGTAAAGTGTTTTCATTCATTTGCTACATCATTTTCTTCTTCCCATTCCTAACAATTCTACTTTTTGCCTCCATCATGAAACTCATCTGAACTTTTATGAGTTATTTCACATGGTATGTAATGCTTTAGAATTATCTGTGTTTGACATATAACCTATCTTCTAAGATGGAAAATCACAGCAAAGGGAACATAAAGGGCAATAGGCTTATCAGTTATAGGAAAGACAGCTAACTGAGCATGAGAATCTCTTCTTCTTCTTCTTCTTCTTCTTCTTCTTCTTCTTCTTCTTCTTCTTCTTCTTCTTCTTCTTCTTCTTCTTCTTCTTCTTCTTCTTCTCCTCCTCCTCCTCCTCCTCCTCCTCCTTCTCCTCCTCCTCCTCCTTCTCCTCCTCCTCCTCCTTCTCCTCCTCCTCCTTCTCCTTCTTCTCCTTCCTCTTCTACTTCTCTTTCTCCATTTTCTTCTCTTAAATATATTAAGAATACAATAGTCACTGGGAAGGAGTTACCCAACGAGACAGAGATTACATTTTTTAGAATCCTTGAATTTGGGTAGTGCTACATACTTAGTTCTCACTGATGAAATGTGAGCATAAGAGGTGCATGTCACTTCCAGTGAGCAGATAGGTCTTCTCTATTTCCTGATCTTGATGTAGACAAGTTGGAAGCTGTGATGACTGGTATTCCCTGTCAGGTTGACCTGATTAAGAATCACCTGGGAGATTAGTAAAATACATCTCTGGGTCTATCAAGGAACGTCCAGGCACAACCATATAACAGAGGCTCTGGCGTAGTAAATGGAGTGATTCTTGGTGGGTTCATAATATTGGACCTCCAATAGGTCACTGGTGGCATGTGTCCGGGGTCCATATTTTGCCCTGACCTCTTTATGTATTCTCATTTCTCTGCTTTCTTCTCACGAAGGAGGGAAGTATTAGTCTCTTCCGCACATCCTTGCCTCCACGTTCCTGCTCGAGCACCAGGGGCAGATAGACTGTGAACCAAAGCATTTGAAATCAGGAGCCCAAGTAAATCTTTCCTCCATGAAGTTGTCTCCACAAGGTATTCTGTCACAGTGATGAGGAAAGGTGCTACCACAGGAGTGCATAGCAGACACATGTACCTTATGCCCCGGCTCACAACCTTGTTGCCAACCACCAACTGATTATGAAAATCAATGTTAGATTTGAGCAACCAATGTACTTGTAGCACATCTGAGCCACACACGCTAGATTTCTTTGTCGTAACATCTATTGTTCTTGCTCAAGAGGACAGACTGTATCTATTTATGGAGGAGGTGGAAGCCACACATCACCAACAGGATCTAATTACCAGTAGCCATGGATTGATTGGGGTGAGACTAGATGGCCTCCGAGGTCTCCTAATGTCCTGATGTAATAGCACCAGTGTCCTGGGTTTAATGAATATGTGCTGTGCTCTAGACCCTGTGCTAAGCACTCTGTACCAGGGGTCCCTTTTGGACGTTGGACAACCCTATGAAATGATGCTAAGTAGGTTAATGGTTGCTGGCAAGCATAGGAAACAGGCAGGATGAGAAGGGAGTTCAAGCGACATGGGTGGAAATGCCACAGTACAGCAGCTGAATTCACACATCCCCTTGTTGGGGCTTTTAGAGATTAGATAGCACCATTTTATAGATGGATAAAATTAGAGCTCTCCAAAAGTTTGTTCAAGGGTCACTTGTTCCATTAATACGCTTTTATTCACTGTTTACTGTGATGCTACATGCTGGACTGGCCACAGGCAATTACAGAGCGATCGAGAGAAACGTGGGCCTTGACATGTTAGAACTTACAGCCCCGCAGCTGCATCATGAGGCAAGCGAGCTGTCAGAGAGATTGATTCAACAGAACTGGGATGCCCACATATTGAGAGCCCTGCCACTGGGCAGATGGTGTTGGGGCACATGATTTCTGGGGCCCTTTCTTTCCCTCAGGGGCAGAATATACAATAGGTGAGTGGGTTGAAAAGGTCTGCTGGAAGGAATCAGGGGACAGAGCAAACAACTGGCAAGCAAAAGGGAAATGGAGCCAGGTGGAGAAATGACGTTTTCTATACCTAGAATCCGTTCTCTAGTAATTGTTCGACAAATAGCAGCTATCATCAATTACTATTAAAAACAATTTCTGCATTATACAAATATCTCCAAGTGTTTCTTATCCACTGAGCGGCACTGTTTGCAGTTCCCAATAAACAAGAAGGGTCATTATTTATGAACTGGCTTCTGTTTCCCGTGTCATCTCACTCAGTATGCCATTTTGCATATTTTCCCATGTAACTCTGCAGTAATTTTACAAGGTAGAACATCAGTTGGGGTAAGTCAGGCTAGTATTCAGCAGCGAACACTCCTCAAGTCTAGGTGGCTTGTGGAAGCAGAACTTGCTTCTCCCTTGTGCTGCGTATTCATCAAAGGTCCACAGGTGCCCCTCTTTGGTGTGATGCATCCCACTCTGGGACTCAGAGTGACAAGGAGTCTACTCTGCATATTGAGGCTGTCACTGCCACAGTGTCACGGATGGGAAGGAGAACATGGGGAAGCACATTCTGTTCCCAAAGCTTCTTGTATCTGGAAGTGCCACATGTCACTTCTGCCCATAATTTTCTTTGGACAAAGCAAGACCGACTCCTCGCCTGAGTGTAACTAGGATAAGGCAATATGATCCCGACACATCCCAAGAACCATCCAGTTTGTAAATGAGGCACGCGTGGGCTTTGTGAGGAGGAGACACAACTTGTTGGAAGGCGGACTACAGGTAAGAAGATGTGGATCCCATCTCTTAGACTGCAAGTCTTGTCCCTCAGTTCTCTACCTGTTCCCTGGCTGTCTCCTTCTATCTCCTCACAGACCGTCCGGCACCTTCTCTCCACTGGCTCCTTCTCAGTGGCGACACTCAGTGTCTTTGTATTTTAAGTGACCCCAAACTTCTCCTCTGCCACATATGTCACTGCATTAGCTCTCGACCCAGGTCACTAGTGAACCTTTGGGAAACACTTTCCAAGTGTTGGTCACTTTGCCCCCATGCCCGTGTTCTGGATTCTGCCCGTACCACTCTGCTAAACTGTCTCTCTGTAGATGGCAGACCTCAAGAGTCTCCTGGAAACCTTGATTCTTCAGCAGCACAGAAACTGCTGAGTACTCTCTCAGCTTTCACCATCTGTACCTTTGCCTCACAGGGCCTCTTCTCGTGGCTTTCCTCCTCTAACTCTGGCCATACCCCTCAGTGTCTTCCTTTCCCCGGTACTGTTTTGATCATGCGTTTTTTAGAGTACCCAGCCTCTTCTGTCATTATTTCACACACTCATTCTCTCTGAGGAATCCCATAACTCACCCCTTCCATTATCTCAGCAAGCTGATGACTTATTGGAGCCCGCATTAAATGGGCTTTCCTACGTTATTCTATACTGCTGTGTGAACTCTGTTGCTGCAGAATCCTGTTCACTCCCCTGGGAGGAATACCTCTGCCTGCCCAAGAAACGCCTCCTGCAAGATATCCCCACACCCCAGCAAAGCAACTCAACAAGCTCCAGGGCATTATGCATACAGCCCATCTTTGGCCAGGAGACCTTCTTTACTGTGAGCACATTTGATAATAGTGCATATTCTGTATGTTTATCACTGTTTGCCCAGCCCTGCCTTGAACCTTGAGTTGTCTTAGAACAAACGCTTCAGAGAGGCCCAGAACAGAGCTCTTGAGCAGAATAGCCTCAAGTCCCTGTTCTGATGAATCTTGAATCCAGCTTCAATCCCTCAGCAACAGTCACTGGTGGATAGAGATGGCGTCTCAGTGCCAGCTAGTTTAGGCCTAATACATCATGGGTAAACAGACCCAGGTGCCTTCTGGACACCACTGCTCAGAGTTTCTATAGGGATTTTTTTTTTAAAAAAAGAAACTTTTATTTTAAGAAAAGTTATGAAATGGATGGGTTTTTAATTGACTCTCAGGAAATCTGAGGGATTGGTCTTTCCTCCAAAATTGAAACTTATCATTGAGTTATTGTTAGAGTCATTTCTCTCTATGATTTTTATGTAGAAGGGATTTTCTTTGTATACCTTCCTAGTCATTTTTACCCCTTCTCTACTGGGGGCAGGGGCTAAAAGCAGTTTTCTGAATGGTGACTCTAGAAACACTGACTGGGCATGCTCAGTGCAATAACCACTTTTCTTGCTGTTGTCACCACCCGCCTCTGCTTCCTGCTCAACAGGAGGGCAGATGTTCAAAGAAAGACCTCTGTGCTCCCACTTTGGCTAGGAGACTATCACCTTTTATTGTGGGCAAGGTTGGTGTGTTTAAAGGACTACAGGGGTCTGAGCTTGACGCTGGCCACTGAAGAAAAGCTATGAAAAGCTTTGCTACTCTGTCTGCAAAGGTGTAGAAGCCAGCTGCTGAGCACAGGGTCCTTCGTCTTGCAAGAATCCCTCATCTTGCAAACCCTGCTGCTTTTCTCTTTCAAAATGGTAGCTCCTTAAGTGTTCTTATCCACATTTGTAAACAAAACCAGAACAGTTTTGGAGACAATGTTGTAATCAGGTGCCCTTCTTTCTAAGAAATGGCTGTTGAACTCTTCTCAGTTTATTCCAATGAGTGTTCTGGCCTTTAACCAATGGCTTTTAATAAACTGTAAGACAGATAGGCAGAAATTGTAGGAAAAAAATCAGACATGTCACCTCTTTTCCATTTGCCCAAGCTGTATGGAAGTCCATTTACCCTTATCAATTTCTGTTTCCTAATTTCTCTTAAGATACAAAGTATGCAGTACTTTTTTTTAAATCCCAGGCCCTGGTCACAATGTGGCAAGAACCCTGGCAGAACAACTTAAGGGAAGAGCATGGCTCCTTTCTTTTGCTCATGGATTCAGATACATAGTCAGCTATGGTTGTAGGGACCCTGTCATGCTTACAGTGTGTCTTCTGTACATTTTGATGGATCAGGGAGCAAAGAGAGCTTGGACCGGAAGTGTGACATGACTGCATCCGTCAGCCTATGCAACCAGCTTGTCACTATGCCCCCAAAACTGATCCTCTAAGTGGGGACCACGTTTTCAAACACACTAGCCTATTGGGGACATTCCACATCTAAATCATAGCACTGAGCTCAGATCCATCTTCCTTCTCTCTTTCTGGTCTTCTGGACCTCTCCTCTAGGTCCAAGCCTCCTCAAATGCAAAGGGATTTAATCACACCCCTAGCCTCACAGCGTTACTGTGTGTGGTGGTTAAATGAGCGAGAGCCTTTCTCAAGAGCTGTGTATGTGCTCGCCATCACCACTGCTTTATACAGAAACTGGGTGTCTGTCCTGTGCCAGGCCTGTACCACTAGGATGCACAGCTCACAGCTCACACTAGGATGCTGCTCTCTAACCTGCGGGTGATCTCTACTTAGAGAGGACATGAGATTCCAAGGCTAATGGTGTTACCATCAGGCTTGAGGACAGAGACATATGCTTGAAGAGCTGGGCAGTTCATAGAGGATGAGGTTACAAGTGACTCCGACATACCTTCATGGCAGTCTTTAAAGAGGAGAGGCAGCTCCAGAAACGAGCCCTGAGTGTTGAGCATTGTTTGACTAGATCAGAGGCAGAGAGTTAAATGGAGAGGCAGGGGGAACCTTTCCCAGAACCTTTAAGGAAACTGAAGTCAGAAGCTAATTCTTGCTCATCCCTTCAATTCACCCAACCACATGTAGGCCTGGGCCCATGGTGCTTGTCTCTGAAGCCAATTTCTCTGCTGGACTGTTTGCAGGATCAGCTGGAGACCTTCCAAGGAAAGGTGGGACATGTGAACACGTTGGGAGATCTACTGTAGGTGACTTTTCCCACCTAATGTAACCTATATGTCTGCGCCAACAGTAGTGTGGTCTTGTTTGGCAACAGAGGAGATTACAGCCCAAGGAAGTTAAGCAACCTGTCAAAGGACATGCAATGGACACACCCACCCTGTCATTATCTATGGAGTGTCAGAGGCCTGGCTGAGGAGGGAACTAGGGCAATGTTGATTTGTAGACCTAATACCTGTACACACACACACACACACACACACACACACACACACACACACACACACACAAACTCAATTTTCTTCCAGAGGCCCAGATCCCTAAAGGACCATTCTCCATATAGACTCCCTCTAAAATGCCCACCAACCTGCAATAGTACAACTGGTCTGGCCCCGTGAGGATAACAAACAAGGAATTCACTGGACTCTGTGTGTGTGTATGTGTGTGTATATGTGTGTGTTTCCCCATCTAATCACTAAATCTTCCTCTCTGACCAGTTCCCTTCCAATACTTAATACTCCTGTCCAGTTTTGCAGCCTTTACTCTATAACCCACACAATTTCCAGGAATCTCAGAGGCCACTTTGTGTACTGCCTAGGGTATTTAGAGCATGAGCCCAGAGAGGGTAAGTATCTGGTTTAAGACCACACAGTGCCATAGTGGGAGAGCTGGAATTAGAACTCTCATTTAGCCCATACTATTGGTAATCACACACTGTTCATTTTGTGAAGAAGTCTCCAAGGAAACCTTTCAAAATGTCTCAGGAAGGTGATTTAAGATGATTTTCTTTTTCCCTCTCTTTGCTTTCTGAACTCCGGAAACAGATTGGACTGAACAACTGAGCAGTGGGGAGGCAAAGTAAACAGAAGGGGTACCTCATGCCCCCGGCGTGTCTGTTGTCTGTGGCGACCGTCACTGCCTGCGAGGCTGACAGACACAGCCAAGCCTACTCCTTCACAGGGTTCTCAGACTCCTTCTGGTCTGTGAAGAGACCTGTCGTGGCAACGAGAAGACAGGACAGCCAATGCCTGCCTGTTTGCCTCCTTCAATTATTCTTGTCTGTATCTGGGTGGTGGTGGTGTTGGGGAAAGCTTCTCCTGAAACAATGGTACACATTTGAAATCCAAATCAGCAACTCCTTACGTGCCCGTGGCACCCGTTTGACACAGAATTCATAGTTTGGCATCTAGGAAGAGGTCCGAGATCAAGTGGAAGGGGTCTGGACCTGATGGTTTATAGAGACTGAGTTCCAATGACCGCAGAGTGCACTAACTCCCTCTGAGCCTCGCCTAATGGGTGTAATCTCCTGGATTCCACTCTCCATGTTTAGCTGTCCCAGCCAGACGATTTAATGGTGGGTGTCTCCTTTTAGGGCTGGTTAAACAATCAGTCAAGACACTAAAAGTTGTTCCCAGATGAGTGCACTTTAGGAAGGGTTTTTGTTGGTGAAGCAGGGTTTTAGACAGATTTGAACATAAATGAAATGCCTTTGGAGAGAGGAGAGTATGCAAGGGAGATTCCCCTACCTGTCCCCAGTGCGTACCACAGATAACAGCTGTCACTTTACATGTGCTATGTCCTGGCCAGAGCAGAAAGAAAGTAGCCCACCGGGCCCCTTGAAGCCTCAGTCACAGAGATGGGGAAGAGACGGAGCTTTCCTGAGAAGAAAGGTTGCTCCTACCTGCCTACAGAAAGAGCTCAGGATATGCATGATTTAAGGCTTTGTGGACAGAGAGAAGAACAGATTTTAGATCATCCCTGTCCTCTCAGGTTACCTCGTATACTACACGGGCTGCTAGGTCACCTGCAGAAGCTCTGTCCAGACTCATGCACCCTCTGAGCTGTCACCTGCTTCATTCCTGGGTTTTTGCAGATGAGCCTGTAGGCGCTGGGTTTTGCAGTCGAGGCTAAAGTTTTAAGTTCTCATTGCACACATCTCACTCTGAGCACAGTGCCCGCCCGAAGCACACAGTAGGCTCTGACTGAGCACAGGCAGGGAGATGGGATTACTCAGGTCACAATGCTCCACTGCATAATTCAATGACTGTTCTTTGCAGGAATGAATGAGCTTACAGGCTAGTTGTGAAAACAAGACATAAATCCCCATGTGAAATGTTTAATAACAATAAAATGTTCAAATCAGAGTTCAATACAACAACTCAAGAGATGGCGCAGGCAACCATAGAGTGTTGAATTAATTGCCAGGCCATGATTTTTATAGGAGTTCAGAAAGGTAGAGGAGATCAATCTGCGGGCTTCGTGTCAGAAGGCCTCCGATAGACTCTCGATTATGCACTTAACCATCACGTCCGTTCATTCATCAAATGTTTCCTGAGCCCGTATTAGTGCCAGCTAGCTTGCTAGACCCTAACAACGCAACAATTAAAAAAAATGCTGAGCTCCCAAGGACCTGATGAGCATCAGAAGGAGCGAGAACATGAAGGAGAAAGTCAGGAACTAGAGGGGTGCGTTCACTCATGGAGACGGTGGGACAGAACTAATGGGAGATCACCAACCCCAGTTGGAATGGGACTGATGGATCATGCGACCAAACCCGTCTCTCTGAATGTGGCCAACAAAGGGGGCTGACTGAGAAGCAAAAGACAATGGTGCTGGGCTCTGGTTCTTCTGCATGGACGGGCTCTGTGGGAGCCTTCTCAGCTTGGTCGATCACCTTCCTGGACCGGGGGGGAGTTGGGAGGACCTTGGTCTTGGCATGGAGTGGGGAACTCTGATGGCTCCTTGGCCTTGAGGGGGAGGGAGGGGAGGTGTGGGTGGAGGGGAGGGGAGGGAAGGGGGAGAAGGGGGGGAGGGAAGGGGGAGGAGGAGGGGAGGGAAGGGGGAGGAGGAGGGAAGGAGATGGAAATTTTTAAAAAAAAAAAAAAAAAAAAAAGAAAAGAAAAAAAAAAAGAAAAAAAAAGAAAGAAAGAAAAAAAAAATAAAAAAAAATGCAAGACCCACAGGCTTGGAGAGCTCACAAGATAGTGGGAGAAGGCAGTTTGAGAAAGAAAATATAAATATACTGCTATGTGATGTTTAGTAGGACCTAGGACTGGGCTTGGTGGGTGAATGCTCACAGTCTGTGTATCATGGACTGCAGTATTGTAACCGATGCTTTGAATCTCCAACGAACACATTCTAAACAGTCCCCGCAACTCAACGTTAGGAATCCTCTAGAGTGCTCACCTTTTTGTCTCTCTACATCACCCCACCCCTGTCTTGCCTCCTTTTCTGTTCTCCAGTCTTCCAGAAGCCTTCAGGAGCATTGTTCCATCCAGCTGCCGGTAGGGATGTTGGTGGGTAACAAAGAAGACCAGGAAGCAGAGTGTCAGTGGCAAGAACAGGCCCAGCTATCTTCAGAAATCCCTAGAGCTGCCTCATCACAATCCTGTGCTTATCCCAGTCACTCCAGTTTCCTCCTCAGTCACGTGCCCAGAGACTCTTAGGTACCAGTACAATGGCACTGAAGGTTGTTCCAGAACGCCAGTGTAAGAGGATACAAACCCTCTCTCCTTGAGGAGGAAGCATATGGCTCCCGCTTTTCTCTCTTTCTCAAGGAAGGACTAAACTAAGGAGACCAGGAAGCAAAGAATGTTAGTGGCAAGAACAGATCACATCACAGACCCTGGAGATGAACTCTGTGGTCACAGGTTCCCACAGCATGGAGAGATGCAGAGGAAGGCACCCAGCCATTGGTACCAACATATGTAAGCAGCAAATGCTGACTGTTTTGACTTTGGAATGTGACAGCTCGATTTCTGTAGGTCTCCATTCCATATTTACAACATGGACATTGTGATTGCTCTCATATTTAAGTTGTGAGAACCAGATGAAGCGGGATAGGGGTTTGATGACTAGCTGTCGAATCAGAAGTAGAGGCCCTGGATGGTTCCAAAATCATTCAGTAACTTGCTTACTAGCCAAAGCAGAAAGCACTGTTGCTGTGACTTCCAGTGTATCTAGTCTGTACTAGCCAACTGGGGTGGCCCTTCCATTTGTGGGCAGACGTATGAACCTCATGTACCGTCTGTAGTAGGTTTCTGTAACATAAACCGTTGTATGCGTCTCATCCATGACCAACAAGTGTGGGCCCCGGCAGGTGAGTACCCCTCAAGATGAAGGACTCACAGAGATGGGTAGATCTCTGCCAGAGTCTATAGCACTGGTCAACGAGGCAACAATTCAGAGATGATGTACCGCCCATGATGGACTCCACAGTGGGAGCAGTGAAAGAAGCCCATTGCATTAGGGCCGCGGAATTAAACACTGTTGTGTTGCATAGCAGTCCGTGCAGCATTCTGAAGATGAAGGGCCAATAATAGACAGCAACCGTTAATGAAGGAAAGGGTAGAATCAAGAGACTATCTTGCTAACACTAGGCTTTGGTTACAGGGCAGGGTCAGAAACAGTGTGACCAGCAGAGTCACTGTGCTCTAGACATCTCTTGCCCTTTATCAGTAAGCAATTCCTGTCTTGTTTGCTGCTGATCCCTGATAGGGACACTGAATCCTGCCCTCTGTCAATCGGCTGGGGTACTCTCTGCTCCATACTGATGAAGCACCCCAAATACACTGGATACTGAGGGATCAGGCCTTATCCTACCTGTCCTTGGACCTTATCCTACCAAATGTGGGCTATACCAGCTTTCTAAATCAGGCTGTGATGGGAATCAGTATGGGATCAGGAAAAGGGAACAGGCATCCATGTAAGAAACACCAGTGTTTAGGTTTTGTCCTCAGTGGATCCTGCTCACTGGGTTGGCTCAGTACTCGTTCTTTTCTTGGCTAAAGGTCACCTGCCTTTAGGAGACTTCCTCCTTTCTGTTCCACACTGCCTGGTGGAAGAATTGGCCTGGTACCTGGCAGAGCTCATCAGACCAGCTTTTACCCTGGCCACGGCATTTAGGCATGTGACCTAATGTAGGAGAAGTGAACTTTAAAACTCCCGGAGACAGAGACTAGGTCTTTGAGATGATGCAAGTCTAGAACTCTCTGTAGCTATGACCCACCCTCCATTTATAGATAAGCAGCCCTCTATACTGGAGAGAATACAGGGAGGACCAGAAATCAATAAACACAGAGGAGGGAGCAGAGAAGATGGGGCGGGGGCAGAGGGGAGAATGTGAGAGGAAAGAGAAAGGAAGGAAGGGAGAGAGGGGAAGGAAAAAGGAGGGGTGTGGGTGGGAGGGAGGAAGGGAGGGGGGAAGATGACATCATCAGAATTGGTGGACATCCAAGATGGCTTCACCCTGAACTCCTGCCAAATGACAGGAGCCCATAAATTCCCTTTGCCTTGAGCTGGAGAGATGACTTCTTTCAGTAGGTGGGCAGGGTAGGAGCAGCTCTGGAGGAAGAAGTAACTGCATTTCTACAGACAGTGAGGGAGAAAAGCGAGAAGGTTTCTGAGCAAGAATGCTATCTATGCCTGTCCTTATGGCAGCTTTTTAGGATCCCCATCTCCATTGTCTCTGTGCTAATACACATGAGAAAGGGGACTGGGTGTGGATCTAGCCACATTTCCCTGTGGCTATCTGAAGCGTGTCTCAGGGTGGTCCTGTCTCCTCTGCAGTCTGTGAGTCCTGCCAGCGGTCTTGTTACTCCCATGTTTTCTCCCTAGTCATTAGCCACAACACTCACGTTTTTATGTCCGTAGTCTGTGTTTTCGGGCTTCCCGAGTTATTTCATCTGCATGATCACACTTGGTTCCCAGGGCATCTGAGGTGACACTAGGGCTAGGATGGTCATATGGCCAGATGGGGGTTCCTAAGGGTGTTCTTGGTCTTTGGGCAGCATCGGAGTGACGTTCCTGCAGCAGGGTGGGGACAGAAGATGGAGATAATATTCTTGCCCAATCTTTCAGTCTTTAAAAATTGAGGCAGAGTCTCACAGTGTACTGGGATAGTCTTTGAACATATCAGCCTCTTGCTTCTGTCTCTGGTGTTAGCTGGGTTTACAGCCCCAAGACCCACAACCAGCAGGATCCGTTATTTGGTTTTACAACACTACAGTGGTAAGGTTTAAGTCCATTGCTAAGACTGTAAAGCCTTTAAGATCTCTTCTGAATTTCAACAGCTTAAGTTTGGGGCTTGGAGAAAGTTGAAGAGAAGTGTAATGTATTGAACTGGATACATGGGAAGGGATGGACTGCTTAGAAATCCTAAATTCTAGACCCCAGCTGTATAACTCCACTAGGAGTAAAGACATCTAACAGTTACAGATCTGAGAGGAAGGGAGTCAGGTCCCATCTCTGGGACTTCTCCCTAACTGGCTTGTGCTCCTTTATCTGTCATAGGTCACCGTATCTAATTATGTGTTTTACCTCCTGGAGCTTTAGTGGCCTGGTACAGGGGATCCTGTGGTTTTGGGAAGCTGCTGTGGTCACTTATGTAAGGGACTGATCATGTTTCTCAGCTAATCTCTTAGCTTTCCGTTGCTAAGAGAGAACAGCCTACCTGTTTTCCTCTTCTGCCATCTCTGGCTTTACGAACACCCCCCCCCCCGACTCCCAGGCCCCTTTCCTTTCTATTTTTATAGCTTGAGAGCGTCATATGATGATGTCCTGTATGCTTCAAGCTAGATGAGTGTAGCAGACAGGAAAACATCAGACAGATCTAAAGAAAATGAAAATCTGTTCTGTGCTTGAGAAGATGGCAGACGGGTTCAGGGACCAGTGTTGTGAATGCAAGCATCTCCACATACCTGAGAGAGACATCTGGACTCCATGGACTTTCCTCTCTTGGTTTGGAGCAGGACAATTCCAGGAGAGGCTATCCCTAGATGGAGATAGAGGGCTTGTGAGGTACTCGGGAGGCTCCTGGGGACCCAAAGTAAGGAGATCATACAGATGGAATTAGCAGTCATTTAGTCTCCTGGATGTACCTCCCTTGTACCATTTCATCATCACAGAGTTTATGAGAATAATTTATCACTGCATCTTCTGGCTGAGGAAAAAGATATTCAGAGAGTGGGCTGGGGTGACTCATGTTCAGGCTCCCTGAATTTCTCATCAGTGTCTCTTTCTCCCAGTTGCTTGTTGGAGTGAGAGAAGTTGCCGTGGCTATGGAAGCTAGGGGATGAAGAAGGACGTTTACCCAGCGCTGCAGGAACCTCTTACTGATCACTCTTCCAATGGCATCTGCCCAAGCGCCTCCAGTTTGCTTTCTGCAGAGCAGCCAGAGTGAACTTCTACCAATAAACCCCACAGTAAACACCCCAACACTCACGACCCTAGCCCCAGTTTAGAATCTGACTACCTATTGGCCTCTGTAGAGGTCAGCCTCCCTAGCAGGTGGAACTTCCCACTTCATATTATGCCTCTAGGTCATTCCTCTTTCTGCTTCTAGCTACAGGTGCGCCCCCCCCCCCCCTCCACCTTACATGTGTTTGGCTCCTTCCTCCACCAGGGCATTTGCACCTGCTGTTTCCTCTACCCTGAACACGAGGTCCTGATCTCATAGGACTTGCGTTCACTGCTATGATCTAAGCAGGTGTTCCAGCTTTTGTTGTTATTGTGATAAGACACTGACCAATAGAAACGTGGAGGTGGGCTCTTCCTGCAGGGGTTATTCTCCCCGGATACTGCCTCTCTCTTCCTGTCCCTTCCCAGCTTGCACCCAGAACCCTCCCCCTTCATCTTCCTGTCTTTGGGGCCACAAAATCCCACAGCTCAGTCTGTTTGGGCTCCGGGACCGGGAATTGAGTGCACCCAGGCCAGTGGGAGGTCCCCTGTTTCAATAGTCTGCCTGCAGCAAGGTAGGCCCTTTGTCAGCGAGCTGCTTGGCCAGCAAGGAGACCTGACTGCCTACCAGAAGATCCATCATTCATTGGGGTGAGTGAATTGAATTTATTGGGGTGAATTGAACTTCTAAAAGAAGACCCAAAGGGGATTATTCAGAGGAAGAAATGGGCAGGCGCCAATGCAAGAATTCCTCCAACAATTTGAAAAGCAACATGAAAGCACCAGAACCCAGTGAACTTACAACAGGAGGACTTGAACACACTAATCAAGAAGAAGTAGAAAAAATTGACTTTATGAAAGTAACGTGGAGGTGTAATTTCATCTTATAGGTTACAGTTGGTCTTGGAGTCAGAGCAGTGCCTGGAGATGGAACTCATAGAGAGAATAGACCGCAGAGGAACTCTGCCTACTGGCTTGCTCTCCATGCCTTGCTCAGCTTGCTTCTTTAAAACCCAAGACCGCCTGCCTAGAAGTAGCACTCCTCACAGAGGGCTGGGAGCTCCCACCTTAACCACCAAGCAAGAATATGCCCTGCAGACATGCCCACAGGCCAGTGTGATGGCCGCATCTCCTGAGTTGAGGGTCTTTCTTCCCAGGTGACTCAAGTTTGTGTCAAGTGGACAAAAACTAAGCAGCACCGGTCATTTCATATTGCATGTTGCCATCTATTTTAATTTGGGTGTTTAGTACAGCTCAACAATTTCTTCCTGACTTGCCCACTTTTTGTGTCTTCACTACAGAAGACAATTTAAGGCGAGCTCTAATCTTCTATAAAATAGAAGCTGGCATAAGACAGAGGGAAACTCATGGCAAATATTTACTGAGTGAATTGTTGCTGACTTTTTTTTTTAAAGGAAGGGCAGGCTTTCATTGGGAGAAGGAAGAAAAAGCTTTGTTTGGGGCGCTCCACTCTGTGCTTATTTTGCTTGTTTTAGTCTCACCGCAACCTTACAGGAAAACTCATCTGATTCCCATTTTAGAGATGAAGCAACACGGACTCAACCATTTGGCAATTTGCTAAGGTCTCACAGCTGCAAATGGACCCCTCTGCTGCCAGCCCCACTGCCTACAAGCCTGCTACGGAGGTATGCAGAACCCTTGTGCAATCATGAGGGTGCGTCTGCAGCACTAAGATCCCGTAAGAAAACACTCCTCTGGAAGATCCGGACAGGCAGTTGGGAATGAGTTTCCATAATGAATCACTGTTGCTTGTCCTAAAGCCCAGACCTTCTTGGGAGCAGACACAGAAAGCCTGAGCCTGAGCAGAGAGCTGCTGGGAGACCAGGGATGGTTATAGGAGGTGCTGTTGTTGTCTAGGAGGGAATCTGCGAGTGGCGAGTGGGTACTGAGGTCCTGTCCCCTTAACGGAGTCCATACTGTGGCCAGGTCCAGCCAAATCACTGTTGCCAGCCCAGGCTCCAGCGTTAGGTGGCGAAATGCTGAAGGGCTCTCCTATTCGGGGGAATTCGGTAGTGATGTATAAGGTATGAAAGATGTAGCCTGCAGAGAGCCAGCACTATCTCTACTGCTGCTGCTGCTGCTGCTGCTGCTGCCACGGCTGCCGCCGCCACTACTGCTGCCAGCAGAGCTGCTGGGAGTGAGCCTCCCTTCTCCCAGATACCCAGCTCCGTGGCATCTCCCGCTCCTTGGCCCTGCACGGACCTCCCCGCCCTAGGGAACAAAAGCAGAGTCCGGACGCCCTGTTCTGCAACCGTAGGATGATGAGTCTAGAGGGCTGAGCCGGCAGTGTGGTCCTCAGCGGCTGGAAGGTAGGAGAAGGTGTTGCGCCCGGCGGCCGCGGCGTGGAAGGCTGGGGTGGGCGCGTCAGGGCAAGGGTGGCCACAAGCGTCCAGCCGTCGGGTGGGCGCCATAGGGAGACTGCAGGGTGGTGGTCCGCAGCGCCGCGGCCGCGATGCCCACTGCGGGCCGGGAGGCGCGTTCCCGCAGCCACGAGGGAGCCCCTGCGTGGGGACTGGAGGCGGAGGAAAAGTCTGATGCCCAAAGCGGTGCGGCGTTGCCTGCGGAAGAGCTGCCCGCAGCACTTGGACTTGGTGGCGCGTTCCGCCGCGCAAAGCGGCCAGGCAGCGGCCGCAGTGTGCGCAAAGTTTTGGGTAGCGCGCAAAGGCGCAGATGAAGGGCCGCGCTCAGAGAAGCAAGTTGTGGTCAGAAAGCCGGGGCGACCCTTAGGACCACTAGGGGAGATTTGCCTGAGAAGGAGACAAGTGGATTCTGCTCCCCTCCAGCACAGAGGAGTCGGGGTTGACGCGCAGTCATTTAACCCTTCGGTCCCCAGGGAAAACAACTTCATTCCTGTTGGAGCCTGCCGGACTCTGGCAGTTTAGAGGTTCCTGGTTAGGACCTCCTATGGTCGCGCGCATTTCCCTGCTCCTATCGTGGCGTTCTCTTTTCATTTCTGGCCACTTCGATTTAGCTGGCTGGGAGTCTTTCCCTAGGTCTGTATTTTTTACCCCTTGGACCATTGCAGATATGTTTTCCCATCTCCTCGCTAGCCTGACTCCTGGATGCTGCTTTGAAAAATGAGATGATTAATCAATTAGGTTAGTGGCCAATTAGGCATAACCTTGTAGGAAAATAATTATGCCGGGCTCTTTGGGCTTCCATTGGTGATGAGGCGGGAATCGAGCCCAGGTGCAGGAGCTGTTCCCAAAAGATAGGACTGTTGGGGCGTGGGGGAGGGTTTCTGGAATTTAAGATTAAGAGGATTCAAATATGTGCTGGTGACCGAGATGGTGGGGAATCGACAAAGTAGGCTGTATGTGTGTTTTAGTTTTTGCTGAGGAAATTAACCCTTGACAGCCCAGTCTGGGTGGACTTTGCAGGCAGCATGGAGTATCTAACCGCTTGGAGGAAAGGTGTGTCCCCTTGCCTACCTGACCCCTCACCACACACACATCCAAACCCCCAAGGGGCTCCCTCTGTGAATCGCACCTCCTAGGCAGTGGCGTTGCTATGCTTCGAGAAGCTGAGTTTAGAGGATTGCATCTTAGTTTCATGTAGGAAGAATCGTGTCGTTGCAGACGGAGCTTTCTGTGCACTGCCTAGCAGAACACACATCTCCCCCGACTGTGCTAAATAAAGCCATTATTAAATGGGTGCAAAAGGGAGGCGATCTGTTTCCAGGGCTGGGAAGTTCTGCTGCATAGCGAGGCTTTTTTCCCCTCTTTTCTTTTTTGGAACCACTGGTGGGGTTTGGCACTGCAGTATTACAATACAGCCATATTAAAAAGGTCTTCAGAGCGTAGAGCCCTCCACCGCTGCAGCCTTCTCCACTGCACACTTCCCCATCACATCTCCTTTACAGGGTGCATGCAGTGGATTCCAAAGGCACCGTGTGCCCTTTAAACTCCTTTTGTGTGTGTGTGTGTGTGTGTGTGTGTGTGTGTGTGTGCCGAGCTTAAGCTGCTGCTATCTATTTAGACACCTGAATATAAGACAGTAGAATCCTGTTCCAAAGGCAAAAACCTGGAGGTGTTTCCTCGGACAGACAAGGTTTTGCAACAGGTCTTATGTTTGAGATTTCAAGTAATAGGATCCCTTTGGGTTTCATGGTCTCAGGGCCCCCATCTCTACCCGTGATCTGATCGGGGTTTGGACCTAGTGGTCTCTGCAATGCCTGCAGTGCTGACAGGAGCTGGTTCTGAATTTTATGGCTTTTTTCCCTTGCTGTGCTGGGTGGGAGGAATAGCTGGGCAGTGCAATGTGGCGGTAGAGCCAGATCCTTCCCAGTGCAGAGGGAGGGAGCTGGCTGGGGCTGCTTGGCAAATAGGAATTACCCATTTAGAAGAGGACTTGGTGATACTGGTGTCCAGGGGGCAACTGCCAGTTGTATGTTGCTCTTATTTTCTTCAAAATGAGTGGCTTCAAAAACAGTGCTTGCCGTTTGCTAAGGGTTTTTTTTCTTCCTTAGAAGCTCAACTCAGCCAGTTGCTTTGCAGTGACTATATTTGTTGTAGATTCTAGTGCTAGCCAAGACCTTGCTCTTTTGCTAAAATAGACTACTTTTTCCCCTTTTATAGTAGGAAGAGATATGGGAAGAGAACAATGAGAGAGGAAGAGGAAGACAGAAAGGGGTGGTGGTGGAATGGCATTGGTGAGAAATGAAGAGACAGAGACAGAGAAAGCCAAGATTTCAGATAAAGTCAGAGAGAGGGAAAGAGGAAAGAGAGATGGGGTTGAGGAAAGGGATGTGGAGGAGATTCAGGGGACAGGGACAGAAAACAGTAACATTATCACCAAGAGTGCTCAGATGAAGCAAGTCGTGTCCTGCCATTTGGCTTGGGAAAGAAAAAGTGAGTGAAGACCTTAAGCTGCCCAAGAGTTGTTCCAGAGAGGCTGCTGCCTGCAATGCACCTTTGATACGATCAGACAGTTACTAAATGAGTGTTGAATCACAGAGAGCCTGTTACTCCATTTCTCATCCCCTCATCCTTGCCTGGGGTTCCCCGGTGCAGTGGGGTCAGGACTGCTGTGTTTACAGGGTAGTGCTGCCCTGCCCAGTGGAGAGCTTGCTTTTGGCTGGATCAAGTGAGGCTGAGCATCTAATGATTTGAAAGAGGTGTCCCTTTGTTTGGGGATCTTTCTTCCATGGAATGGACAACTTTTTTTTTAAGTGTACTATTTATTTAACCTTAGGGAAATAAAGTGAAGGATATAGTGAGGTAATAGAAAAATAAGTCAGCCATGTCTCTTCTCCGGCCTCCTAATCCCCACGCAGGCATCATTTAGGCTTTCCAGAACATCCTCTGCCCCCTGGAACAGGCCCATCTGCAGCTGATATGATCTTTTAAAACATGCCTTTGATCACATTTCTTCCCAGATCAAAACCAGAAAGGGCACACTGCTGCCTAGAGCATATTATTTAAATTCCTGACCACAGACATCAAGGGCTTTCACTAGTTGGTCCCCTCCCTCCCTCCTTCCCTCCCTCTCTCTCTTCCCCCCTTCCTCCCAGTGTTTCATTTCAATACATACACCCCATGACTTGCACCCAGTGCTGCACACCCTCATACCAATGCATACAGAATCACACGGATCACAACTTACACATGCATACAGTAATGCTTACATAAGCATACAGCCTGGCATACACCCCAACATACATACACAGTCACACATGCTGTCACACACACATGCACATGCTTCATCAATCATCTCACATATGCACACCCAAGCGTACTTACAGCACCACACACTCTTGTATATATACATAATCTTGCTGACAAATATACACATAGTATATTATTCACACATTTACAAGTGTGCCTATAAATAGATACGCTCAGGCGCACACATACACACACACACACACACACAAGCAGTGTCACAAACCTTCACATATATACACAGTCTATTTATACCCATACATCAAATCACATGTACCCAGCACCATACCCCTCTTTGCTCCCTAGCCGTACCAGCACAGACTTGTATGCATGCACGAGTACACATGGGTACAGCTGTATTCCATCCCTCACACACTGATGCATGCCACACTTACAACCACCTGTGTCTACATATGCATTCATATCCTATTGGCATTCCACATGTACTGGAACCTTTGCTGTTTTACCCATTGGAAACCACCATGTTGTTCTTCAGTCTAGGGAGTTGAACTCATCACTCAAGGGCCATCTAATAAGGAATATCACACAAAGACCCTTTTTTCTTGCATGGAGCTCATGTTCCCTCTGTTCTAGTCACACACATCTTTTGAGGTGGGTATCAGGAGTTTCCTGGATCTATATCTTCCAACCAAGTGTGCATTCCTTTAAAGCAAGGGGCAGTTCATTTTCCTCATTCATCCCAGGGCATACCACAAACGATTAGCACAGGCTTGATTACAGTTTAATGACCACTTCATTTAGGAGCTTCTAAAGGATGGTCAGTGCCCTTAACATTATCCCATTGTTCCTTATTTTCTCTGCCCCCTTCCTTCCTCCCTCTATCCCTCTCTCTCCTTCCCTCCCCCCTCCCCTCTCCCTCTGCCCACTCTCCTTCACCTCTTTCTGTAAAGAACATTACTCTGAAGTCTTCTTGCTATTCTAGAACTCACTACAGACATTAAGCTAGCCTTAAACTTGCAGCATTCCTCCTGCTTCTGCCTCCTGAGTGTTGGGTTTATGGGTGTGAGCCCCAAGACTGGTTATTTTTCCTTACTCTATTTTTTTGTTTAAAAAATAATAAAATTTTTCAAAAATTCAAATGAAACTGTTTAAGATAAATATAACAATCCCTCCCTTGATTGTTTAAATACATACCCCCTATGTTGAACACACATTGCTAAACCTTTGTGCTGCTTCTCGGACTTAATGCCATGTTTTCCTAACTAGATTATACCTGGGGACCATGGAGCACAGGCAGGCATACACATGCTCCTTAGGGCAGAAGATGCACATGTAGGTGGTACACAGCAGCTGTGGGAAATATGAGCATTACAAGTCACTGGGATCATTTTTTTAATTTAATATTTTAAAAATTTCCATCTCCTCCCCTCCTCTTCCCCCTTCATTCCCCTCCCTTCCACCCATACCCCCACTCCCTCCCTCTCCAGGCCAAAAAGCCATCAGGGTTCC